>NW_020954610.1:77150180-77358673 GCF_900497805.2 Vombatus ursinus | reverse complement strand
CACACACACACACACACACACACACACACACACACACACACACACACGCTCTCTCTCTCTCTCACTCTCTCTAATATTCTACCCTTTAGGGTAAGAAACAAGGTAAGGAGGCAGCAGAGTGAAGGGCACAAGTGAAGGAACTGGCTTAAGGAGGCAGTTGTAGGCGAGTAGCATGGGCACTAGATCTGAAGTCAAATAATGCCAGTTCAGATCCCATATCTGCTACTTCCTACACAAATGACTATGGGCAAATTCTTTTCTTTCTTTGAGCTTCAGTTTTCTTATCTGTAAAACAAGGAGATTGTTTTACAATCAGGGGTGGGGAACCTTCAGCCTCCAGGCCACATGTGGCCCTCTAGGTCCTTAAGTGCAGCCTTTTGACTGAATCCAAACTTTTGTTTGGTTTTCTCTTTCTTGTGGTTCCTCCTATTGGTTCTAATTCTTTCTTACAACATGATTAATGAGAAAATATGTTTAATAGGAATGTATATGTAGAGCCTGTGTCAGATTGCATGCTGTCTTGGGGAAGAAGGGAGAGGGGGAGAAAAATTTAAAACTCAAAAGCTTTGGAAGTGATTGTTGATAAGTCAAAATAAATTAGTAAAAATTTTTTTAATATCTTTAAAAAGTCTTCTCCAACACCACAATTTGGAAGTGTCGATTCTATAGCACTCAGCTCTCCTTATAGTCCTACTCTCACAGACATACATTGCTACTGGAAAAACTGTAACTTTGACTATACGGACCTTTGTTGGCAAGGTGCTGTCTCTGCTTTTTAGTATGTTGTCCAGTTTTGCCATAGCTTTCTTTCGAACGAGGAAGCATCTTTTCATTTCATGGCAGCAGTCTGCAGTGATCTTTGAGCCCAGGAATATAAAATCTGACTATTTCTTCTCCCTCTGTTTGCTAGGAAGTGATGGAGACAGTTCCCAAGATCTTAGTTTTTTTGATGTAAGCTTCAAGCCAGCTTTTACATTCCCTTCTTTTACCCTCATCAAGAATCTTCTTACTTTTCTTCACTTTCCTCTTCAGGAGCATAGTTTCCTCCTTTGTTTGCTTTTTCCTTAAGAAAATAATCTCAATTGTTTTGTCTTGGGCTAAATAAAAGATATAGCCAGGGGAATCATGGTGACTTCAAACTTCCATGAAGCAGCTAGGCAGTGCAGTGGATAGAACACCAGGACTGGAACCAGGAAGACCTGAGTTTAAATTCTGCCTCAGACACTTACTAGACAAGACACTTAATTTCTTTTTGCTTCAGTCTCCTCATCTTTAAAAAAAATGGGGACTATAATAGCACCTATTTCCCAGGTAGGTGAGGATCAAATGAAACAATGATTGTAAAGTATCTGGCACATAGTAAGTGGCTTATAAGTGTTTATTATTATTATATTCCAATATTTGGGGCATTCAGAAAGTAGTTACAAATCTTCCTATCTAATCAAAGGGCTACAAATTCATGTCAAATATTTCATGTCAAATCTAATTTCCCTCTCTTCTCCCCATTATTTTCCCCTTTATTCACATTCATTTTCATTAGCTTGGATGGGCCTGGTTTCTCTTTTTTTTTCACCACCCTGGTTTCTCTTTTCTCTTCCAGTATTAGCTAACAATCTTTCATTGTACAAATGACTTTCTGGAAGTAAATTACTCACCTGTGTGACGTGAGGTTGGCTTCTCAAGAGCCCTGAAAGGGGTAAATGACTAAATAACACTCCACCTGATTGATTGAAAAGCCTTTTTTTTTTCTCCCAGACAACGAGATGGAATTTGTCCTGTCGTTGAATATAGCTTACATGGTTACTTGTAGTATAGCTAGCTGATAAGGACAGAAACATTTGGTGTGGTTACTAGGCAAAGGAGCGAGAATGAAAGAAGGGCATTGTTCTCTCCCGGTGTAATCCAAAGATAACTGGTTAGAGTCAGGAAACCTGGATTCTATTCCATGTTCTGTCACTAACTAGCAGTGTGACCTTTGACCTCCCTTCTGGAGGCTTTCATTTCTCTATCTGTAGAATTAGTTGATTCAGCTAGGTGGTAAACTTTTAAGATCCCTTCCAGCTCCAAAATTCTATGGCTCCTTGAATTAAGAATGGTTTTGTTTTTGCCTGTTGAACCTCTCAGAGGGCGAAGCCCTATCATTTCAGAATGTAATGAGAGAGAAGAAAAATAATCCATTATAAAATTTCTGCGATTGTACAGTCATATAATCAATAATCACTTCTTTAGTGCCTATTCTGTGGTAAGCTTTATAGATTCAAAGACTAAAAAAGTATTGTCCCTGGCCTAAAGAAGCTTAGTCTATTGGGTAACTTGAATCATAAATTCATAAAGCCCTTAAGGATAGTGGCAAGGGAGTTGAGGAATGCTTGCCTGCATAAAGGGACTCCAACAGGCCAACTTTAAAATCAATACATTGATTCACATGGACACAGATAATACAAAATTATACAAAGTTAATAGCTAATTTGGAGGTGGGGGAGCACTAGTAGTTAGGGGAACTATACCATTTATTGTGTTAAATAAAAACAAAGTTAAGCAAAAATATGCCACGAAATGCCATAATTGAATTGGAAAGCATACTAATTAATCCCCTTCAGTTGAGCAGACCCACTAGCATCACGGCTGTTTTGAAACAGGCAGCCACAACCAAAACTCCAGCACTTAGTGTCAGCAATGTACCTAATTTGAAGACTACTAAAAAAGAAATAAGTAGTCCCTTGGGGAATGGTCATACAAATCAAACCTATGAAGTGACAATGTTTTGATCCTTTTTACTGGGAAAGTGGGAAAAAAATGCTGATGGCATTTATTCATCCTGCAAACATTTATTAAATACCTACTAAATGCAGAACACTCATGGTATAGGGGACATAGAGAAAGAAGATATGTTTCTTGCCCCCAAGAAGTTTATAGTCTAGTGGAAGAACTAAGACATTCGAGCAAATAATTGTAAATTAGAATATTGTAAGTATGTAATGGGAGCACAAAGTACTGTGAGATTTAATAATTCAATTCAGTAATCCAGTCAATCAGTCAATAAACATTTATTGTGTCTACTATATACCAAGCACTCCTAGTCAAATATTAAAGATCTAGAGTAGACAAAGCAATGGGATAAGCACTAGAAATACAAGGATAAAAATAAAATAATCTTTGCCCTCAAGGAGTTTACATCCTTCTGGGGAAGACAACTGTACACACAGATAAGAAAATCCAAATGATCTGAGAAGGGAGAAAACAAACTGAGAGATTGTGCAAGGTAATTTAGAGGAGATAGCATCTGAACGAAGCCTTGAAAGACAAATTCAGAAAAGTAGAATTAGGTAGTAAGTGTGTTTCAGGCCTAGGCCACTGCTTGAATGAATGCATGAAAGCAAGAGAAATGAGGTCACACTTGGAAATCATGTGTAGTCTAATATGACTGGCATATAGAATATGAGAAAAAATATAACATACCTACAATAGGGCTAGAAAGCTGGGTGGGAACCACTGGGGATGGGTGGGTGGGGCTTAAATGCCAGTGGAGGATTTGTTTTTTTTATCTTGGTAACAATGAGAAGTCACTAAAAATTTGATATAATCAAATCTGTGTCTTAGAAAGATTAACAGCTCCGTGGAGGATGGATTAGAGGAGGAAAGATCAATTAAGACCAGGAAAAAGTTGATGAGGGCCTGAATAAGAGTGGTGGCCACATGAATGGAAGGAAGGGAAAAAGAGGCAAGAGATATTGTGGAAGTGAATTGGATGAGAGAATAAAGGGAGAGGGAAGAGTAAAAGATTATTGCAAATTACAAACCTGGATCACTAGAGAGTGAGTAGTGCCCTTACCAGCAACTGGGAAATTTGAAATAAAGATAGAAGGAAGGAAGAAAAAAGAAAGGAAAAGAAAAGAAGGAAGGAAGGAAGGGGGAAAAAAGCTGATTTAACAGGGAAGAATGATGATGTGCTCTGGACATCCAGGTGTTGATGTCCGGCAGGCAATTAGTAGTGAACCATTGGGAGAGAAAGATTAAGGCTAGATATATAGATGTGAGAGTCAAAATGAGTTAAGTGAGACAACATAGTATTTGAGTAGGACCATGAAGGTTGGGTAAGATGTCACCAGGCAGAGATACTTGCGGTGGTGGGGAGATGGGAGAGCATGCCAGAGTAAGGAAAGTTACCAGCCTGACTTCCTTTGGATTGTACTTTCCCCAAAGTTCTTCCCCCTTTTTTGTTCTATAGCTGCTAAGATACCTAATTTCACAACAACGATAAGATTTACATATTAAACGATTCTCTCCACACCTTTAGCAAGGTCTCCAGTTGGCTTCCTGCTGTTCCCACCAATCTCTACCTGCTTTGAGTATCAATCCAACTTTATCAGATAATAACCTTCACAACACCTTTAAACCAAACACATCAAGGCTTATAAACAGAGATTTACCATGATCTCTCTGTAGCATCTGTTTTGCTTTCATTTTCTAGCAGCTGTTTTCAATACTTGTAGAAAGCAGTGGCTGGGGAATTAATTAGCTGAACAATAGAGCATAAAAAAAGGCTAAGTTGTTGTTTTTTGTTTTTTAAGACAAATCTAGTGAGGTGGGGAAGTAGGGACAAGAGAAGAGACTCCTGGTTTTGGAATTGAGACATTTAGGTTAGAAAAGAACCTCTAAAAAAGAAAACAACCCCTAATGCTTACTAGCTTATGTGAGCCCTAGGTAAGTCCCTTCTTTTTCCTCAGCTTCCAAGAATCAGAGAAAATTAGTCAGAAGGGACTGCAGTGGCCACCAGTCTCCCTCACCCATGCCTGAAAAAAGAATTCCCACTCGATACACCCAACATCTATGGTGGTCCAGCTATGGATGGAAGGTCTCCAATGAGCCAGAAGCCCCTACTCTGCTCCCCTTATCCCTCCCTTCCAGAGATCAGCCTGACTCCCCTTTTGGATAGCTCTAATGATTAGGAAATTTTGCATTGTAGGAAGACTAAATTTTGCCCTTCTGCAATTTCAGTTGTTTGATTTGTTCTTGTTCTTTCCTCTGGGGCCAAGCAGAACATGTTTAATCCCTCTTCCAGACAGTCTTTGAAATGCCTGAAGACGGGTATTGCATTCGCCTAATCTACTCTTTTTCTCCCCTGCTTTTTTCCCTTTTTCTCATCTGTAAAATGACGGTAATAATAATGCCTGTCACAGACTTCTTATGAGAGCCAAATATGTGTAAAAAACTTTGTAAATATTGAAGACCATATCCATGTGGGTTGTTACCAATAGTTTCCAAATAAGAGTTAGTCCTTTTATTCACTAGCTTAGACAATGGTTAATAAAGTCCTCATAGATCATGGGCAGGTTGGGTGCATCCTATAATGGAGGAAAATGGGTCGAATAATAACATGAACCCATCTTCTAATTAAAAATGTGAATCTTGGCCAAGGTAGCGACATTTGGAATTCAGCTCCAAAGTCAGGGCATGAGTCACCAGTGCCTTCTTCCTCCCTTTACAGGACTGCCAGCCACAAACGCTTCTCATCCAAAATGACTGGCTTTTTTCCCGTAAAAGAAAACTAAGTCTTAAGAGCAAGTCCCAACACCATGGATAGAAAATTATTTTCCCAAGCACAACGTTCTTAAGGTCACTTAGGAGAATAGTTCTGGCAGGAACAATTGATTCTAGCAGGGCCCAGACCATGTGGCCATACCAGTCAATCAATCAGTAAACATTTATTAATTATCTACTATGTGCCAGGCACTGTGTTAAAAGCTCTGGGGATACAAAAAGAGGTAAAAGATAGTCCCTGCCCTCAAGAAGCTTAGAGTCTAATGGGGGAGACAGCATTCAAACAAATATATATACAAAGCAGGCTATACACAGGATAAATGAGAAATAATCATCAGAGGGCAGACATTAGAATTAAGAGGGTTTGGGGAAGGCTTCCAGGAAAAGATGGGATTTAGTTGAGCCTTAAAGGAAGCCAAGGAGGTAAGTAGGCAGAGCAGAAGAGGGAGAGAGTTCCAGGCAATGGGGCCAGCCAGAGAAAATGTTCAGAGCTGAGAGATCCCCTTGTGTGAAAGGATCATAGACTTTGTATGGAACATCTTCCATCCTAACTGAATTCCAGCTGGCCCCCAAGTACCTTTCTACTTTCCTAATAATGGCTGACATTTAAATACAGGCTTGAACAATTGCGAAGCCTTTCAGTGATCTCATTTGAGTCTCCAGACAACCCCATCAAGTACTGTAATTACTATGAACGTTATTATGCCCATCTTTCAAAGGAGGAAACTGAATCTCAGAGAAGTTAATGGTCCCATAGCCAGTAACTGGGAGATAGGATTTGAATCTTCATCTTCCTCATCCCAAGATCATCAGTGTCTTACTTTCACTTTGAAGAGACTTGGGAAAATATAGATGTTACTTGATGATTATTAATGTCATCTACTGAATTTCTCTACTCAGAGATGTTTAGTAATTTGCCCATGGCAACACAACGAGTAAATAGAGGAAGCAGGATTTGAACTCTCATCTTCCTTGACTCCAAAGAAAGCTTGAACATCACCTCCTATGGTAGCCTTTCCTGATCCTCTCAGCTTTGAGTGCTTCTCCTCAAAATTACCTTGTATTTATTTTGTATGTAATAACAGCTAATGATGACTATTGTAATATACAAAATTTATTTTTTATCAAAATTACCTTGTGTTTTTGTATGTAATAATAGCTAATGATAGCTATTATAATATACAAAATTTATTTTGTACATGTTTTATATACACATGTGCATGTAAATATGCTGTCTCCCTTAATAGAATTAATCAAATGATTACAACTAGTAGCTCCTTGAGAAGAAGGCCTGTTTTGTTTTTGTTATGATTTTTGTATCCCTGGTGTCTTGCACAGTGTTGTTCAGTCCTTTCAGCCGTGTTCAACTTTTCTTGACCCCATTTGAGATTTACTTGGCAAAGATACTCAAGTGGTTTGCCATTTCCAGTATCCTTCACATAGAACATACTGAACATATGCTTGCTGATTGATTACTTCAGGCTAATCAGCTTAAATCTGTTTCTAGCATTTGACATGGCCAATTATGAATAAATCAAAAAGGAAAAGAAGAAAATAAACCAACCTTCCCAGACCCCTTAAAAGCACAGGACCTTCAGGCAGGCTGGTTAGAGATCTCTGGCTTTAAGGTGTCTCCAAAGAGGTAAACTGAGCAATGACTAAGGTGACTAAGCTATGCAAATAGCATATTGCCTGGGGTTCTTCCTGGGTCACCTGACATAATTGGGGTGGCACACCCTGAGCCTGAGGGCAGAGGGCTTCTCAGTGAAAAGACTGAAGAGTCTCAGGCATTTAATATTCTCACTGGCATTAGGCCAGCTCCTTCTGTGGCTGAGAGTGAGTGCTTCCTGGCTTGCGCTTTCTTTGTTTCTCTCTGTGCATTCTCTTTGCCTCTGCCTCTGCCTCTGTCCCCTCTCTCTCCCTGTCCCTTTTCCCCCCTCTCTCCTTCTGTCTCTCTCTTTCTCTGTCTCTGTCCCTCTCTGTTTCTGTCTCTCTCTCTCTTTCTCTCTCCCTCTCCCTTCTTCTCTACCCCTTCCTCTCCTTCTCTCTTTCCCTCTTCTCCCTCTCTCTGTCCCTGTCCCTCCCTCTCCTTGTTTCTCTTTCTCCATCTCCCTCTGTCTCTCTCTCCCCCTCTATCTCTCTTTGTCTCTCTCTGTCTCTGTTTCTTTCTCTTTGTCTTTCTCTCTGGCTCAGTCTCTGTTTCTTTCTCTGAATCTATCTCTAGCTCTGTTTCTGCTCAGTTTAAGTCTGATCACTCATGCACAAATTCTGCTAGCTTCCCACCCCCTAGGCTAACCACTCCATCTAACCAAAAGTATTTCTGACAGAGGAAGGGTAATGGTATATTCTTTCTGATTTGAAGCCACCAGTCATAAAGGCTCATTAGAGGGTCCTGACCCTTTTGCCGGGTGACTGTTCTGCTTTGAGGATACTGAAGTGCCTGTTACTTACTCTGCAAGAATTCCCTAGAGACTGATTCCTACAGCCACTCCAAGAGCTCCAACGTTTGTTTACTTATTTAGAATTTACACCTGGTCTCCTTTGACTTGCCTGGGTCCTTAAAGTTACAAGACCCAACTTCCAATCCTGGCTCTGATTTTTACTAGCTGTTGACCATTGCAAGTCAGTAATTTTTTTGAGCCCCAGTTTCCTCAACTCAGAAATGGAGATAATAATAATTTGCTGGGTTGTTGTAAGGAAGACACTTTGTGAATTTTCAAGCACTAAAAAAAATTTGAGGGTTTTCAGAGTTAAATAAAACATCTTTAAAAGAAATATTGAATTTTTTTAAAAACAGAAACTATTCAAAGAACAAAAAAAATCAATATTACCAGGTACTTGGGATGAGTAGTCACTACAATTGAAGATTTACATTTAGTTCTGAGTTTTCCAGCAGCAACACTAAAATGATGGCCTAACTTAACACAGGAGTTAGAATTTAGCAGAGGTGGCAAATCTGTGGCTCTTTGACTGAATAAAGGGCAGACCTAGAGGGCCACATGTGGCCTCAAAGCCACAGGTTCCTCACCCCTGATTTAGGAAAACTAGAAGAATAGAGAGTTGACAGGCCCATTATGCTTTCTCTCTCTCTCTCTCTTTCTCTCTCATCTTATGTCTCTCAGGTGAGCATTTGATATATGCTAGATTCTAGTCAGTTCATGGTCGGAGCCTTGGGTGGTGGCCTAATCACCTTCGTGGTGATTATATAGTGGTCCATATGAAGGTATAGTGGACATTCTGGTGTGAATCCGAGCTTGCTAGGTGGAAGAATAGAGGGATCACAAAAGCTGAAATTAGATCAGTTACATGGAATTGAAAAGGTTTTGCACAAACAAATCAAAATACCAAGAGAAGCTACCAAATGAAGGGAAAATCTTTACATCACATACCTCTGATGAGGGCCTGCTATCCAAGACATAGCAGCAACTAACACAGGTATATGAAACCAAGAACCATATCCATTCCCCAGTAGATAAGTGATAAGAGATATAAAGAAACAGTTACCAAAAGAATTGCACATTATTAATGATATGAGGGAGTCCTCCAAATCATTAATTGTAAGAGAAAAGCAAATCAAAACCACTTTGAGTTTTTGCCTCATGACCGGAAAACGGGCAAAGATGACAAAAGATGAACATAGTAGTCATTGGATGCACTATGGAAAGACAAGTGTACTAGAAATTGAGAATTATACCTTTTTTTAAAAGTAATTAAAATTTCCATGTCCTTTAACCCTGAGATCCCACTCTTTGGTATGACAATGACAGTCGAAGACAGCAAGATCTCATATAGACCAAAATATTCATAACATTTGTGGGGAGGAAGGAAGGAGGGTAACAGCTAGGTGGCACAGTGGATAGAGTGCCAGGCCTGGAAACAGAAAGATTCCTCTTCTTAAGTTCAAATCTGGCCTCAGAAACTTACTAGCTTTGTGACCCTGGGCAAATCACTTATGCTTGTTTGCCTCAGTTTCTTCATCTGTAAAATGTGCTGGAGAAGGAAATGGCAAACCACTCCAGTATCTTTGCTAAGAAGATCCCAAATGGAGTCATGAAGATTGGGACATGACTGAAAACTGAGTCAGCAACAACAGCATTGTGTGTGTGTGTGTGTGTGTTAGCAAAGTAGATGCTCTTTGGTGAATGTCTAAATAAATTATGATACGTAAATGTAACAGAATAGTATTGCAATGTAAGAAAAGAAGAATTCAGAAAAGTACAGAAAAACTTAGGTGAACTGATAAAAAGTGAGGAAAGCAGAACCGGGATAACTATATACACAAAGATTATAATAATGTGAGTAGAACAACAGTAACAACTGAATGCTACACAATTGTAATGATTAAAATTAGCCTGACAGAAGAGATGAGATACTGTACCTCCCTCCTTTCTTTGCAGAACAGGGGATTATGGGTTTGGGACATTATATAACGTGATAATTAAATATATTAGTGAGAGGCTATGGGGGCTTTTTGGAGTTTGCCTTTTTTTGGTACTATTTTTTCTTTCAGTAACAAGGGAAGCTGTCAACTTACACTTTGTTATAAGCAATGACTCTGAGTAGGGGAGGAGAAAATGATATTGTTGGAAATGAAGGTGATATAAAAACAGGAGATATCAATAAACATTTTAAAAGATTTAAAGAAATTATAGGATTCTGAATTCTGTGGAAGGTATATTATGGAAGGATCTGGAAGTGACGTCAAAATTCTTCTCAAAAAAGGAATTTTGAATATGCTTGGATAGGTACTTGGTTGAGACAGTGTGGCCTAGGACAAAGAGCCCTAGATTTGGAGTTGAAAGACCTGGGTTCAAATCCCTGCTCTGCCATTTACTACCTGTGTCATCTTTGGAAAGCCACTTAATCTCGCTGGTGAAGTTCCAAGTATGTCCTGGGAATGGCTGACGATTGCATTGATTTTAGTTGTGGGGTAGGTGATGCTAAGCTGATCTTTCTGGCATTAACCAGCCAGTGCTGATTCAACAGCATCCCAAGCTGGCTCCAAGTTAGATAAAATCAAACATTCTCATCAACACAAAGGAAGACTCTTGTCTTCCTGATCTTTACAGAAAGAAAATAAATAGTTTCGCTGCTGGGGATAGGGAGGTAAAAATGACTCTTATATGAGAACCAACCAAACTAATTTAGGCCCAGAACACTTTTTATCCTGAAATAAAATGATGAAGCCCATAAGTAATAGTCCAGGAAGCCTGGGAGTATAGAATACTCTAAGAATAAGGGTAGAGAAATTGGAGCAAAACAGAGGAAATTAAACTTTTTTTAACCTAGAATTTTTTCATCAATGATATTTTTTCATCTGCCCATACTTCCGGATTTAATTTTTTAGAGGAATGGTTTTATTGGCATTCTCATAGGACCTGTATTCACACCAGGCAGAGTTGTACAGAGTATTGATTAGTGGATTAGAGGATCATAGGATTTAAAGCTGAAGGGGCCCATAGAAATGATCTTCTCTAGGCCTTCACCCATTTTACAGATGGAGAAACTCAGGCAAGGAGATAAAATGACCTGCCTACACTTACAGTATATGGATAGTAAGCAACAAAGCCAATATTCAAACCCAAGTCTTCTGACACTAAAACCAATAATTTTTTTCAGTTTGAAAATAACTGCTTCAAACCATCAACTGGGGCAGAGGTATTAGGGGGCGTTAGGAAGAAGGAGAGTAGTTGGTATTTGACTAATTCTGATTTGCCTGACAGCAAATATCTCCTTGCTCATCCTGTCTTCTGTAGTACACAAAGCTTAGGTATATTTCCAACTAATTTTACTACAGTGGGAGAAATCTTAGTTACTAACTACACTCTCAAAGATGGCCAATGCACTGGCCTTTTCTTCTTTATCATCTTCCTCAACCTATCTGTAACAGCATTTGACCCTATTGAGAGGTATGTCTTGAAAGCAAGGAGCACCTATAAATGCTTGCTGTGTACCAGGTTCTAGGGATACAGTGGTAAAAATGAAATAGTCCTTGTCCTCAAGGAGCCTACAATCTATAATTAAATACATTGCTTGTGTCCTTTCAAACCCAGTAAATAGCTAGAGGTATACTAGTTTGATCCAACCAGGTCCAGGTTTTTTTTTTTTAATATAAATGTCTTGATATCTTTTGTGGTTTTTTAATATCACACCAAAATGTCTCCCTGTATTACTCCCTCCCCCCACTTCCAGAGAGTCATCCTCTATAACAAATAGTATTTTAATGGAACAGAAAAAAAGAGCCAAAAAAAAATCAGGAAATCCTATAAAAGCATTTTTAAAAGTCTAAAAATATGTGCAGTATACCACACCCATGGACCTTCTACCTCTGCAGAAGAGTGGAGTAAGACTGGTGACTTAGCACAGCCCTGCCTTGCTTAAATCCAGTTCACTTGCAAGTCAAGACATCACCTTCCTGATATCATTGGTCTTCTTCCAGAATGAAGGACAAACAACAACAACAATGTATGTATGTGTTACATGTGTGTTCTTCATACATAATAAAGATAAGTGGTATGAAATAATTATGTAGTTTTTACAGCTTCCTAAATTGTTGCCAAATCAGCACTACTAAGATACGCAATTCAACAGTTATTTAATTAGCTCCTGCTATGTGCAGAATAGTATGACAGGTGTGCTGAGTTAAAAAATTTTAAATATGTGTTCTCTAATCTCATAGAGTTTACCATATATTAGGGAGGCATGATGTTTACATAAATTAACTATATTATAAAATAATATATGATAAAGGCATTAAAGAAAGTAATGTCCAAGGAGGGAGAAGGACATTTCTAATTGGGAAAGGAACAGGGAAGGATACAGAAAGGAGGTGACATCTGAGATAGGCTTTAGAGGATGGGTAGGAAAGGAAGTTGGCAGGAAGAATCAGGAAAAGGGAAGGGCATTCCAAGGATAGGAGACAGGCTAAGCAAAGACAGGGAGATGAGAAAAAGTAGGCATATCCAGGGCTTACTGTAATTTGCTGGTAACTGTGGTTGCCACGTCATTATTATTTCTAATTTACATTGCTGGAATCAATCAAATTATTGGATGGTTGGGCAAATCTTGGTATTATGGAACAGCATCATGAGGATATGAGAATGCTATTGGAAAAATACTCTCAATTTATGGAGGTCAATATTCACAAATGACTACTTCTGAAAAAAATCCAGAGGGAGAAAGGTAGGATTTGCTATGTGACATGATCTTGGTATTTTGAGAAGCATAAGTCAAGAATATTACAATATTGGGTTGCCAATGCTTACTTCCTTTGAATCTATAGAGTACTAGCAATATATTAAGTTCTCCTTCATAGTTCAATCTTTTGATCCTTTTAAGTACTGAGTGAGGGATTAGACACAGAAAGGGTGACTCTAAAGGGTGGAAATTACAGGGTGGCAGATTTTGACTCTGTATAAAACAAAACAAAACAAGCAAACAAACAAAACACCAGGGAAATGCAGTGTTCACCAAGAGCTTATTTCCTTCTCCATGTCTTTGCTTAGGTTACTCATACCTATAATAGCCTCCTCTTTCCTCTCTGCCCACCTAAGCCTTCCTCTTCTCTTCTACTTTCCCTTACAGCTCCAGGCCTCACTGATCTCTTCCTCTGAATTTCTTCATAACTTACAGTCTGTTAAATGCCTGTAGTGTGTACAGTATATATGCCACTTAATTATAGACCTTGGATATATAATTTACTACTGTTCATGCATGTTAGTCTTGTGGTATGGTGGAAAGAACAGTGGACTGGGAATCAGTAGACTTGCATTCCAAGTCTAACTGTGCCAGAAAACTAGTTATGTGACTTTGGTTAAGCCACCATCACCTCTCTTGGCCTCAGTTTCCTCACTTGTAAAAATGAAGGGGTTGGATTAGATAATCTCTAATTATTCAGCCTTTACAGCTTTAAATTTATTGGTTTAAAGTCTGTGAATTACTCCCCACCCCCAATTTAATTATCATGGCCACCCTGTAGAGTGCTAAGCACATAAGAGGGGCTCAGCAAACACTCGTTGATTGATTATGTCTAAATTCCAACTTTCTGGATCTTCAGCTCACAAGAAGAGATAGTTGAACTTTTAGCTCCTTAAACATGGCTCCCCACTCTCCTTATTTTCACTTGGAACCACACTGGCACCTTCAGGGCCATTCCCTTATTCAGAATACCTAGGCTCTAGCTGGAAGTGACACCTTAAATCATTTACTCATGGTACATCCAGGGCAACACTAAGCAGCAGTTTGCAAATTCAGTCAAACCATCCACACTATCAGGAGACACTTGGCATCTTCTGTTTCCTAGAGCCTTCTACTTTCATTGAATCAGTGGAGACTTGTCTCTATGTTCCTGTCCCTGACTAGCTGTGTTGCCAATCATCACTGGTTGGCATAATCTGTTATCCATTAAAACAATCACTAGCTAGCCTGATGCTATTTGACAGCAGAGAAAGCCAGTTACATCTGTGGAATAACAGCAAAGACAATAAGAGGTAGCATGGAATTGTGAATAAGGAGTTGGCCAAAGAGCCAGAAAGACCTGGATTCTAGTCCCACCTTTGTTACATACTGACTCTGTGACCCCAGGCAAGTCCTTTAATCTCTCAGTGCTCTAGGCAACTCTTTAAGACTATAAATTACAAAGAAGATATTGACCTAAATTGGTAGAGGGACTTCCTCACCCTTTTGGTTTACACGTTGGCAATGAAGTTCTAATAATGGAATTCCTGACATCAAGAAGCCTAGAGGGGAGGCTGCTCCCTGGCACCTTTGAATTGGGTGACCTATTTATGAGTCTGGTTCTCTCTTATAAGATTAGGGCTTTCTAAGTCCTGCTAAGAGATGTTTAAATGCAGCCCTGGTCCTGGGTCTGTAAACCTAACCCAGGGCCCCTGATGTGGGCATGGATCATCCCTCTTCTGAATAGAAACAGATTTGCCAGAAAATGTGTATTATGAATTTTTTTGTTTTTTTTGTTGATTTTTTTTTTTTTTTTGCTTTTTTTGGTGAGGCAGTCAGGGTTAAGTGACTTGCCCAGAGTCACACAGCTAGTAAGTGTCAAGTGTCTGAGGCTGGATTCGAACTCAGGTCCTCCTGACTCCAAGGTCAGAGCTCTATCCATGGTGCCACTTAGCTGCCCCTATTATGGGTTTAAATAAAGAAAAAAGAAAAAAAAAATCAAGGACCAGAGTGACCTAGCAAATTCAGCTACTGCCACGGTTTATTCTTCACTGTTTTCTCCAACTTCAGTCAGAATTGGGCAAGGCCAAGCATATGTTAAGGACCTGTACCAGTGTGGAGGCAATGTCAGGGAAGAGAGATGTTCCAAAGATAGAAATGATAGGACTTGACAATTAATTGGACATGAGGAATGAGAAAGAAGGAGGAGTTGAGGATGATGCCTAGGTGGCAAGGGAAGATGGCAGCATCCTAGGCAGTAATAGAGAATTTAGAAAGAGGGGAGGGTCTGGGAAGAAAATACATGTTTATCTTTAGGACACCTTGGATGTGTCATGTGTCTGTGAGCCAACTGACACATAAGCTACGTGCTGAGGAGTCAGCTTCACAGTCCAGGTATGAAAAAGGCCAATATCTCTTCTAAATTCTAGCCCTTTAAATATTTAAAGACTATCATGGCTCCCCTACTAAGCTCTGTGCCATTTTGAATGTACATCCCCAAAGTAAGGCAGCATCAGAGATGGCAGAGGTTAGACAAGCCTACCAGATAAAAAGTTCTTGAACTACTTTAGAGCACAAATGAAGAGGTTAGATTTTAGAATGTGTGTGGTAGTACATCTTGACATGGTTGTCAAAGGGCCCCTGATGTGGGCATGGATCATCCCTCTTCTGAATAGAAACAGATTTGCCAGAAAATGAACCAGAAATGTTTTCTGAAGATCCTCAAGAAATAAGGAGATTCCTTGAGAAAATCAATGTTCCAGGCTTTTCTTCTTCCCATAAGTTTGTGTTGGTTTATGGTGACTTGTCTACATTATCATCACAATGATGCCTCATTGGTCAGTAGCAGCTCAAAGCTTCCAGGATGTCCTCACTACCCAAGGAAGAACAGTCTAAACCTAGAACTCAAGGAAAGGAACACAGAAAGTGAATTGGGCACATTTTCTGGAATGTGCTTTAGAAGGTCCCTTCTGAACCTTGTCTCCCGAAACTCCAAGATAATGTAATTACTGTGTAATAAAAGTTATTGAGTTTTGGTTAGGGCTCAGTGGATAGATTAATTAGGGTATTCATCCCTTTTTTGGTATTCTGAGGGTCAAGACAGGAAGATAAAAAATTCACTTGGCGTCCCTTAGCTATTTCTAAAATTATCTTAAATCATTATAAACTAGAAATGCATAAATTATAGAAGATCCTTGTAATTTATTATCTAGCATTCAAGTGACTGTATTTCAGCTAAAATAATATGAAATATAGGAGAAAAATCTAGTAAATCATATATTATCAACCAAGGATGAGTCGATACCTCCCTGAGGAGAAACAAACAGGGTTTCATTATTAGGTTTATACAGCCCTTAGGGAGATAAAAGGGGAAAATGGAAAGGAAAAGGGAATGTCTCAACAAGTTCAGACAGGCATTCTATTTTCTTTGACCTTTTTAGAAAATCTCTCCCCCTAGCCCCTCCCATCCCCCCAGTTCCTTTCAGCCATATGCAGGCGCCAATTAATAGTCCATGTTAGCTCAGTCCTATTTGAAGATTAGTTCCGTTTCATGTTTCACTCCACGTTGTATGGTAACCGCTGTGAACCATAAAATAACACTTTTTCTTAGCTTCCTTAGGTAATTAAAAACAGAATGTTTCCGTTATCTGATGATTCTAAAAGTTCTTTTCATGAGCGTACAGGCAGACCTCTTGTGGGGCAGGGGCACTAAGATTCTAAGAAGATGGAGGAGGCAGAGAAGCAACGGAATTGGAAGAATGAGAGGCAGAGCCATAACTAGCTATTTTTGCTTCTGGGTAAAGTAGTGCGGAAGGGGTAAACTCCAGAAACCTGAAAGTTCCCCATGATATTAAAGGGAGATAGACTTTGGTTTTGTTTCTTCTTACCAGGTTCACACACCTTGAGGTGAGTCTGCTGTCACTGCTGCTGCTTGAGGCTACGTTGGGCTCACACTAGCCGATAGGTGGGAAGTGAAAGCGCTGCACAAAGTTCTCGTGGCCCCACCCTAGTTACAGCTCTTCTCAGGAAGGGATAAAACAAACACGTCAGCATAGGACATGCTTTAAGGCAAAACATGTTAAAAGGCAAATGTTCATGTAGTCACTCAATTTCTCATGGCTCTTTAGTGACTGTGATCAGTCTTCAAGCCTGGGACGTTGGATCTTAGACCAGCACCTGGGGATATTATATGCCTTTCCCTGATGACTTGAGAACATCTCAGATGAGAGAATAGAGTGATGGGTAGCTGCTGATAAGGTCTTCTCACCAAAGTGTCGAGTCAGTCTACAACTGCCTTGCAACAGACTTCTAGTACCTCTGTGTTTTCCTTTTCTTCCTCTCCTCACAGAGGGCAAGTCTTGCAAAAGATTGGGGACCCCTGCTATACGTAATAATCTAGCATCAAAGTGTCCTTGGGAAAGTCAATTGCACAGGAAAGTCAATTGAAGGGGATGGGTTTAGTAATCTCTAATGGGTGATCTCTAAAGGCTCTTAGCTCATCAGAAAATAATCTCTAAATTCCCTTCCAGATCTAACAGTCCATGAATCCATGGATATGTGAATATCTGACTGTAGGGTTTGCATGGTAGTCAGGGAAAAGAGGTACTTCTCTGCACTCTAGAAGGAGGAATAGGAGATGCAGAAAAGTCTCAGTAGCAACTTGAGGAAAGAATTTTTCTTTCTTTTCTATTTTCCTCTATCCCTTCCCTGAGTCTCACTGATAGAACATAGTTTGGGTTCTCTCGTCCAGGTGCAATTACTCTTCAACTCCACTTCATTCTCTCAATCTCAACTATCCCTACTAACTCCTCAAGAAAAACCAGTAGGTTTTTAAAGTCCTAAACCACACCCCAAACCCCAAAATAACGTACTTCATGATTCAATTCAATTCAACAAGCAGTTATTTTTTTTTAAATACCTACCATGGACAAAAAAAGTTTTGGGCATCGGGGTTAAAATGTATAATCCCTCCTACTTAGTCCTACTAGGTTTAAAAGCACTTCCTGTCCCTGCCTGAATTGCTTTTTTGAGTTGATTATCATTTTATGTTGATAGGGAAGGCTATTTTCTGTCTATATGTTCATTATAATGAATTTAAATGAAGTAAAAGACTTATTTTTACTTGTGGATGATTTGATTATAATGACATTTTATCTGCAAATCTATGAACATGTTGCCTGTGAGGCACACATCTAAAACAGAGATACATGCAAATTAAAAATATGAGGCTGGAATAAAGTTTATTAAATCTCAGATGAGTTTTTTAAAATCCTATCAGACAAAATGGACAGCAGAATAGAAAACATGAAAGAAGAACAGTAAAAATATACAAATATTAAAGGAACCACAAGTAATTGGTATTAACAATATTGATTATTTGGTATTGGTTACCAATTACAATAAGATGTCTCCATCTTATAATTTGGGACCAAAAGTAATTTACTCCAACCCCTTCATTTTTTAGATTAATAAATTGAAACATAAATGACTTACCCACAATTACAGGGCTAATAAGGCAAATAAGCACAGTTTGAACTAATGCCTTCCAGTTCTCTCCTCAATTTGTTAACAGTTAACATTGGTATTAAGAATATGGCATAGCAGTTCAATAATTTAAGGGAAAATTAACAAAAAATGTAAAAAGACCTAGACAGTACAGTGTCTTAGGTTTGGTTTTTAGTCTAGACATATGACTTCATCACTGCTTATGTGGAAACTTCTCCCAATAATGAAGATCCACAACTTATCTTTCCTTTATTATCTTAGGGGATTGCCTCAGACACTGAGAAGTTAAATGACCTACCCTCAGTCACAAAGGTATTATGTATTAGAGGCCGAATTTAAACACCAGTCTTCCCAACTCCAAAGTTAGCCCTCTATCCTCAATGTCGTACCTGTCAGTAAGATGCTTATTTCCATTCTTCATGATCAGAACTAGTCAATCATATGATTTTTTTTTGATATGACAAGAATCATAACCAAAAAGGAATTTACAAATAAAATGTTGAGAAAGCTTAATTTGATAGATGCACAGAGAGAGCTAAGTCAAATTACTGGGATTTATTTTCTTCTCCAACATGAAAGTGCTTTACGAAAAAATTGCTGCTGGGATATAGAGAAGTCATAAATAATTGCAAACAGGCAGGAAATGTTAAACACTTCCTTTACTAGCCATAACACAATAAAAATGGTCATCAATAAGGGCAATTTGAACAAAATAATCAGGCCAAATTGGAGATTAAAAATTTGCAAAATGACTGAGTCACGTAAAAATTATGTTAAAAATAATTATGCTAGCTGCACAGCATATCAAAATATGTGGGATGCAACTAATGCAGTCTTCAGAGGCAAATTCACATACATGAACATTTATAATAGCAAAAGAAACATAAAACCAGTGTCCTGAAAATGCAGCAAAAAAAAAAAAATAGAAAATCAACAAATTAATAAACACAATGCAAGAGCAAAAGGAATTTTTGAACTCTAAATCAAAATAAGTAGAATTGAATAAAAAAACAAATTAATATATAAAATAGCAAAGTTTTTTTAAATAACAATAAAATAGATAAGCTGTTAGGTCTCTTATTTTTTAAAAATTGGGGAATGTACAAAGAACCATATTACCAAAATAGAAATTAAGATGTAGGAAATTATAATGAATAGATGGTAAATAAAGAGAATTTTTAAAATATATTTTACACAGTTAAATGTCAGCAAAACTTAAATGAAATGGGTGAATATATAAAATATGTAATATATAAATTTTTATTTTAATTAAAATTTATGTAAAAATAAATAATATTTATTAACTTATTAAATGTTAATTAAATAAAATTTACATAAAAAATATAAAATACTCAAACATAGGAAATAGATAACCTCAACAACCTCATCTTGGAGCAAGAAATTGAACAGGTCTTAAATGCAGTTCCATGTTTCAAAAAAACCACCAGAATCTGGCTGAATCACAAGTTCATTTGTTGTCGTTGTTGTTCAGATTTGTAATTCCACGGTCAGTTAGCTTCTGGTAAGGAAACCCCCATTACTCATTCAGACTGGCATCTTTTCTGCAACTTTAGAGAGTCTTATGGTGCACTGATGGATTAAGTGGCTTGCCAAAAGTTGGATAGCCAGTTTGTGTTGGAGGTGGGACTTGAACTTAGGTCATACCAATTCTCTCAGTAGGTGAGACAGTACCTCTAACATTTCAATAACAACAATCTCCATGTTATATAAATCGTTTTCCAAAAAAATCAAGTAAGATGAAGATCTACCAGTTCCAACAAGACAAAGATGATTCTGATACACACTTAGTTGGACTGTAAGCTCCTCAAAAGCCAGGACTGTCTTGTCTTTCTTTATGTTCCTAGTGCTTAGCACAGCATCTGGCATATAGTAGGTGCTTAATAAATGCTTATTGACTGGCAAACCAGGAAAGGATAAAGAAAAGACAGAGAACTACAGATCAGCATAAAAATATTGGCAAATATAGCAATTTATCCAAAAATTATTAATACGACCACATTGGATTTGTGCGAGGAATGTAAGGATAGGATAATATTGGGAAACCAACTTTATAAGTGTCATATGGCAAAGTCATTAGACATCCCGCTCAGGCATTGGACAGTTTAGACCACCTCTGAGTTCCATCCCTTCCAACTCTGAGATATTTTTGGTCCTATAATTCTATTTCATCTCCCTTTCCAGTTTAGGTATTAACAGTCCTCAATTTCGAACCTGAGCAGCTGTCAGTTTCAAAGCATGAACAATCTCTGCTTACTCAACCTGGCAGCTGCTGTGGTAGCCTAGTGGACTTCCTGCTACCTGATAGTGGAATGATAGGGTGGTATATACGTAATGAGTCATCCTGGTGCATCACAGCTGGAAAAAATGAGTCCAGAGTAGTCATGGAGCAGATCAGGAAGAGTGCAATATCATGCTCCTGCTGAAATACCTGCCTCCTGACTCAAGGTGAGTGCTGACCAACAAGGCCTGAGAAGGCAATGTAGTCATCATATAATTCTTCATCAGCTTTTGCCCAGGAACATCCTTTCCAGAAAGATGCCAATTCTGCTGGTCGTGGTTAGCCCAGCACACTTCCTCATGTCATCCAGGGGCCTTCCACCTGTCATCCGAAGTCATTGAAAGTTACTACAAATATTGCTAAATAGCTCGGACATGATCCAAACTGGGAATCCAGAGGCATACTTCTCCACCTCATAATTTAGGATCAAAAGTCATTTACTCCAGCTCCTTCATTTTTTAGATGAATAAACTGCAACATAAATGACTTACCCACAATTACAATGCTGATAAGTTAAAGAAGCACAGTCTCTTCAGTCTCTAAGACCACTTCTTTCCCCTGTCGCAGAGCAAGTTACCATGTACTCTTTTCTCCTCACGTCACAGAATCACAGAAAGCAGTGGGGAAGAGTCTTAGAGGCTGCTCAATCCAGCCCATGCCTGGACAAGAATCTACTCTGAAACATATCCCACAAGTGTTCATCAGTCTTTGCTTGTAGGTCTCCAGTGAGGAGGGATTTCACTGCCTCTTAAGGTTATTTATTCCACTTTGTTTTTCCTTACATCAAACCAAGCAATATTTAATGGAAAGAGTACTGTATTCACGTCCCAGCTACTTCCTACTTGTGTGGTCTTGGGCAAGTCAGTTAACCTCTATGGGTCTCAGTTGCTACATCTATAATATGGGGGTATTGTACTAGATAACCTGAAGTTTCTCCTAGCACAAAATAGAGGATCCTATTATCTTTCCTTCCTTTGATACAAAGCTTTTCTTTTGACTGGCATATGTATTAGCTACTTAATAAATATTTTTGGATGGGTGGATGGATTGGTGTCATTTTGTGCTTGGGACTGTATTTTGGAAAGGTGGTTTGAAAGCATCATTTCCTAAGCAGACGAGGGTAAAGGGAGATACTGGCTTCAAATGACAGCCTGATGTAATGGGAAGAGTCAGGGGGGAGGAGCTTTGCCCTCTGCTTCTGCCCTTTAGCTGAAGTGTTTGCCTCCAACTGAAAACCTTCCAGGTATCCTCATCCACATTGTTCTTAATAGGACCTTGGAAGAGTCTTATCATTTTCCAGAGAATATATGATCAACCATAAGTCATGAAAAGCTTTCAGGTCACCGAGTATTCATTAAGTACTATGTGCCAGGCACTGCGCTACAGTGCCCCAGGGATACAAAGAAAGTCAAAAGGAGTGTGATTAAGCTTGCATATCTTAATGTCTTGGTTTCTTTAACCCAGCAGATACTAGACTCTATGGGATATCTTCTTTTTGAACATCACAAAATCCTAATACTAATAATAATGCTTTAATAATAGTGCTTTTGCTTTTCGCAAATTGCTTTAGATGTATTATCTCATTTGGTCCTCACAATAACCATGGGAGGCAGAAACTGATATTATTCCCATCTTGCAGATGAGGAAACTGAGACTGAGGGATATTGGGTGACTTGGGTCACATAGGCTTTCCTGACTCTAAGCCAAAGTCAGCCATGCTTATTCATTCAGCAAACATGTATTAAGACTTACTGTGTGTCAGGCACTGACTAATAATAATAATTAATAACAATCATAATATGACCCAGAAATCCCTGGGTCTATTTCCAAAGATTACTAGGGAAAAAGGAAAAGAGCCTATTTTTTGTGGTGGCAAGGAACTGGAAATGGTGGGGTTGTCCGTCAATTGGGGAATGGCTAAACAAATTGTGGTATATGATTGTGATGGAATACTATAGTGCTGTAAGAAATGATGGTCTTAGAAAAACATGGCTAGACTTGCATGAAATAATGAAGAGCAAAATGAGCAGAACCGAGAGAATGTTGCAGGCAGTTACAGAAAATCATTTTAAGAACAACTTTGAGTGAGTAAGTCATTTTGACTATTATAAATACCCAAATTAACTGCAAAGGACATAGAAAGGGAGATACTCTCTGTATCCAGAGAAAGAACTGATAAATAGAAGTACGTATAGAATGATTTTACATATATATATTTGTATTTAATGGTAGGCATGTCTAGGGTGGAGGCGGGTGGAGGGAAGAAAAAAAGAAATTTACATGATAACATTATTATGTATTTAAAGGGAATAGCAAGTTATGCATAATAGATTTGCATGTGTAATTTCATGTATAATCATTTTTTTATTATACCTGTTATGGAAACTTGTGTTTTATTCTATAAATTAAAAAATGAAAAAATTTAAAATAATAATTACATATTTAGTATTTATTGTGTATTTATATAGTACTTATTATATGCCATTTATATTTTTATATTCATATTTATATAATACTTACTATGTGCCAGACACTGTGCTAAGCACTTTACAATTATTATCTCATTTGATTCTTACAATAACCCAGGGAAGTAGGTACTGTTTTTATCTCCATTTTACAGATGTAGAAACTGAGGCAGACAGAGGTTAAGTGATTTGCCCAGAAACACATAGCTAGCAAGTGTCTGAGGCTGAATTTGAGCTCAAGACCTGAGTCTTGAAGGAAGTCAGGGAAACTGAAAGGTGGATAGGGAGAGCATTCCAAGGCTTATAGTCAGCCAGGGCAAAGGCATAGGGACAGGAGATGTGTGAGGAACAGCAAATAAACCAGTGGAGTGGATCATAAGGTTAACTCTATTCAGTATGCCACTCAGCATCAAGGGTTAGCCTTATTGGTATCCTTTGGCAATCTGGCAAAGGTTGTGGATTCCTTTTCAAAATATTTAATGTCTTGGTTTTTAAATGTATAAAATAAAATATGTAGAATTACAAAGAAAACCAATTCTATTGAAATATTTTTCCCCCAAGTTCACAGAGGTCAGAAATCTTTCTACAGAATCCTTCTGGGTGTGTGGGATCCAGGTTAGGAACCCCTGCTGTAATCAATGAATTAGGTTACCTAGTATGTCTTCTAACCCAGAGACAGTCTGGGTATCTAGGGCTGTTCCATTGTGATTCATATACCTTCGGAATTGAAAAGAGAGCATTTTACGGGCAGTGAAAATGAGACCGAATAGGCAATGACTGACTCAGTTGTACACAGCAAGTCTGAGGGCAGAGGCAGCCCCTCTCCCCGACTCTTTCCCGCTATATCAGGCTATCACTTGAGGATGGTATCTCCCTTCAAGTCTTCTCTGCCTGGGAAACGATGCTGTTCTTGCTCCTCTGCAGAACAGCAGCAGCTAGCGAGCAAATCTCCTCTCCTGGGGCCCTTCCTGAAATCACCGCTGTGTCCAGAGGCCATACTGATGAAATACCTATAGAAGCTTCTCTCAGTAAACATATTGACAAGAGTGTCACCAGCTAAATAAAGCAAGCTCTGAAAATAGAGCGCTAGAGGTTTCTGATGCTCCAGGCAGCCCGACCTACCACCAAAGCACACAGCCACTGCCTATCTGTAAGGTAAGAGAGGTTCTTTGGGGCAGGGCTCCTTCCTCCTCAGCTGTGTCATGGGCACATTGTCCCCTCTGAGATTACCTGCTGTCTAGTCGGTATCTTGTACATACCTCATGATTTCCATTTTGTCTCCCCATTAGAATACAAGCTCGCGGAGAAGAGAACTCTGCCTTTCTTTGCTTCACTAATGAGATGCTTATTGTCTTGCTTGACATTGCTGTTGCTTGGCATATAGTAAGTGCTTAATAAATGATTGTTGGCTTACTAAGGAGGCGTAAGATCAAATACTGTCTTAAACACTTACTGGCTGTGTGACCTTCGGCAAGTTGTTTAATCTCTCTCGGCCTCAGTTTCCTCATCTGTAAAATGAAGATATGAACAGCCCCTTCTTTCCAAGGTTGTTGTGAAAATAAAATAAAACAATATATGTAAAGTGACTTGGTTGGTAACCCCATGGAAGGAGTCTCTGATTACAATGACAGAACACCTTACTATAGATTCATTCCCATTTTTAGTAGACAAAAGGGTGATGGATGGCTTTAGAGCTGGAATCCCTTTAGAATTCTGCAACTGCCTTGGAGGAGTTGAAAAGAAGGGACCTAGGGGCAGCGAGGCGGCACAGTGGATAGAGCACCGGCCCTAAAGTCAGGAGGACCTGAGTTCAAATCCAGCCTCAGACCAAACACTTGACACTTACTAGCTGTGTGACCCTGGGCAAGTCACTTAACCCCAATTGCCTTAACCAAAAAAATAAATAAATAAATAAAGAAGGGACCTGGCCATGAGTTAGGGCAAATCCAAAGCAATATCTAGGATTAAGATAAGTTCAAGAAAAAGAGTTGAGAAGGGTTATTCCCTTCCTTGCAAAGGTGATGGACTATGGGTGTGGAATATTGTGCTCCCTGTGAGACATAGTCTATGGGTAGATCAGTTTTGCTACACTCCTTTTTTTCTCTTTTTAATTTTCTTACAAGCAATGTAACAATGATACCTCTTTGTTGAAGGGATGGATATATTCAGAAATAAATGTAATATAATTATGGGTGATCCAGTGGGTAGTCAGGAAGACCCAAGTACAAATCCAGCCTCAGATACTTACTAGTTGTGTGACCCTGGGCAAGTCACTTACCCCGTTTGCCTCAGTCTCCTCATTTATAAATTGGGGATTATCATAGCATAGCATTTACCTCCCTGTATTGTTTTGAGGAGCAAATGAAATAATAATTGTAAAGCGCTTAGCACAGTGCCTGGGACATAGTGAGCATTATATACATGTTAGCTATTATTAATGTAAAAACAAAAAGAATTAATAAATATAAATTTAAGAAAGAAAGAAAAGCTCAAGGGTAGTCCTAGGAAAATTAGAATTCCTGTCTGAGAAATGAA
This sequence comes from Vombatus ursinus, assembly GCF_900497805.2. Classification (NCBI taxonomy): domain Eukaryota; kingdom Metazoa; phylum Chordata; class Mammalia; order Diprotodontia; family Vombatidae; genus Vombatus; species Vombatus ursinus. Next base: position 77,333,152 of record NW_020954610.1, on the reverse strand, counting down.
TGGTCTGTTTTTGACAGAGTGATAGTAACCTCATGAAGGGTGTTGCTAGATTCTAAAGGATGGTTTGGGGTGGGGAGAGGTAAAGGAGACCTGGGAAAGAATGATGGGGGAAGTCTCATCTCTGAGTGTAGCAGTATAATGACATGGGGCAACCTCCAACCAAAAGATTCCAATAGATTCCTTGTTTCCTCTCATCTTTATTTACCTTTTTTCTGCCACCACTTGTGAGTTAAAAAAGGGAAGAGTTCTCCTGCAAAACCCCCAGGCTCGTGGCCTTTCCCCACTTTATTCTTTTTTTTTTTCCTCCATTTTCCTCTTATCCCCCAGTGGTATCCCTTTCTCATTCCCTGTGTGCCAAAGTCCAGAACACACAAAGTACGACTCTTCTTTACTCTGGTATGTGGAAAACATGGGTTTGCCACATTTATCTCCTCCACCACACACAATGTCTCACTGGCTTCCACATAAGAAATTTTGCAGGTGTTAAATAATCCTTCCCACAGCCTCCAGTGATCATTCAGGGGCCCTGTCTCTAGGTCCCATCACTAGGAGTCTATTCTTTTTCCTATTCTCTTCCTACCCAATCTACAGGCCTCAGCTGAGCGCTCAAAGCAGTGGAGTCTCCTGTCTAGGCTATCATGTTCACTACTCTTAGCCTCAGGTCAGAACTGCTGCCCTGTTAGCCACCTGCTTCCTCCCCATGACCAGTGCCTTCCAGGGCTCTGCCCAGAGGCATCCTCTAGCCAGACTTTCTCTTGGTTATGGGGATTAAATTTCCCTAAACTGTCACCCTTATCTTTCAGTGGCTTCTAGATTCCACATCCCAAAACTTGATGGTTCCTGGTTTTTTTGGAATTTGGTTTTTTCTTCCCTATCTCCTGAGTTGCTTTTAACCCTTTCTAGAGAGCTATTTCTACTCTTCCCCTCTGGATCAGCTCATCCTGCTGACTCTCCTTCTCACTAAACCTGCAAGTTGCTGGGGAAAAAAGAGGAGAGGAGAAGAAAGGAGAGGAGACAAGGGGAGAGAAAGGAAGGAGAGGATGGGAGAGGAAGAGAGGAGAGGACTGCTATATTACTTATCAGGGTTTCTCAATACATAAGTAGACATTGGTGTTTTAATTCTGCCACCATTTGGCTCATTCATTAATAATAATGTTGATGATATGATAGCTATCATTAATATAGTGATTTGCAAAACATTTGATATCTACTACTTCATTTGAGCATCACACAACACAAAGAGGTAGCTATTATAATTATTATTATCATCTTATAGATGAGGAAACTGAAGTTCAGACAGGTTAGGTGGGATTTAAACCCAAATCTTCCCGACTCCAAGTCCAGTACGCTTTCCATTTGACCATGCTGCCTCTCACTGGATTTATTTATTCAACAAACATGTTTTAAGAATTTACCTACCATGCACTAGCTTTATGGAGTATATACAAAGATCAGGAAGGTACTGTCCCTGCCCTTATGGAGCATGCAATCTAATAGGGGAAATAATGCATACTCCCTATCTGAGAAACAAAATAACAAGTGATATACATGTATATGTACATTTGTATGCATATGCATCTGTATACAGATCCCTATTTTCCCTCAATTCCGTACTTTACCAGATTTTTCTTGTGCTATTTTTGTCCAATAAGTGGACACATTACTGAAGGGAATGAACCACATGTATACATATATGTATGTGTATATGCATGTGTATGTGCATATATATATTTTATATATGTATGAATGTGTGTGTGTGTGTGTGTGTGTGTGTGTGTGTGTGCAAGAGAGCCAACATCTCTCCCAGAAAAAGGAGTGAAGAGAAGGAAAGTCAGCAGTACTTGGTCTTAGAACTCTTAATAGCCAAAGGCTTTTGGAACTAATTCTCTGAGACTGGGGTGGGGGGTGGAGGGGTAGGAGTAGAGATGAAAAGAGTAAAAAAGCTATGACTCCAGAGGGAAGAGGTTTTCAGCCTTGAATATTTTGAACATTGAATAGTCTGAATATTTTCTTGAATATTTTCCTTAAAAAGAGATACAGATATGGTAAGTACATAATGACAGCACAAAAAAAAAATTAAGACTAAGCAAGTTTTAACACACAGAAAACAACCATTCTAACCTAGCAGTCATTTCAGAATCAATTCTGTGAACTTAGAACACCAACTGCTTAGGGCAAAGGTCAAAGCAATACAAAATTAGAAGGAAGGTAAAGTTGAGAAGGAGACGCTGTGCACTTACAGCAGTTCCAATCTGAGTTGTTTAGACAAACAGCCATCACCTCTGAAAAAAAAAGAAATGGACGAACATAATAACCTTGGCTCTATCCTGCAGTTCTTCTCAGAGAAGTTCAACAAAGTGCAAGATTGTCACCATGATGAGAAGGCCATGTACATCTCACCCCATAGCACCTTACCATCATCTCCTTGTTTGCCACTGTGACCCAATTCCTTATTTTACCAGCCCTTTCTTATGCCATGTTTGCCTAATAAATGGACACATTATTGAAGGAACTGACGCACATGTATATTGACATTCTTCCTAAAAAGGAAACCAGAAGACATAAAAAAGAGGCAGCTGAATGGAAGGGTGACTTACCAGTTCCTCTTGGAGATGTAAATAAAATTAGGAGTTGGTTTTCTGAAAATGGATAGTTTTGGAATATCAGACCATTATCCAGCTGTGGCTGGCACTGTTCCTGTCCCCCTTACTCTCTATGCTTTATCCATACCAAGGAAATCACAGATTCATCAAAGTATTAAAAAGAAAGGGAAGAGAGATAGCATGATGTAATAAATAGAGAGCTGGCCTTGAAATCAAGAAGACCTGGGTTCAGATCTTACCACTGATATATACATAGATACATGTGTATCTATGTATGTGTATGTGTGTGTGTGTATGTGTATATGTATAACTGGTTATATGACCCTGGGGAAGTCACTTAATGTCTCAAAGACCCAATCACGTACTTTGACTATAAGTAGCAAAACAGTTGCTGATTTGTGTTGGTAAAAAGAGTTCCTCACCCCAGTGAAATTACAGATAAAGACCAAAACAAAAAAAAAACCCCAAAACACAAAAATCCGTGATCATGCAAATAAAGAACATACAGTAGAAATGATGATATGAAAGTATCAAAAAGACTAGCTGAAAAGGTTTTAAAGGGCAACATGGAAAAGAGGATTGAAAAGGGAAGACAAAACCTGACTACAGAGTATTTACAAGAAATGAAAATTCAGTCAATATGGTCTTTGTAAAAATTCCATTGGTTTGACGGAGAGAAATAAAGTATATAAATTCCTTTTAACAGTAACAAAAAAAAACCCCACAAATAACAAACCTACATTGGTCATATAGGCTGCCTTTAAAAACAGTCCTTATCCTAAAATCATATCTCTTTGAAAGGAAAAGCATATATAGGTATACATTAGTACTTTAGTAGACCTATGATTTCATCAGTGTAGGTCCTCAATACAGATTTCATCTCCCCTACACTTTCATCTTTTTTGGTTCATATCCATGCTTTCCCATAAATCCAGAGGTTCTACTCAATATGCTGAAAAATCTAGAGGTTACTATTGTATTACTTGGAGCATCCATTTGTGTTCTCTCTTTCTTGCTATGTGGCCAATCCATCTTTTTTTTTCTAGTTATATATGTTCTTGGTAATGTCTTTTATGCCACTTCTCGTACTCATCTTGTATTTGGTGACAAGTTGTAAGCCCAGCATATATCTTTCTATTGCCATATAGATTATTTGTCACTTGAATTTTTCCAACAGGGATAATCCATGATTCTCGTTCCTGTGGCATCACTGGGGAAATATTAGTGATGAGATGGCTTTTTGCCAAGTGAGAAGTCTGGAATCGCTGACAGCATAATGCAGTATTTCAAAAACCACCTGCCTCATCTCATTCTCCTATTCATAGGATCACAAATTTATAGGATTTAGAAGCATAATGGACCTTAGACATTTTCCAATGCAATTTTGTCATTTTCCAGATGAGGTCAATTTGGGCCAGAGTTTATAGTGCAACAGCAGCATTTGTCCTAGATATATACTCCAAGAGCCTAAAACCAAACAGGGGTCCTATGAAACACCATCCTCAGAATGCAGCCAATGAGCCTAAACTTGAAATTAATCATTAGCTTTGCGTTGTCCTTCTGGGCCTGGTTAGCTGGGTGGAAGACTACATTCACAGCTCTGGAGAGGTAGACAGGTCAAAATTCAACTATTTGTTTTGTTAAAAAGGTAATTGAAAGAAAAGTAAGTAACTTTAATTGCTCAACCTGTCAATCTTAGGGGAAATCCCTTGGGACTAGGAATTGGGAAGGTGGAGGGAATGACACTGAGAGATGTGTAGAATAGACATCAAAGGGTCCTAAGGTAATTAATTATTGTGGCTAAGTCCTCAAGCTGAGAACGTATTGCTTTTTGCTGTATTTGGCAGTTTGCAATACAGTGGATAGTCAGAAAGTTAGGAAGACCTGAGTTCAAATCCAGCCTCAAATACTTACTAGCTGTGTGACGCCGAGCAATTCACTTAACCTCTCTGCCTCTGTTTCCTTACCTGCAAAATGGCAATAAAAATTGTACCTACTTCCCAGAGTTGCTGTGAACACAAAATGAGATAATACTTGCAAAGCACTTTGCAAAGCTTAAAGCATTAAGTGCTAGCTATTATTAGTATTTTAATTTTGTTTCCCATTTGATGTATGTATAACCTTGTTAATTCTTCAAGGATATGGGATTTCCTCAGTGTGAGAGCTTCTTTCATCAATTCAGATCACAGCCCATCCATGGCTTATAATAATTCTAGACAAATAATAATAATAATAATAATTCATTGCCATAGTGGTCAACTTTACAGTATGTTGAGCCTCTATACTTTTTAAAATTTTTTTAAACTACATTTTATTTTTTCAATTAGTAAGCATTTATTTTCTTTTTTCTCACCTCCCATCACTCAAAAAACAAAAAGAAAAACAGAACCCTTGTAGCAAATATGCAGAATCAAGCAAAACAAATTCCTGTATTGACCTTGTCTAAAAAATGTATATCTCAGTCTGTACCCTGAGTCCATCACCTCTTTGTCAGGAATTGAATAGCATGCTTTGTCATTGATCCCCGGAAATAACAATTGGCCATTGCATTGATCAGAGTTCTTATGATTTTCAAACTTGTTTGCTTTTGCAGTGTTGTTGTTATATAAATTGGGTTCTGGTCACTTTACTCTGCATCAGTTCAAACAAGTCTTTCCAGGTTTCTCTAAAATCTTCATCATTTCTGATTACATGACAGTATTCTCTTACACTAATATACCATAATTTGTTCATTCCTTCTTTAATTGATGTGCCAGTTCCTGTTATTTGCTACTACAAAAAGAGATGGTGTAAATTTAGCAGCCTCATTTAGTGAAAACAACCTAAAACTGGGAGCCAGGAGTTCTAATGTCTGGTCTGCCTCTGGTTTAATTTCCTTGATCACTTCATCTTGAGCAAGGGGAATGAGTTAAAACAACTCCCTGTGAAGCAGTCGAATAATTCTTATAGAGACAACATGGTGTAATGGATAGAGTGTTAGACTTTAAATCAAGAAGACCTAGTTTCAAATCCTGCAGCAAATACTTAACTAGCTCTATGACCCTGCGTGTCGGCCTCAGTCTATAAAATGGGGACAATAATAACACTTAACTCCTGATGTTGTTGTGAATATCATATGAAATAATACATGTAAAGCACAGGTGTTAGCTGCTATTATAATCATAAGGCTACCTTGAACTTTACATAGACTCAAGTCTGAGACAGTGAGCGTAGCTTGGAAAGGCATGGAATTTACAACCAAGAAACTATTTTAGCTCAAGGAAACGCTTACTCATAAATTCAATGTAAACATAACAATTCCAAGTAGAACTTTGGGACTTAGATGGTGACAGGAGCTTATAAGACCAACCCAAGGATTCAGTAGACCCACTTAAAAGTTCTACTGATAACGTACGGAACATTTACAACATCACCAGAGACCTCAAAGGCACCATTCAACAACAAATTCAAGAAAACATTTTTAAACACCTACTGGGTAGAGAATACTGTATTAGAAACTGGGATATGATATTTAGATAAGACATGATTCTGCCTCATAGAGGATAGAGTCAATGCATAACCTAAAATAAACAAACTGAAAACCTTCAGCTAAACCCTCCTGACATTATGGTATTCACTAGCTGAAGATGAGTTATTTAACTAATTAAAAATGAGTTGCTCCTGTAGGTCATTCTATATGAGGAAAAAACAAAAGGCATTGTGGAACAAACTGGATTCACAACATGGAAGCCAGTCCATGACAGTTGCCTCTCTCTAGAGGTGCAAATCCTGAATGCGTTGCAAAAAGCACTCTATATTCCCTTATTTTAATTAACAGGGGAAGCTTCTGGAATTTTTGTCATCTCGTGCTCCCTTCTTTTCCTTATCCTCACATCCAATCAATCACCATACTTTGTGAATTATTTTTTCACAATATCCTTGCATCTCATTACCATTACCACTATGATTATCTTAATTCAGACCCTCATCTCCCTTTTTCTAGGTTGTTACAGTAAGTTCCTAACTGCCCTCCCTGTCTCAATTCAATTCAGTTCGGCTGTAGGCAGGGCACTGTGCTAGGAACTAAGGATCCAAAAGACAAAAATGAAACGGTCCTTGTCCTTAAGGAGCTTATTGATTGACTTGGAATCAGGAAGGCCTGAAATCAAATCCTAGTTCAGACACTTTCTAGCTGTGTGATCCTGAGTAAGTCATCCAACTCCTCAGTCTCAGTTTCCTTATCCACAAGATGGGGATAATATCAATATCTACCTCTCAGGATTATTGTGAGGACCAAATGAGGTAATACATATATGTGTGTATGTGTGTGTATACATATTATATGTATATGTATATATTTGAAAACCTTAAAACCCTATTATTAGTAACTATTATTAGGAGGACAAGAGACATAATATGTATACAAGTGAGTAACTTCAAACTACGTACAAAATAATTTCATGAAGTATAGAACATTAACAGCTGAGGGAATTGGGAAAGGCCTCATGTGGAAGATGATACATACATTGATCTTTAAGGATATTAGGGCTTCCAAGAGGTGGAGGTGAGTTGGAAATGTATTGTGTACATGGGTGACCATCTGTACAAAGGCGGGTAGACAGGAGACAGAATGTCATGTATGGGAAAAAGCTAGCAAGCCAGTTTGACCTGAAAGGAGAGTTTGTTCAATGGGGGAAATATGAAATAACACTGGGAAGAAAGGTGAGAGACAGTGTGAAGGGTCTTAAAGCCAGACTAATGACTTTATATTTTATTCTAGAGGCAATAGGGAATTACTAAAGATTTTTGAATAGGGTAACATGGTCAGATTTGTGCTTTAGAAACATCAGTTCAGGAACTGTGTAGAGCATATGTCATGGATCATATAGGGAAGAGACTGGAAGCCAGGAGACCAGTTAGGCAGCTATCTATTGCTGTAGTCCAAGTGAAAGGTGATGTGAGCCTGCATTATAATAAAGGGTGTAGGAGTATAGAGGAAGAAGCAAGAAAGATTGTGAAGGTAGAATCTGAAAGTCTTGGGTTGAGTGAGAGGAGTCATGAATGACTACAAGGTCATGAAACTGGATGACTGGAAGCATCATGGTGACCTTGGTTGAAATAAGGAAGTTCACAATGCTTTTTGCATCTCATGTCTTCCTTATCATTCTCACTGTTACTAGCCTCTTTCCTTGGCTATTATGGAAAATTCCTGATATAGCTGCCTCCATTCAATTAAACATTTATTTCATTTTTTTTTATCTATAGTATCTTCCCTTACCAATTCATCATATATACCACTGACCCAAATGCTGTTTTCATCTTGTCATTCTTCTTCTCAAAAACCTTCTCAAAGACAAAATCTCCTCCATATCTACAAGACAAAAGTACAAACTTGAGTAGAGAAAGTAGTATCAAGGAATCTGAGGCAGTCTACAATCTGATTCCAAGCTAGCAAGTGAAATATATCTCCTCTTATCCTCCTGCCCAAATCCTCCAGTGAATCAGCTCAACTAATACTTTACCATCTCTAGAAAACACCCTGTGCTTTACTTCTTCCGTATCTTTGCTTACAATATCCCCCCTCCTTGGAATCCAATCAAATTAGCACATATGTATTAGTCCTCTTATTTTATGCCAGCAATGTCTTCCACCCACCCTCTTCTCAGCCTAATACAAATCTTACCCATTCTTCAAAGTCCAACTTAAATCCTACCCCCTCTAGATAACTTTCTCAGTTCATCCCAGTCTTCTCTGAAATCTGCTTTTACACCACTTAAAATCTCAGAAACCCAGAATTGGAAGGGACCTCACAGGTCACCTGTATCTGATAATTTCTTCTATAGCATCCACAACAAATCGTCATCCAGCCTCAGCCTAAAACCTCAAATAAAAGGCACACCAAGCCAACGTCTGTACATCTTTAACTTCCATGCATTGCTCCCGATCCTTCCCTCTAGACCAAGAGTTCTTAGCCTTTTTGATGTCATGTACTTCTTTGGCAAGAATAGCTAGGTGGTGAGTAGATAGAGTGCCAGGCCTGGAGTCAGGAAGACTCATCTTTGTGAGTTTAAATCTGACCTCAGACACTTACTAGCTGAGTGACCCAGGGCAAGTCACTTGACCCTGTTTGCCTCAGTTTCCTCATCTGTGAATGAGTTGGAGAAAGAAATGTCAAACCTCTCCAGTATCTCTGCCAAGAAAACCCTAAATAGGGTCATGAAGAATCAGATACAACTGAAAAAGACTAAACAATTTTACACTCCTTTGGCAGTCTGAGGAAACCCAAGACATGCATGTTTTTAAATGCATGAAGTAAACTACATAGGATTGCCAATCCAGTACATGAGAAAACAATTTTATTGAAATGCAGTTATCAATTTTTTAAAAGGTTGATGAACACAAGGGTAAGAGCCCTTAGACGCTAATATTTTAAAGATGTGTGATTTTATAGCTGTGGGCACTCCCTCAAATCAATCCATTTAAATTTTATTTAAAATTTTTTATTATATATTATATATTATATAATATATATTATATTAAATTTATTTTATTTTATTATTACAATAAATTAAGTACCTACTAGGTGCATGGGACTATTATATATGTGTGTGTGTGTGTTTCTTGTACATTTCTTGTATATATACATATACATACACATAACCTCTCTTTTCATACAATTTCTGGTCTTCATTTCTAACTGCCTGCTAAGACCTACTTGTCTGAAGTCCTCACTGACTCCCTGAGGAAAGTGTACACATTTTGTTCATGCCTTATATTTCTGCCAGCACTTCGCACAAAGTATAGACTCTTAATAATAATGCCTATAAGAAGCACTTATAAATGGTCAATTGATTAATTGAACTGAATTGCCAATCAGATTCCAGAGGTTTCTGGCTACCAAGAGACAATGAATCTTTTTCCTTTCTTGAATCTTTCATTACTTTTCAAATTCAACCTGCTTCTTACATGGCTTATTTGCTATTTTTACAATAGAAAGACAATTTGCCAGGGTAATTAAACTATATTAACTTTCTGTTTTTAAAATCTTGTGATGTTTTCTGCTTCAACATGCTCAAAATGTCATGTTTTATGGTAAAAGATAGAAGCTCTTTTAGAAATCAGTTCTGGGGGTCTCTTTAAGAAGTAAAGTTTAAGGTCTTGTAGGTTGCAAAAAACATCACTCAGGGAACCATTGTATTGAAATACGTGTAACCTTTATCCAAACTATCTTTGAAGTATGGCTCAGAGGGGAAAAGTTTATATCATCTAAGAGAGTGGAAAATGATTCCCTCCTAATTGAAGAGAGATGGTGGTATAGGTTTTATGTTATTGGTATAGCACTGTAACTGCATGATTCTACTTTCTTTGGACATTTTGAAAGAAGAAATGTAGAAACACTTGGACCTCAGAGAGCTGATTAGACACTGCAAAAGAAAACCAAAATCTCCCCCTGAGACTAGCAGAAAGCAGTCATCAATATGAGCTTTACTTGGAAGAGATTTCAAAATGTGGTAGTATTTCCTTCCCAGCTAAGTGAGAGAGAGAGAGAGAGAGAGAGAGAGAGAGAGAGAGAGAGAGAGAGAGAAAGAAAATAGAAAAATCATAAAGTGCTGAGAAGCTGCTGGCTGGGTGATAAAATCCATGTCACGGAAATCTTGCTGAAGCCAGCAGTTGAAAAGGTTTTAACGAAAGAAAAATGGCTTCAGGTTTACGAGTTCTCTGTCAGCAGAGGAAGGGAATTCAAGGATTTGAGAATCCAAGAAAAGGATTCAGAGCAAGATTAAAAAGTGCTTTTCTAATTAGGGGTAAGAGATAAGACCAGGGTTAGATTAAATGTGACATGTAACAGTAAAGATTTACAGAGAAAAGTAGCTGCTACTCGGGTGTTTATTCCTTTTGATTTTACTCTAAGAATATGATTTTAAAATATAGTATACTATATATTACTAATGTTTAGCCAAGTTGTTTTTTTTTTAATGTCCTAAAACAGGCATCCTTTTTTTGTGTCCTGGACCCCTTTGGCAGCCTACGGACCCTTTCTCAGAACAATTTTTTGAATACATAAGATAAAACACATAGAATTACAATGGAAATCAATTATGTTGAAATACAGTTACCAAAATACATATTTTTTTTTAAATTTCAGACTCTAAATTAAGAACCCTTGTTTTTAAGAAGGATGGTTTGAAAATCCGTCAGTTAGTCATGTACACTGCTAAACCTAGATAGGTCAGACCTAATACTCCAAGCAGGTTCTAGAGGAGAGGAAAAGCTCAATCTACTTACTGACCTACAGAAAATTCCCATTCAAACTGGCTAAAACCATTCTCTCAAGGATGACTAAAGGCCAAACCGGATTGTTTTTTCTTTTCCTGAAGCCATAAATACTACAATTGATGCTAGGTTACCCATGGCTTTGACCTTGTCCTATGTCCCAGGATGGATTCAGTTTCAATTACTTTCAGCCAGTCCTTGTGCTATAGTAATTTGAAACTGAGAGAAGCAAGACTTTAGGCATGGAAGAGGGAGTAAGACATCTTCTCCCAAATGCAGGAGTGCTAGGACAATGAAGTGGGGTGGTGAGAAGTGGAGGCTTGGAAATGATGATCATTTAAAATCAAAGTTCCTCAAAAGAAACACTGGCCATTTGAATGGCAGTCTTCTTCTCTGACCCTTTTCATTCTCACACATTAACCAAGCCCAGGCCAAAAGAATTCATCAAAAATGTTGACACAGTTGATGTTGCCCTGTCCCACACCTGTGCATTTCCACAAATTATGCCTCATGCCTATGTATTGAAATATGTCTCTTCCTCTAGGGTCCTATTAAGGACACCACCTGTTCCAGGAAGTTTTCCCTGATTCCCTCTAGCTCAAAGCAATACCTCCCATTCTAGTCTCTCACCCTTCTTCCTTTGATGTCTTCTAGACCTTTATTACATTCTGACTTTTACCCTCAGTGTTTGTGTTCTTACATGATGCCCCTCTTTTAGCTATAAGATCTTTGAAGACAGGGACCAAGTTGCTTTTTGTCTTTATATCTTATCTGGATCTTAGTATAGTGTCCTGTACCTAGTAGGTGTTAAATGTTTAAGGATAGGGACTGGATCTGTGATGTTACAGTGTGTTAGTGTACCCATTTTTCCACATTCTCTCCAACATTTGTCATTTTTCACTTTCTATCATTTTAACCAATCTGATAGATATGAGATGATATTTCAAAGTTGTTTTCATTTGCATTTTTCCAATCTATAATGATTTAGAGCATTTTTTCATGACTATATATATGTATATATAGTATTCAATGAAATACTTCATCAAAAAATTACCTATTCATATCCTTTGACCATTTATCAATTGGACAATGACTCATATTCTTATAAATTTGACAAAGTTCTCTATATATTTAAGATATGAAATCTTTATCTGAGAAACTATCTATAAAATTTTTTCCCCAATTTTCTGCTTTCTTTCTAATCTTGGTTATATTGGTTTTATTGGTATAAAACCTTTTTTAATTTAATGTAATCAAAATTATCCATTTTATATATCACAATGCTCTCTATCTCTTATTTATTCATAAATTCTTCTCCTATCCATAAGTCTGATAGATAATATGTTCCATGTTCTTCTAACTTACTTATGATATTTCCATTTATATCTAGGTCATGTATCCATTTTCATCTTATCTTGGTAAATAGTGTAAGATATTGGTTTATACCTAGTTTCTGCCAGACTTCTTTCTAGTTTTCCCAACAATTTTTATCAAATAGTTTGCAGAGCTGAACTGAATAGCTTTCAGTGTTGGTGGGTACTGAAACAGAATCCAGTTCATTGGCACTGAATCAGGCAGGATTCTTTATAGTGTAGACTTCCAGAGAGTGCTCCCCTAAGATATCTAGAATTAGATTTATCTTGGATGCATTTAGGTATCTAGTTAAACATTTTATAGATGAGAAAGCCAAGGGCCATTGAGGTTAAGTGAACTCTCCCAAGTTCACACAGGTATTAATAAGAGTACAAACTTGTTTATCAAGTGCCTATTACTGTTGAGGGTACCACTATCCTCTCAGTCACCCAGGATCACAATCTAGGTGTCACCCTCAACTCCTCTCTCTTATCCCCTCACATCCAATTCCTGTTACATCTATGGAACATATCTTGTATGTGCTCACTTCTTTCCTCTGTCACTACCACCATCCTGGTGGGGCCCTCATCACCTCATGCCTAAACTATCGCCATAACCTGCTGGTTGGTCTTCCTCCTTCAAGTCTTCCCCACTCTATTTTAATGGGGCCATTCACCAGTCATCTTGACGTATGTCTTGCTGCTGGACTCTGATGATTCTAGAGGAGAGAGTGAGGCTGATCACTTTGTACGTTTCTGTCTCATTAATTTAAATCCAAATCACTTGCAAGTCAAGACATTACCCTCCTGACATCATTGGTTCTCTTTGACAAGGAAAGACAAACAACAATAATCAAATAGTGAATTGTTATCCCCAAAGCTTAAATCTTTATGTTTGTCAAACATGAAGTTACTATAATCATTCACTGCTGTGTATTGTATATCTACTTTGTTCCACTGATCCACCTTTCTATTTCTTAGCCATTACCAGACAGTTTTGATAATTACTTCCATGTAATACAGATGAAGATCTGGTACCATTAAACCTCTTTCCTTTACATTTTTTTCATTTATTCCTTTGATATTTTTGACCTCTTATTCTTCCAAATGAATTTTTTTATTATCTTTTCTAGCTCAATAAAATAATTCTTTGGTGATTTAATTGGGATGGCATTGAATAAGTAGATTAGTTAAGGTAGAATTGTCATTTTTATTATATTGACTCTGCCCACCTATGAACAATTAATATTTCTCCAATTATTTAAATCTGACTTTATTTGTATAAGAAGTATTTTATATACTTTGTTCGTGTAGTTTATGGGCTTGTCTTGGCAGTTATACTCCCAGGTATTTTATGCTGTCTATAGTTATTTTAAATGGAGAGACAGAGATAGAGAGAGATTGAGATTCCTCATCTGGAAATTCCATATACCAACAAAATCTCCGGTCACTATCCTTACCCACGTTTTTTTTTAAATTTATGTAGCTTTGTTTTAGTGGCATAGGGAATTAAAAGATAGGAATATTGCCTTCATTTCCATTCACCAGGAAGGAAATATTTTTCAATTCTGTCTCTTTCTTACTATTTTCACTGTCACCACACTAATTATGGCCTTCTTGACTTTGCACCTGATCTGTTATAATAGCCTCCTAAGTGTTTCCCTGCTTTCAATTTTCTCTCTTGCTAATCCATCCTACACATGCTGGTGAATTTATTTTCTCAAATCACAACTTTGCTCAAAAATCCTTCAAAGACTTCCCATTACCTACTGGAAAAAAGTTCATACTCCTTAGGCTGGTATTCAGGTCCTCCAAGGTCGCCACCTATTTCTCTGTCCTTGTTTCCCACTACTACCCTTCATTCAGTCTATTCTCCTGCCAAACTGCATGACATATTTTCCCCAAACACAGCTTTCTTTTGTGTCTTTTGGTACTTATGCCTTCTCCAGATGAAATGCCTTCCCCACAGCTCTCTCTAATTCCTTCCTATCTTTTAAGAAATAGCTTAAATGTTTCTACTAGACTAAGTTTTTTTCAGAGTAAAACTGTTTTATCTATACTTTATATCTAACACACACATCTAGCAGAGTCCTCTGTATACAGTAGCTACTTCATAAATGTTTGCTGAATGAATGAATACATGCCAGGTTGAAAATAATTTTCCTTTCTCTGAATTCCCATTGGACTTTCTTTCTGTACTTTCACATTCTTCTTTTTATGTGTCAGCTTCAGTGAAGTGGAAGCTCTTTGTGGGCAAGAAAACCAGGTCCTATTGTGCTGTCTCATGTGCCTCACCTCCTAGCATAGATTCGTGCACAAAGCAAGGTCTCAACCAATCTCTATTGAATTAATGAATGAAGAACTATCAGTATCATATTTTTAAACCATGAAAATTTTAACTCTTGAGTCCATGGGTTATATATAAGGAATATAGAGAAAGCTGATCAATTTCACTCCCTCTCATTTCTATTTATGAAGAGAAATTAGAGGCAGGTGGCACAGAGTTCTGGGCCTGGAGTCAGGTAGACATGTTCAAGTGTGATCTCAGACATTTACTAGCTGTAAAACCCTGGGCAAGCCACTTAACCTCTGTCTGTCTCAGTTTCCTCAACTGTAAAATGGGAACAATAATAGCACCTACCTCCTAGGGTTGTTGTGAAGATCAAATGAGATAATATTTGTAAAGAAGTTAGCAGAGTGCCTGGCACATAGTAGGTACTTAATAAATGTTTATTTCCTTTCTTATGTATTTCTCTATGGAGTCCATTTTAAAGAAATGATTAGAATATTATTCTTCTTGGAACATTGTGAGAATTATAAGTAATACTCTTCAGTAACAGATATACAGTCAAGTGAGATCACGGGATATAGGAAGTAGAAATAGAATTAGGAATACTAGTGCCTGGGGCAAATACACTTGAGGAAGGCCACCATAGCTTTGGTAGGAGAAGAGATGTGCTGTCCCTTTCCTCTCCTTCCTGACTTTACTGACCCACAGTCCCATAGCTCCGCAGAAGTAAAGGATGATGAGGGTGTGCTAAGAGAACACTCTCTCATTCTGTCTCAACCTATGCTGACCTATCATCACCCTGTTATCTCACTCTTTTCTGGAACCCACCTCCCTTTCAACTTCCATGAATTCAAGGGCTAATAGAAGTCTTAGAGGTTCAGAGACAGACCACTGTGGAGAAGGAAGCACACCGCTTTAGAGAAGTGTGTCCTTCATCCCATGTCACCTAGAACAAAGCCCCACATGCCCTACCTTAGTTATGGTTCTGCTTCTATCCCATTTGTGCGGCCAAAGTTTTATTCTGTCGAGATAGGGTGAGACAAGGGTGAAGCACCGTAAAATAATTATAAGGCTGTTATGTGGAACAAACTAGTTTAGTGGTTTAAATGAAATAGTATTGGATAAATATGGCCTGATTCAGCTATTTTTGCTTTAGCCAATCAGGTAGGGATATCTAAAATCTGACTACCTGGTTATTATCATTTCTAGACATGTTCCTGCTTGAAGGAAAAATGAAATTCCAATTTGGCTTTCCTGATCTCGATTCTGACATTCAGGAGATGATTTGAGATGCAGCTGCTGGTATTTTCCATTATGTTATATCTTGGCTACTGTGGTGATTACTCATGAGTGGGAGGTGTGATAACATAAGTAGGTCTTTTAGAAAGAATTACTGGACTGTCCCCAAAGCTGCCCTCTCAGTTATGATCTAAGTAACCTACTATCTGAATGTGCTATGGGGGGCAGTGTGCTCCTTGACTCTGCCTTTCCTCCCTTAAGTGCTCAAAAGGAGGTCAGGATAATTGGATTTAGAGCTAGAAGAAACTTTAAAGATCATTCAGTACAGCTTGCTTATATTACATATTAGAATAGTTGAGTTTAGCACACATTTCATTAGAATGTTGAAGCCAGAAGGGACTTTTGATGTGCAACTCCTTTATTGTACAGATGAGGAAATTGAGGCCCATAGAAAGAAAGGTCATACAGATAGCAAGTAGAAGAACCAAGATACTAACTCAGGTCCCCTAACTCCAAATCTAATGCTCTTTTCACATTCCTATGTCATGTCCTTATAAGACTTAGATCCCGAAAGAACCTTGAACATCTTCTTGTCCCCTTATTATACAGATGAGGATAAAGAAACCCAGAGATATATAATGACTTATATAAGTAGTAAATAGCAAATCTGAGGTTTAAATCCAGATTCACTTAATCCAACCCCACTATCTTTTCCACTGTACCAAATATATGAAGAGAGTTTCTCTAGCCATGGGCAATGATAATACTACCACACCATCCTGTTTACAAAAAAACATGCTCTGGTCCTTCTGATGACTGGGTTATCTCTGGGTAACAAAATGTCATGAACACTTGCTGAAAACCAATGGTCTTTCATATAGCAACTCATCTCCCCAACAGCCATTGAAGCCTGTTAATGTTCAGTAACAACAAAAAAAAAAAAAAGAAAAAAAGGAAAGAAAAATACTGGCTTCTAATGAACTAATTCAATCCACTTCTCCCTAAGAGGATGAAAACTATTTATTTTTATTCTTATTTCTCTACTAGTGGGATATAGGCATTATATTCATTGAATCAACTCTCCCTACATAGAAGGAGGACTTCTTTTAGAAACTTCTTTCTTCCAGAAAGATTTTGCAGGAATGTCAGCTTTTTTTTCTTAGATAAAATGGTGTAATGTGTGTTTTGATGTTCAATATTCAAATGCTTTTAATTTTATTTTATCTGAAATATGTTTGCTCACCAGTTACAAAAATAGTAAGCTATCTTTTCTGAGTAAAAGACAGGGGATTAGAACAAGAGAGAGTAGTAGAATGGAAGGTAGTCTTCTGCCCAAACTCAAAAATTGAATCCAGTGCCAATTGGTACAGTTGTACTGGAAGAGGCCATTCTGGCATCCAGACTCAGTATTGTAATATCAAAAGAAATTGTAATGGAAAGAGCACTGACTTAGCATCAGAAGGCTTGGATCCAAATCCTGGTTCTTCTACTTACTATGAAACCTTTAGTGAATCCTTTCTCTGGCCTTGAGTCACCTCAACAAGAAAATTGTGGAATTGCACTCCATGAGATCTAAATCTCTAAAAACATAAGATTCTTCTAAATTGGTTCCTAACCTTCTTCTTCTCCCCTCCTCACAACCTCACCCTTGTTCTGAATGACTAGTTAGAAATATGGTTAACTTCAACCCTGGGAAGTGTTTGACCAAAAGTGAAATTCCCAAGATACTCTACTGCTCATCTCCATAGAGGCCATTGTTATTGCATTTTTCATCCTACTAATAACGGAAATAATAACACCTTTGAGTTTTTCACCTTTCAAAAAAAATCTGAATCTCTTCAATCCTCTCTCTCTGTTTTGCTTTCTGGCTTCAACTTTACTTCTATGGGAATGATTCCCAAATCCACATCTCCCACCCTGCAGAGTAGGAAGGAACCTTAAAACGTCAGAGTTGGAAGGGATCTTAGACATCATTTGGCTAAGTTAACTTCTTCATTTTATAGAAGAGGAGATTGAAGCCTAGCAAGGAAAAGTAATATTGTTGGTAAATCAAGAGATTGGGCTATATTTCTAAAAATACACGAATTGATATGACAGGCAATATAATTATAGGAATAGGACTTTATGATTCCACTGGTGAGGAAATCATTCCCAAGTGAGGAAATTCCTCCTATCAATGCAAATTAGAACCTACTCTGTAACTGTCTTTTTAAAAAATTTATTTTATTTTTAATTTATGGAATAAAACAAGCATTTCCATAGCATAGTATAACAAAAAAAGATGATTGCACATGAAACTGCAAATCTGTTATGTATAATTTGCTCTTCCTTTTATTTATATAATAAAATTATTATGTAATTCTTATTTTTTTCTTCCCTCCCCCTGTCCTAACTTATAGTCTTAGAGGATTGCCCAGAGCACTTAGAGGTCTTATAAGTGTCATACCCAGGGTCACACAGTTAGCATGTATGTAAGGCAGGACTTGATCTCAGGTCTTTCTGGCTTCAAGGCCAGCTCTTTATCCACTATAGCCCTGCTTCTTAAGGCTTGCCTAAAAGAGAGTTCTAGAGGAAGCTTCTTATATATTAAAGGAGATGACTCGTATTGTAGATAATCCATCCACTTTTAGTTAGCCAGAGCATTCCTTTCATCAGAAGGCTCGCTTTGTTATAGGCTAGAAGGTCCTTGATGAGACCCTTGTCAATGCCAGATAACTCGGGTGTTGCTGTTGTTGTATCCTTACACCTGGCCTCCCAGCCAAAGAAGCCAAGGGCACAGAGTGGGAGAAAATGAAAGAAGAGAACAAGGAAGAGGAAACTTGAAAAGTCATTTATTTATGCCTGAAACCTGCAATTGGGGCCCCCTTCTCTAAGAATGGGAAATCAGGAATAATCTCCACTAATCTGATTCAGACAGACAACATGGGGAATGCCTCTGAGGCATCACATATCTGCACCCTGCACCAACATAGACACACCTATGAATCTTCCTGCTCATCACAATTAGGGCACATGGGAGTAAAAAGAGAGAGAGAGCCTTGTTCCTCCAGGCCTCAACCAGCCCTTCCCCTGCATTGATACTTATTACCCACACACTGCCTCAACACCACTGATAGGCCAGTTTGGTCCAAGATGCATCAGCTACCTCTTATTTCACTCCCTTAAATATCCTGGCAGAAATGCTGGTGTAATTGGCTACCATTCAATTCTGCTTCAATTCTGAATGTCCCCCAGGGAATCTCCCAGTGCATCCTGAGGAGCTGTCTGCATCTGCTTCCTTTTTGCTCCCCACAATGCCCTATCCTTACTATACTGACACGAGTACTCTGGGCTCCTCAGTTCAACCCAACAAGGATTTATGAAGCACCTGCGCTATGCAAGTTAATGTGTTAAATTCTTCCTCTAATCCCATTGTCCTTCATCCAAGAAGAACCCAAGGACTCTCCCACTCTACATACCCTCCCTTATCTGCACCTAGATTGCTAGATTGATGAACTGTCAGAGCACAAGGGATCGATGTTTGAAGGCATCCAGGTACAACACGTTCATTTTCCAAATGAGTAAACTGAGGCACAACCAAGTAACTTATCCAAAGTCTTACAGGGAAGAGGAAGAGAAAGATGAGACCTGGGATTTCACCAGTATAGGAATTTTCAGTGAGGAAACTGCCTCTACCAGTGAAAATGGACGACTTTTCTGCAGCTGATAGTCTTAGAAAATTTGTTGTTATTGTTCAGTTGTATCCAATTCTTAATGACCCCAACAGGGGTTTTCTTAGTAAAGATGCTGGAGTATTTGCCATTTCCTTCTCCAGCTCATTTTACAGATGAGGAAACTGAGGCAAACAGGATTAAGTGACTTGTCCAGGGTCACATAGCTGATAAATGTCTAAGGCCTCTCTCCACCTCCCACACATTCAGAGGCAAAGTCTCTTGACTAGGGTCAGTCAGTCAGTATGTGTCAAAGCTGGGTCTTTCTGACTCCTGGGCTAGCTCTTTGTCCAGTCATCGATGCTTCTTCAAAGGTCCAAGGTAATATAGCCAGTTAGCTACAGCTGATTCCAGGACTTGGGTCACCTAAATCCTGCTTTAGCACACTGTACAGTACTAATTATTCTTATTCCTCTTCAAGGGAAAAAAAAAACATTGTTTAGATTTGCTAAGGAAAGACTATGTATTTGTAAAGGCCAGTTGATAGGAATGATGGACCTCTGGATCATTTATCTTACTAAAGGGTTATACATGCTGGGGGGAAAGAAAGACAGAAATAGTAACTTGGAGAAAGAACAGTATTTAGTACAAGGGATTTCCACCTGTGTGTCAGTCCTGGATTTCAGAGTAATGGTGCTATTTTGATAAAGAAAAGAACCAAACCACAAAGCAGCTTCAGAATTCCGTCTCTTGGAAGTTGGAGGATGCCCCTTGGGCACCATTCTGCCTCTTCTTTCATATGCAGTGCGACCAGAGGATTTGCCAAAACTTGCTTATTATTAAAACAAATAATCATAATCCTTTGCATTTATATGGTGCTTTCTTCACACCCATCCTGTGAGATAGAGATAGTGCAGGTATTATAATCCCTATTTTACAGATGAAAAAACAGAGACTCTCATGATTGTCAGTTAGGACTTGACCAAGGTCTCTTGATTCTCAGGTTGGTGCTCTGTCCATCATTCTATTTGACCCATATGAGATCAAGAAAAGCAATCAATCAGTCAGTCAACAAGCATTTATTAAGCATAGCTATGTTCCAATAAGTGGGGATAATGAATCCCCTGAAGTAGTCTCATTGTTTGAATTCTCACTACTTATTTCCACTGTGCTGGGACCAATGACCATATTTTACATAATTGTAACTTTGAGTAGTACAATATATAAATATAAACATTGAGAGAAATATACAAATGTGTACATAGAGAGACATACACAAAAAGAAACAGAGAAAAACAGAGACATAGAGAAAGAGATACATGCATTCATACAGACACACATACAAGATACATACAGATTAGATGGAAACTCATCCTGAACAAAGCCAGGACAATTTCTGCAAGCCAGGGAAGGTGCAGCTTTTGGGGAATTCATTCTCCCACGGGCCGTATGCAGGCTCAAGCTTGATCATATCTCTTGCCAAAACACTCCCTGTGCCTGGGCCCTATGGACCTGGGGGTTTCTGAAGGAGATTCTTTTCCAAGCCTATCTAAGAAAGGATAAAGGAGAAGACAGAAGAGAGCTCCCGGAAGAGAAATCTGAATTGAGCAAAATTGAAACCAATCTCAGCAGTAATCTATGCTGGCAGCAGCCGTGGGCATCAGATAGAAGGCTTGACAACCATGGTGAGGCAGGTTAGTCAAACAAGGTACAGGCAATAGATTCCCCCAAGGTCACCGGTAAACAACCCAGGACTAAGGGCCCACACTGACACACCCACACTGACAGACAGAGTTTCAAGTTCAAATTTCATTGTCGTTTGCTATACACCCACACACAGGCTGGGCTGGGCTCAAAAAGGAAGATGCATGGTTCTAAGTTGATTCCTCTTAAGCTCAGGCTGTGTTATTTTCTCTGCATTTGAGCAATGGCCAAGAGGCAGGAACCCAGTGATTCAAATTCTCATCTTTCTTCGAGAACCAAAAAGATGGTAAGTCACAAGAACCCAAAGTGGTAGTGGGTGGAGGTAGGGGAAGAAGGTAAACTATCTTTACCTTCTCCAATTGTCTGAGATTGTGAGATATGTGACTGCCAGAGTTTCAAATGGTCGCCAATGCCAAAGCTGATTTTGTTAACTTTTAGGCAAGCAGACACAATAGTCATACTAAAAACATTTAGAAGGCAAAATCAAGACATTGAAAACAATGATCATAATTTGAGTAAAATGATGGAAATGTTCTCATGTGAAACTCCATATTTTCGTCCAGGTTAGTGAGGTGGAGGATGGAAGAAGTGGGGAATGAACCTCTTTTCTCTTCGGTTACTGACTTTTAATTTAATAATTTTCGAATTATCTGTTAAGACTAGCATTTAGAATGAGGGAACCTCTGGGAAGGGAAAGAAGGAGATCAAATTCTGGTGCTCCATGGAGCTCTGTGGAGGAAGGCTCTAAGGGGAGAGAGCACAGAAACACAAAGTCATCCAAAAGTAATTAAACCTGCAGTGAATTAAAAGGCATTTATTAGAAGTGAATAAGAGTTATATGTCCTGAAAACATGACATTATAGTAAACACCCTGGATTTTGGATTAGAAAATCTGTGTTTGAGTAACAGCAGCTCCTTATTATCCATGTGAACTTTGGCAAGTCATTCAAATTCCTAATTCTAGTTTTTCACTTCTATAAAATAGTGGGAGGAATGAACAAGGGACAAGATGATCTCTAAGGTCCCATAGGCCCTAGAGATTCCAAATCTATGGGTCTAGATCTTTAATAAAAATGACTACAAGGTAATTATTTCTGTAAAGAGAAAAGTGTCTTGCGAGATGCAAGCTCATTTAAAAACTTGGAAAAACTTGGAAGTGATTCATTGGTTCCCCTTGGAGAGGTATTGGAAAGCTTTGAGAAGGAGCAAATGGAACTCCTGGCTCTATTTGGAATCTCCCATTGGATAAACTGTCTGGTAGGGTATTGGGGAAAAGGAGGATTGGATTGGTAACTTATATAGGGATATCTGGGAAACAGCAGAGTTGAATGCCTGTCGCCTTGTTGCTAGTGAAAGAATTGTGTTTCGACAAAGATCACAGTCTCTCGAGAGTGGAGAGGGTGATGGGAGGTGGCGATACAGTTGTAAACTTTCCTGTCTGGAAGGTATATAAATTGGCTTCTGTAAACTGTGTCTGCCAATGCCATATAAAGAAATAGAGCTTGATTTCACAGAGAATTTCTGAATCAGAGGATACAGGAATCAGAGAATTTAGAATAATGAATTCAGAATCAGAATCCTGAGTTTCTATGAGGAAGGCAATGAAGTGGAATAGAGAATAACCTCTCTGTCTTTTATCAGGGTACGTTCTCTCCAGGGACTCCCTGCTTATTCCCTGAAATGTGTGTACTCTTTCAACTTTGCCATTGCTTAAATGGCTTAGCTGGTCATCTCTTCATGGAACTTATCTGATCATTGCTACCCTGAACTCTCCCATTTCCTAGAAGGAAGAGATGAGCTACGACTTCATTGGGTGGAAAGGGAAAGCAGTATAGGTGAGAGGCAAGGGAATCCAACGTGTAAAGGAAAGAAATAAAAGCTCTTGCATTCTTGTGTAGGAGCAAGAGTTATTTCGTTTCTCCCTCACTCTGTTGCCTTCTCATAAAATTAAACCCTTATTGCAATGATAGTTGAAATCATCAGAGTAGGCACATTTCAGAATAAGAACAGGGAGCTGATCCAGGACACTTTGCAATCTCAGTTAATGCTCCTTGGGGAAGAGGACCGTGTATCTAGTACACACACTATATGCGGGTTCCCTCTGTCCTCTGTCTCACAGAGGCAGGAAAGCATATAAAAAGTATAGATAGTGAGGAGGCAGAAATGTGAAGCTCACAGCAACCTCCAACCTCTCTCTAGTGAGCCTTCACATTTTCCTTTTGCAGTACTTTCCCAGGTTTCTCCAGAGTAACCTCTCCTCTCTGTGTCAACTAAATTTCCCATTATCCCTGAACAGAGGAATTTAACATAGAAATACGGGGTTTTTCTTGGATCTTTTTAAAAATAATCATGGAATGTCTCCCATGTCTGCGTATCTCTGGATTCTACATTTGTACCTCCCACAGCATTACATTCAAGCTCTTCTTTCATACAATATACAATGAGATCATAGAGGAATGGATTTAGATCTAGCAACGTTACCTAGTAGGGCTTATCCAGTCAACTACTAGTTCCCACCATCTAACACACTATAAATTCCAACCTAAGAATTCTTTAAGTTTAAAATTTCTAAGCTATGGGGAAATGAATCCATTCTCTACTCTGTGAACTTTTTAGGTTTTAAATTCTGTGTATCCAGTTTACTTAGAATGCATGTGTTCCTTTTCTCTCCCTCAACCTCACTATCCTCATCTGTAAAATGGGAATAATTATAGCTATACTACCTGCCTCACTGTGAAGAAAACATATTACAAGTGTTAAAGTGCTGCATAATTGTGAATTATTAATATTTTTTTATCTCTTTGATTTATGCAACATGTTTCACACTTAAATCCAATGAACACTTATTAAGCACCTGCTATGTTCAGGGTACTGTGCCAAGTACTAGGGAAATAAAGACCAAAATGACAAAATTCCTCCCTTCAAAGAGGAATATCCAAGTGGAGAAGGTCAGCTAATAGCAAAATACAAAGAGAGTTCAGGAAAGAGATTAGGTCTAGATCCAAGGATATGAAGAGTTTAGTTACTTGAGTTATTTTACAGAACTGATGATCCAGTTAGCAGCTCCACCACCTATGTATCAGTGTACCTATGTGTGGTAAGTTATGGCCAGGTCTATCCCCATTGTGAAGGAGAGGTCAAGCCCTGGGGAGCAAATAGGATTTCAAGGTGGAAGTCCCAAGGCTGTGGTGTAGACAAAATCCCTAGGCTGTGGAGCACGTAGGATTACCAACCACATCCAAGTATGGGGATGCAGCCACATAGGCAGCTGGAGTATAAAGGTTTCTTTGTTTTATGCTTTGCATTGGTGATATGGTCCCTGGCATCCCCCTGACCCTATAAAAAGTCACCATGCAGGCAACTTCCTGCTTTCTTAGACCAGGAGGATTCTGTGATTCATGTTGACAACATGTGCCCCCTTCAAGTTCTGTTTCCACAGGAAAAAAAAAAAGGGAAGACAAGAAAAGTTGTTGGTGTTCAACTGAACCAGTTGAACTGAAACCAACTGCCAATATGTATCCTTGCCTTGTGTTTGACAAATGTACAAGCTAAATATTCATTCATAAACCCCCTTGCTGATATTGGCTTAGTCCTCTGTGCCAGCCTATTACCTGAGGCTATGAGAGCCTGTCTTCCCACAGCCCCTCCAATATTGACAGTTGCCATTTTTTGACATCTTCCTCAATTTGCAAGGTGTGAGGTAAAACCTTAGACTTGTTCTAATTTGCATTTCTCTTTTTATTAATTATTTGTGACATGTCTTCAAATGAGTATTGAGTTTTCAGTTCTTTTGAAAATCGTTCCTATCTTTTGACCACTCACCTATTGAGGAGCAATTTTTTGTTCTGTCCCATTCATCAATAATGCCTTCAGGGCTCTGATAGTTGGGGGTTAGGTTAAGAGAAGGGTGCTTTGGTCTAATCCCAGGCCCGCAAATATCAATGGAAATAACTACTACTCTTAAAAAAAAGAAAATAATTTCAACAATCATGTCCATGTCTCTCCCATCCTCAAAAACCCTTCATTTCATCCATCCATCCATCCATCCATCCATCCATCCATCCATTCCTTCTAGCTTTATCCCATATCTCTTCTTCCTTTTGTGGCTAAACTCCTTGAGAAAGTTGTTTATAATAGGTGCCTCTACTTCTTTTCCTCTCACTGTCTTTGTAACTCTCTAAGGTCGGGCTTCCAAACTTATCATTCAACTGAAACTGTTCTCTCCAAAATTAAAAATGGTCACATAATTTCCAAATCCAAAAATCTTTTCTCAAATCTCATCCTTCTTGGTCTCTCTGTAGAACTTTGACACTGTTGATCACCCTCTTCTCCATGATACTTTCTTCCCTCTAAGTTTTTAGGACAGTACTCTTTCCTGGTTCTCCTCCTCACTATCTCACTTCTTTCCAGTCTTCTTTTTTGGTTCTTCATCTAGGTCATGCCTACTAACCATGGATGTCTCACAGAGCTCTATCCGGGGCCCCCTTCTCTTCTCTTTATACTATTTCACTTGGTGCTCTTATCAGCCACCATGGATTCAATTTTCTAGGCTGATGATTCTCAGATTCACTCATCCAGTCTTAACCTCTCTGCTGACTCCTACTCTCATTTCCCAACTGCCTTTTGGATGTCTAGAACTGCATGTCCTCTACACATCTCAAAATCAACATGTCCTAAACTGAACTCATTATCTTCCTCCCAAAACCTTCCCCTCTTGCTAACTTCCCTGTTATTTTTGAAGGTGTCATCATCTTTCCAGCAACTGAGGTTCAAGGTTCAAGTAACTGAGGTTCATTAGCTCCTCACTCTTACCTCCTATATCCAATCTGTTGCCAAGGCCTGTTCATTTTACTTTTGTAATATCTCTTGTATACACCCCCTTCTCTCCACCATCTTGGTACAGGCTCCCATCATCTCATGCCTGAACTATTATCTCTAGAGCCTGCTGGTTGGTATCCCTGCATTTAGTCTCTTCCCACATCAGTCCATCCTCCACTCAGCTGTCAGTGATCTTCCTAAAGGGCATATCCTACTATACCATTCCCCACCCCCATTTAATAAACTCCAGTGGCTCCCTATTATCTCCAGGATCAAATATAAAATCTTCTATTTGGCCTTTTATAACCTGCCCACCACCACTGCATTTCCAGTCTCCTTAGAGCTTACACCTTACCATGTTGTTTGTAATCCGGTGACCCTGGCCTCCTTTCGGTTCCACACTATCTTCCAATTCTGGGCATTTTTACCGACTGTCCTGCAAGTCTGGCTTGTTCTCCCTCTTCATAGCCCCCTCCTGGCTTCCTTCAAGCCTCAACTAAAATCCCACCTTCTGCTACTGGAAGCCTTCACCCATTAAGGTGACTTCCCTCTGTTGATTATTTCTAATTTATCCTGTATATAATTTGTACATAGCTATTTCATGTTGTCTTCCCCCCCCCCCCCCCATTAGACTGGGAGCTCCTTGATAGCACGAACTGTCTTCTGCCTTTCTTTGTATCTCCAGCACTTAGGACAGAGCCTGGAAAATAGTAGGTGCTTAACAAAAGTTTATTAACTGACTGACAGGAGGGTGTGTGTCACAAGTCTAAATGCATGGAAGCGGGAGGGAACATAAGAGGCTGGAAGGAGCTTTAGTCATCATCTTGTATAACTCCTTCATTGTATTAATTTTTGAATGGCGTTCATGGATTTTGTTTTTACATCACAGTAATTTCAGAATATTCTGCTCCTTGTCCTTTCTTTCTCTAGAACTGAACCCTCTCTTATAACAGAAAAAAAAAATACAGCAAAAAGAGTTGATAAAATGACCGCATCTTACAATATATGCAACATTCTTTGCTTGTAGTCCCCCATCTCTCTATTCTGAGGCCAAAGCTATATTTTATTATCTGTGTTCTGGAACCAAGAATGGTTCCTACTTAGAGCTCAGCCTCCTTTTACTTTTCATTTCATTCACTTTAGAGTAGTCATCGTGTATGTTGTTCTTCTGGATCCGCTTACAAATCTTCCCATGTTTCTGTGAACTCATATTTCTCAATTCTGACCATATAATGAACACTCTATATAGCTTGTATGTACATGATTTTTTCTGTTTTGTCTCCTCCATTAGAAATGAGCTCCTTGAGGTCAGGAACTGTTTTTACCTTTCTGGGTATCCCTATCACTCCACAGGGTGTATGACTTATGAGTAGTAAATGCTTGTTGACTGACTTACTGGTAATATCACATTGTATTCATATGTAAGAAAGGCAGCATAGCATAGTGGAAAGAGAATTGGCCTCAAAGTCAGGAAGAACTCAGTTCAAGACCCAAATAGGACACTTAATGGCTGTGTAATCTCAGTGATCTAGGCAACTAAGCCTATAGATTGCAGAGAAGATGCAAACCTGCTTTGGTGGTAAGCGTTTCTTCCCCTGGGAGTTTTTATATCACTGAAATCATAGGTCCAGATCCTATCTCTGTCCTCCATCCATTTACCACAGTTTCAGCACTCTCTATTTGAAGTGTAGTCACAATGTTTCTGCTTCTTAACTCTCATAAAAGTGCTACTTTTTAAAAAAGAAATTTAATTTTTAAATATTTTACTATATTTTGTTGTTCAGTCATTTCAGTCATGTCTGACTCTTCATGACCCCATTTGGGGTTTTGTTGGCAAAGATACTGGAGTGGTTTGCCATTTCCTTCTCCAACTTATTTTAGAGATGAGGAAACTGAGGCAAAGAGGGTGACATGACTTGCTCAGGATCACACAGCTAGTTATTGTCTGAGGCAAGATTTGAGGTCCTCCTGTATGACTTTAAGTGAGGGAAAACCTTACCTACCAAAATAGCCCATTTCATTTTTGGATAGCCATTTTAGGAATTTCTTGTTATATCAAGCCTAACTCTGATAGTTTCTATCCATTGTACCTTATTCTGTCCTCTGACACCAAGTTGAATAAGTCATTTCTTCTTCCACATGACAGACCTTCAAATACTTGAAGACAACTATCATGTGCTCCCTATGCCTCTTTTTCTCTGAGGAAAACAGCCCTTCTCCTTTTCATGGATTCTCGATTGGCATGGACTTCAGTACCTTCACCTTCCTAGTCATTTTTCTATGAACACTCCTCAACTTGCTAATGTCCTCATCTGATCAAGAAAGACTTCAGTGGGAGTATCACCTTCTGCCTTCTGGACACTCTAGCCTTCTTAATGGAGCCTAACGTCACAGCAGCTTTTTTTGGGTGCCATATTGTACTGTTAACTAATATGGAGCTCACAGTATCCCCAAATCCTCAGATCTTTTTCAGATGAACTGCTTTCTCCCCGTGGTTCCCCCATATCATATTTACAAAGTTCTTTTTTTAAACTCAACTGTAAGACTTTATTTTTTCCTTATTAAATTCCATCTGCATACTCCACTAATATTCTCATCATGGCAAGAGGATGTGAGGAAAGCCTCTGTGGAATTTATGGGAGGACATGAGTAAAAGTCCCAAAAGATGGCAGGCATGGAAGAGTTGCAGTCTTCATCATTGGAGGGAATGTCCACATGGATGAGAACACTGATCCATCTGAGTGTTTAGGATTTGGCTCAAGAGTCCTTGCCTGTCCAGATCTTTTTGAATTCAGGTTCTATTGTCATTCATCTACACATTTGATAAGCCTACCCACCCACGCCTGTATCCAGATCACTAATAAAAATATCAAACAGCTATATAAAAAAAATATAAAACACAAATCCCTGGGGCAATCCACTAGTTGAAAGTCAAACAAAAAAAACAAGGATTTATTAAGCACCTACTATGTTCCAGGCACTATGATAAGTGCTGGAAAGTGGTTCAAACCTGAGAAGATAAGAGTTTGAGTATCAATCCTACCTCTTAGTAGCCTAAAGAATATGGGCAGGCACTTGAAAATCTCTGAGCCTCAGTTTCCTCAATTTATAACAGGGGAAAGATAATATTCATATAACCTCATAGAGCTGTTATGAGGAAAACATTTTATCTACTATAAAGTTTGATAGAAATATGAACTATTTTTATTTTTACTAGTTGAGAATTCATTCAATATAGCAGATACAAAGATATAGATTATCCATAAATTTGAAACCATGGTGGGAAAGCTATAGATTTTTTTTTTTTAGGCAATTGGGATTAAGTGACTTGCCCAGAGTCACACAGCTAGTGTCAAGTGTGTGGTCTGAGGCCGAATTTGAACTCAGGTCCTCCTGACTTCAGGGCTGGTGCTCTATCCACTGCGCCACCTAGCTGCCCCTGAAAGCTATAGATTTTTAAGAGAAAGGAGGGAATTCAATTTTGAGGAAAAATATGTATTATGCTTTTTAAATCTCCTTTTGTTAGTTTAAGGACATTGAACACATATTACACAGACTACAATAAGGTAAACAGAAAGAACAACTACAAAACAATGAAAAATGAATGTTGTAAAATTATAAAGAACAAGCATGGCTTCAAGAAGGAGAAATGAGGAGGCACAAATGAGAAGGCACCTCCATGCTATTCCTTTGCAAAGTCCAAGGGTGTGGAACATTGCATATATTTTGAGAATTTGTCAATGAATTGATTGGTTTTGCTAGAAATTTTTCCTCTTTTTCTTTAAAAAAAAAACCTCTTTATTATATGGTATAGCTCTTTGGGAGGGGGGAGAGAATATTGGGAAACATCCCAGTGGCATAAAAAATCAAAGATATTGATAAAATATTTTTTATAAAATAAGTATTACACATAACTTGGCTTACTCCTAAAATGGTCATGTTGGGTATTTGTATTTTTTGTAGCCATAATTTATTCAGATAATTACACATTTACTAATTTAATTGAATTATAACGCTAAATTTTTAAGAATCAAGCATTTTTTGCCAGTTTCTGAGAAATACAAAAGTATTTGAGCACTGAAGAAATGTTTAGAGTTAGAATGAAACAAAGAATGATAAACTCACTGACCATTACAGCAGAAAGGAACCACAGAGATCAGCTAATCCATTCTTCTCACTTTATACACGAGGAAAATGAAACTCTGACAAAGGTATCCACTTTCTTAAGCTAGTGTATAGCAGCCAGTTGCTAGTATATGACATATCTAAGACTAGAATCCAGAAAGTCACCAAACTTTTCTTAACCTAATGGCCTCAACGTGTGTAACAAATAGAATAAATGCTCATTTTCAGAAATGGACATTAGGGGGAAATGGCAAACCCTCAGATATATTGAATCAACTTTTGGCAGATGAGGTTTTGTCTAATTGGCCTCATTTCCTGAGTAATCAATATCAGTAGCTCCTGCTTACTTGGATCCTTCATTTAGATTATCGTAGGCTTCTGAGAGCTAAAGGGTTGCTGAGATTGAGACAATCTCATGTCTATTCTTGCAGATGTCAGGATTTTGTTTTGTTTTGTTTTTCCTAGATGTAAAATGTTTCCAAATAGGCAAGTTCATTTTTTTTTTCACATTCTGGAGAAAATGGAAAAAGAACCTGAAGACATAAGAAAATTGGATTGATTTCCTCATATTATCATGAGGTCATAGGGTTAGAGTTGGAAGAGGCATTATGAGACATCTAGTCATAAGATCATACATTCATAAATCTCAGAGACCATCTAGTGTAATCCTTCCTGTTTCATTCATAAGGAAACAGAGTCTTAGGTTAAGTGACTTGCCTAGGCTGTAATTACCAAAGCCAAGAAGATTTGAACCCAAACCATTTCAGTCTAAATCCTATGCTTTTTTCACCACTCTGTGTTGCCTCCTAAGAGACTATCACACACAACAAGGCCTTGACCCCATGTCCCATGTGCCATGAGAAGTATCACTGACAAAAACTCAGACTTCATTCCTAAATCAAGTTTCCTAAATGTCTTCTGAGTTTCAAGACAGTTTAAAGTACTTTTTCGTGACGGGGCTGTGATTTGCCTACGATAGAGTCGATGCTAGAGCTCCGATTGGGACTGAGGCCCCTTTGGGGGCTCTGTTCGTGACACTGCACCAAGCTGTTGCCATTCATCGACAACATGAGTACTGTAGGGTGTGTGAGGTCACCAGGCCGCCAGGCATTTGCTCACTATAAATAATAATGGGAGGGGGACAGCAGAGAGCCAGCTTCAGAGTCAAGAAAAACCAGGATCTCTGTTTCATCATCTGGAAGATGAGATTGTTGAACTAATCGAATTCTAAGTTTCCTTACAGCTTACAGTTTCCTCATCTGTAAATTGGGGGTAATAACAGTAATATTTACCTCACAGGGTTGTTGTGAGCAATCAGTAAGATAATACATTTAAAGGCTTTGTAAACCTTAAAATATTTATGTAAATGCTAGCTGTTATTATTAGAAAATTTATAATCCTTTGTGGCTATGAGACCTTGAGTTTCTATGATTCTATACAATCTATTTGGGAGGGACAGAACTAACACACTTAAAACAATATGGAATACTTTTTTTTCCTTTGTGCTAAAGCACTTGGAAAAATTGAGAGGTGTGTGGAGGGACAGACATGAGGACCGCTTTGTGCACAAAAGCAGAAACCAGAAACTCTGTCAAGTCAAAGCTTTGAGAGTAATCTTTATATTTGTCTCTATACTTAAACTCTATTTAGTTTGTTTCAGAAAGCCTAGTATTCAATGAATCTGTGACCTCACAGGATCACGCATTTAGAGCTGGAAGGGAGCTTAGAGGCCATTAAGTCCACTCCACCCCCAACTTTACAAATGAGGAAACTGAGGCACAAACAACTTGCTTAGGGTCACACAGCTAGTAGACTTCTCAGGCAGGATTTGAGTCCAAGTCTTTGTGACTCCAAGACCAGTGAGTGCCATATCTCTACCACATCTCATCCATTTTGATCTTCCCTCCAGTGATACGGGATATAACCCATCCGTGCTTGCCCATCCCACGTGACTCTGATCCTCGTCCTCCCATAATTCCACCACAGGGACTACACAAAGCATGTAGCGAGCGTGCTCAACATGTACAGGAAATGAAACTGATTCTACATTAGACATTAAATATATTGCTTAAGACATAAGCCCGAATAATTTTGAATGGCATGATAGGGTGTAATTAAACACTACCTTGGGTTGCTAGAGTTCACAAAAGGGGGACAATCAGTAACTGCTGGAGTAACCAGGGAAAATTTCATTAGTGATCAGGACTTGATTTGGATCTTCAAGGGCAGGTAGGATACAGATGTGCAGAGAGAAGGGAAGGAGAGAGGCCATTCCAAGTGGGAAGAATGAAATCATAGATCTCCAGCTGGAAGGGAGTTAAGAGGCCTGTTTAGTTCGACCTCTTTATTTCACAGATGATACAACAGGTACGGGCAAGTTAAGTGATTTGCCCAAGATCTGTAAGGGACAGAGGAAGGATCGGAACCCAGGTCTTCATTATCCAAAGTGAGGGCTCTTCCTAGCACACCAAACTGCCTTCCTAAAACTTAACTATAGGCCACAATCTGGT
Source organism: Vombatus ursinus (assembly GCF_900497805.2). NCBI lineage: Eukaryota > Metazoa > Chordata > Mammalia > Diprotodontia > Vombatidae > Vombatus > Vombatus ursinus. Next base: position 77,300,608 of record NW_020954610.1, on the reverse strand, counting down.
GTGTTTGTAGGTCAGTGAGGAGAAAGGCTTGACGAGAGTAGAAGGTAAATGATGAGGAGTAGTGAGAGCTAAGGTTGGCTCTGAAGAGTAGGGCCAGGTTTGGGCTTTGAAAACAGAGGAGGTTAAATGTGAACTAGGAAATGGGGAGCCAGTGAAGGATTTTTTTTAATGCTGAAAGCAATATTTAAGAAAAATTAATCTGGCAGTCATATAAAGGATGAATTGGAGTAGAAGAATGGAACATAGAGGATCTTGCTAGGGGTCATTGCAATACTTTAAGCACTCTCAGATCAGGGCTCTTTCCACCATACTGCTACCTACCCTAGAATGATTATGAGTAAGCCCTTCAGATGATCTAACCTTCCAAAGTTCACTGTGCCAACTTGATTTCCCTAAGTGTACACTGTGGAAGTTTACCTGAAGCTAACCAAGATGTGGCGATCAACCAACCAACGAGCATTTATTAAGTATTAACTGTATGCTGTACACTGTTAATAGCAAAGGACTGAAGTGAAAGTGAAAGAATAAGGACAAAAGTGAGATAATCCTTGCCTTCATGAAATTTGTAGTTTAATGGGAGAGACAATGTATACATATTTAGGAGTATAGATGAGCTGTAGATGTAGATATAGAGGTAGGTGTAGATGTAGATGTAGACAGATGTGAATATGGATATAGAAATAGATGTATGATGTAGATATAGATATATAATATATGATGCAGATATATGATCTATAATATATGCTATTGATATCTGAGTCTCCTATGAGGAACCCCAGCTTAGCCTCTGTAGTAAGCAGCAGTGATCAAAAGGAAGGTAGAGTGCTAAGGTCATAGAATCTGAGTTTCTGAGTTAGAAAATAGCTCAGAGGTCACGTAGTCCAATGCATTTCTGAGCAGGAACCAATCACTGCACCTTACCCCTCCACACACAGAAACACTGTCCTTAATAAGTGATCATCCAGCCTCCACTTGAAGACCTTCATTGATGGGGATCTCGCTACCTTCCAAAGTAGCCCATTCACCACTACCCACTGTTTTAAATTTTGCCCTCTGTAGGCAAGCAAGAAAAATCTATTTTTTCCCACCTGCCACTCCTTTAAGTACTTGAAAATAATAATCATTCCTGCCCCTAAGTCATCTCTCATCCAGGCCAAATATTGCTGGTTCCTTCCTTGGATCTAGAGATCTTTTTACACCATTTCCTAATCCCCCTATTATCCTATTTAGACTCTTCTCCAGGCTTTCCTCTTTGGCCAGAAATTTGTCTGAGGATGGTGATTGTTGTTCCCTATGATCAAAGAGGACCAAAATGACATCACTATGTCAGGGTCAATGTACAGTGTGTCCAACTGTGGTTGATCACAGGTCAGGCACAAATAATCCATTTGAAAATTTGGAATGGAGATGTCTCTAAATTTGCTCATCTCACATTTCTTTTGAGCCGACTGATGGCTGCTGTTGACTCAGTCCATCACTGATGATGCAAAACATAAGAGAATGTGTGGAGTGACTGGCTCATTGGCTCAATGCATTTGGCTCCCTGCCACATGATATCATCTGGTTGGCACTAAAATGGGCTGGCTTGTATGATGAGGACGTATACTAATGGTACCCAGTATTTCACAAGAGTGGATACTTTCTCCAAATCCTTCACCTCTTAGTAGAAGGTCTTCATGAGTTTCTGTGGCCTTCTTGCTAGTGGATATAAAATGGACCTCTTCGTATTTAATTGGGCTGGTCCACGGTCCATCGCCAGGCTCATGCCCAAAGTCTTTCCAGCTTGGTGTGACCAATGAGAGCTTATATTCATTCCACTGGCATTGTCTTTGAAAATCCAAGGGAATCTCTAAACTATAATGCTGTATTAAATTGTGGTTTTAGGGGCTGATTATATGTGAATTTTATGAAAGTCACTCATAAGTAGAATTGTGGCTAATTATTGTTATTAAAAATAATAATAGCTGATATTTTGTAAACACCATAAGATTTACAAAGCATTTTATAAACATTAACTTGTTTGAGCCTTAAAATCATGTAAGGTATCATTAGACTCATTTTATAAATAAAGAAACTGAGGCTCAGAGAGGCTAAGTGAGAATCAGCATGGTGTAGTGGAAAAAGTGCTACCTTTTCAGCAGGGGATTTTAAGGTTTGGGTGGGGGGGAGGGGATCGAGTACCTCTTTGGCAGTCTGGTGAAGCCCATGGACCCTATTCTCAGAATAATGATGTTAAATGCTTAACATAAAATATGTAGTATTACAAAGGAAACCAATTCTATTGAAACATAGTTATCAAAATATTTTTAAAAGGGAGGGGCACATATGCCAGGTTAAGAATCCCTGCTTTGTCAAAATCTTATAAAAGTGAATGTTGAAAACTAAAAATCAATCAATTAATTAAAGGGGAAAAAAAAAGAATCCCTGCTTTGGAGCTATGGGAGATCTGAGTTTGGTCCTTACTCATGTGATTCTGTCATGTCTCATTTGTGTGACCTTGGGCAAGTCACTTAACCTTTTTAAAGGGTCTCCTTTACCTCATCTCTAAAATGAAGGAGTTGGACTCATTTCTAGTTCTTCCCAACTCTAAAGTTGATTCTATGATCCCATGTCTTGGCCCTAGTCATATTGCTAGTGTGAAATACGAGGTTTAAACACTGGTCTTTCCTGACAACAAGGTCCAGCATTCTTGCTACACCATATACTTGCCATGTGGCCAGTGGGGAAAACTTAATGGAAACGAATGAGGTCATGTTTCAAATTAAAGTACCAATAGGTGTGTTGCCCAGGGAGCTCTGAGTGGAGCTTGCTACAGCACTGCCTTTTGAGTATTTCAGTTACTTGCCTCAGGCAACCTGATTGCTTGTCCAGACAGTAACCATGCAAGCTCTCCAAAAAATAATCATGCATTTCTGGGAGTCTTAAGACAAAGTCAGCCTCAGACTAACCCATTGCTTTGTAAATATGATTTAACCCCTTGGATCTGAAAATGTTGTCAGGGTTACAAAAAAAAAATGACATCAGCTTGAATGACAGCTGCCTATTCTGAAGGAGAGCCAAACATAACTGCAGAGGGGAGATGAATCTGCCATTTGCTCCACTCATCCAAAATGATTTTGCTCCAGTCAGCATCCATGTCTTTATCCAGGAGGCTATGAAACAAAATTGCATGGATCCTAGGAATTTTTCTTAATGAGCAGGTTTTGGGCCATTACATATCAAAGGGTTTGGCTGTTGTTGAAAGCAACAATGCTTTTTTCACTTAATAAATGTTGAATCCAGTTTTGTTATTGAACTTCTGAAACCATTTATTCTGAAAATCTGGAAGGTGTCGTCAACTAGGGTAGTCTTTCGCACATGTCTAATATTTAGGAAGTTGGCTGAGAATGGAAATAACATAAGAATTGGCCTTTCTTCCTGTTGTAGTTTAAAGCATATTGAGAAGCCAGTAGAAGAATTACTTCTTGGATTTGCCTGTAATAGTCAAACTCATACTCAGAACCAGTAGGTATTAATGACGCAAAGGGTGCCATCAAAGGCATGGGAAAATAGGTGTAACCCAGAACAACTCACTGGGAGCAGACCTGTTTGAGCATGTGGGAAGTTAAGCCTAGTGTGACCGAGTAGAAACCATGGCAGCTAACTCCATTTGAAGCCACATACATTCCAAGTTCACTTCATCTAGAAGGAAACAACACCAGAGTTGGTTCTAGCTAGTGGATATCCTCCTGATCTCAGAAGTGAGACCAAGTGGAGTGGAATACCAGGTCCTTGAGGGCAAGCATTATTTTATTTTTGTCTTTGTGTCGCCAGCACCTATCATAGCCCCTATTACGTAGTGTTCAATAGATTTTTCTTGAGTGACACAATATGGTGGGGATAGGTGTAAATTTCAGGGAAGAGGCTATACCAGAATTGACTCTGAATTTTATTAATCCTGGGGTCAGAATGATACTGCTCAGAGCATTTTTTAAAATAGAAAGAGCATTTCAAAAACATGCCCAACCTTTCCATTGTCTGTTGCATTGTAGTCTTTGGTTAGGAGTAAAAGAACTGTTACTAGATGACATAAGAGTGTTTTTTAGAGGAAGTTGAGTGGTAGTCACACACAAAAAAGTGCATGTGTACATTTTCCTTAATAAGGGTCTCAATTGCATACAGGAAATGCCTTGTCATAGGAGAATACAGTCCATAAACAATCACTTACTAATAAAACATCAACACCGTGTCCTACAGAGTTAAATAAGACTCATGTCCTACTTATCTGGCCAAGGAAGTATTGAATACACATGAGATAATGTCAGCAGAGAGCTTTGGCCTCCATTCAAGGACAGGATCTGGACCAAATGTTAAGCCTGGCATGCTCTTATTGATGGCAATTATTACTATAACAGGTAAAACATTGTAGCAAACATCATTACAAAAGAAAGTTTCTATGGAGCAAAGCCATTTCTATGTCCCCAGTAAATGGTCTATATAAAGAGTGTTTGACTGCTTATAGAGAATAATTCTATCCTATGAATGCTTTCTCTGGCATTGTCCAGAACTTTTAATGAAAGCACCTAACTGTGTGTGGTTTACCTGCCAGGCAACAAGAAGAGAAGAGAAATGAGCTGTAACTATATAAGTCTTTTGTTCTGCCAGCCAGGTACCTACAAGTCCTATAGATACAAAACAAAAACTCCTAAGATTGTTTTTTCCTCCCATTTCCACTAATTAGGTGACCATTTTCCTTTTTTTTCAGATACAAACCTTTAAATCATTTTTTAACTCTTCTCCATCCTTTATCTCTTCTTCTTTATCATCTTTTTGAAAATGTCTCTTAGATTTGCCCCCTCCTTTCAATGTTGATTGTTTAAATAATGGTAATCAATTTCCCTCTGTCCTCTCCTATTCAGATGTATAGTGCTCCAAAACAGAGGAAAAATAAGCAAATGCAAGCATAATTGTTGTTATTGTTACTATTAATAAGGTTATTAATAGTAATATTAATAAATATAGTTATTTGGAGCACTTAAAGTTTATGAAGTATTTTATAACCATTATCACATATGAGACTCCCAGCAACCCTGAGAAATAGGAGCTGCAGGTATTATTATCCTAATTGACAAATAAGGAAACTGAGGATCAAAGAAATTGAGTTACTTGTCCATGGTCACACAGCTGTTAAGTGTTAGAGGTGGGATTTGAATTTAGGTCTTTACTCCAAGTCCATCAAGCTATCTACTATTGCTGCTCTGCTCAACTACTCATCAACTGGATACAGATTATATATGTGCAGTCATGTAAAACATTTCATTAGCCACATTGCAAAAGAAAACACAGACCAAAAACAAACAAAAAACAAAACCAACAACAGCAAGAAAAATAAAGTTTAAAAAAGTATGCTTTGCTCTGGTTCTGTTCACTTCACTTTACATCAGTTCATGTAAATCTTTTCAGGTTTTTCTGAAAGCATCCTGTTCATTATTTCTTTTTTTTTTCTTTTTTTTTTTCTTGCTTTCTGGTGAGGCAGTCAGGGCTAAGTGACTTGCCTGAGGTCACACATCTAGTAAGTGTCAAATGTCCGGAGCCACATTTGAACTCAGGTCCTCCTGACTCCAAGGCCGGAGCTCTATCCACTGCGCCGCCTAGCTGCCTCTGCTCATTATTTCTTATAGCACAATAGTATTCCATCATAATCATATACCACAATTTGTTCAGCCATTCCCCAGTTGATGGGCAGCCCCTCAATTTCCTAAGACAGCTGCTATAAATATTTCTGTATATATAGGTCCTTTTCTTTTCCTTTGATTTCTTTGGTATACAGACCTACTAGTGGTATTGCTGGGTCAAAGGGTATGCACAATTTATAGTCCTTTGGGCATAGTTCCAAATTTCTTTTCAAAATGATTGGATCATTTCACAACTCCATCAACAATGCATCAGTGTCCCAATTTTGCCACATCCCCTCCAACATTTATCATTTTTCTTTTCTGTCATATTAGCCAATCTGATAGGTGTGAGGTGGTACCTCAGCATTGTTTTAATTTGTATTTCTCTAATCAGCAGTGATTTAGAACATATTTTCTATGACTATAGATAGCTTTGATTTCTTCTTCTGAAAACTACCTGTTTATATCCTTTGACCATTTATAAATTGGGGAATGACTTGTATACTTATAAATTTGACTCAGTTCTCTATATATTTGAGAAATGAGACCTTTATCAGAGAAACTTGCTGTAAAAATGTTTTCCTAGTTTTTTTTTCGTTTTTTTTTTTGTTGTTTTTTTTTGCTTTCCTTCTAATCTTGACTACATTGGGATTTTTGGTGCAAAGACTTTTTAATTGGATGTAATCAAAATTGTCCATTTTGCATCCTATAATATTTTCTGTCTCTTGTTTGGTCATAAATTCTTCCCTTCTACATAGATCTGACAGGTAAACAATTCCATGCTCCTCTAATTTGCTTATGATATCACCCTTTATGTCTATTTCATTTATCCATTTTGACCTTATCTTGGTATACAGTATGAGATGTTGATCTATGCCTATTTTCTGCCAACCTGCTTTCCAGTTTTCCCAGCAATTTTTGACAGATGTTGAGTTCTTGTCCCAAAAGCTTGGATGTTTGCATTTATCAAACACTAGATTACTATGGCTAGGTCACCTTCCTTCGCATTTTTTTCATTGATTCTCTTGATATTCTTGACCTTTTGTTCTTCCAGATGAATCTTGTTATTATTCTTTCTAGCTCTATAATTCTTTGATAGTTTGATTAGTATGGCATTGAATAAGTAAATTAATATAGGCAGAATTGTCATTTTTATTATATTGGCTCAGCCTACCCATGAACAATTAATATTTCTCCAATCATTTAGATCTGTCTTTATTATGTTAAAAGTATCTTGTAATTGTATTCATATAGTTCCTGGGTTTGTCTTGACAGGTAGACTCCCAAGTATTTTATATTGTCTTCAGTTATTTTAAATGGAATCTCTCTTTCTATCTGTGCCACTGCATTTAAAAAAAAGAGTCCACATGAGATTTTCATTTGGTCTTCCTTCTCTGGCAGATGTCATGGCACCCTCAGTATCGAAGCTCAAAGTTCCGCCATGTCTTTGGCAAACCCGCCAGCAAAGAGAACTGCTATGACTGTGTGCCCATCACCAGGAGCGTCCATGATAACCACTTCTGTGCTGTTAACCCCCACTTCATTGCCGTCGTGACAGAATGTGCTGGAGGGGGTGCCTTCCTCGTCATTCCAATACATCAGGTAACAAGGCCCATCAATCATATCAGTGGTTGAGGCCACAACATTATGAACATACTGTGCCCTGGCCCTCATCTGTCACCCTGAGTCAAATTTTTTCCTCTAGCTCAGGCTCCATTTAAGCCCTCTCCATGTCCTAAGCCAGTTTATAATGACTTGTTATCCCTCTTCTCAGGCAGCTCTACCCTTCCCCTTCTAAGGGTACCTTTCATCTATTCGGTATATATCATGAATAATTTATATACTGTCTCCTCCACCAGAATGTAAGGCCCTTAATGGCAGACTGTTCAAGCCTTTCTTTTATCTCTAGTGTTTAGCACATAGCTAGCACCTAATCAATGCTTGCTAATTGATTGACCCATACTCCGTCTGGGGATAGCACACTGGAGATCATTTTCTCTCTCTCTCTCTCTCTCTGTTCATATAGGGGTAGCTTGATATACACAGTGGGAAATTCCATGGTTTAGAACAGTGGAGTCAAACTCAAATAGAAACAGGGGTTATTTATCCACACATAAGGATCCTTAATGACCACATATTGACTTTGTTTTAAGATGTAATATTATCTCTGTTTTATTACATTTTTATTTATTTTGTCAAATATTTGCCAATTGCATTTTAATCTGGTTTGGGCTGCAACCAGGGATGTTTCCAACTGATGTGGTCCACAGACCTCGTGTTTGATGCCTCTGCTTTAGAACATGACAAACATCATAGAGATTGAATTGAGTTATGGGCTATTCTGTCCAGGGTTCTCTTGCCATCATAAGTTCCAGGAGAGATGATCTATCAGGGCATGGTTGTTCTCCCTGCTCTCATGCTCAAAGATTAGGTGTACTCCCAGCTTCTTTTAGTAGTCATGGGATAGTTCTGCCCTTCAGAAGTTTATCTAAACCCTAATAATAGTCATGGAGAAGCAAAATATAGAAGTGCAGAGTGAGCCAGCTTTGAAGTCACATCAGCATTTTGGTCCTGCTACTGTGTGACCCTAAGCAAGTCACTTAAAACTCTCAGTGCCCCCAGGCAATTCTGCAAGGCACAACTTTGCAAAGCAAGTGTTGACCTTTATTGGTAGAGGGAGTCTACTCAACTAGAATCCCAGTAGTACTGAAATAACAGGTCTGGTCCAAATAATAATAGTTATATTCTCTAAAGTGCTCTTCCTATAACAATGCTGGGATGTATATAGACAAGAGTTATTATCTCCATTTTACAGAAAAGGAAACTGAGGTTTAGAAAACATGATCACATGGATAGTAAATGTGAAGGATGGTATTTAAACCAAAGTCTTTGGACTCTTAAGTCCCATATTCCTTTCACTAAACAACACTTCCAATCTACAAATAAATTTTAATGCATTTGAATTTTCTGCAGTACTACTTTTGGAGCAATGAGTCCCAAAAGTGCATGACATCCTGTGTGAAACAAGACTTTATTTGTCCTAAACTTAATCACTTTTCCCTGGGCTTCATCTCATCCTAAATTTTCTTGATAAATTAATTAAACATGGGTTATAAGAACAGACAATCACTGTCTTTGAAAGACTATTGAATGAAAAGCACTTTTATTAAAGTTACAAAATGACATCAATTCTTAAGGGATCTGTGGTTTCATCAGTGTGGGTACAGCCCTTCAATGTCTGAGGAGATTTGGTTTCACGAGTTTTTGTAGCCAAATCACTTCATCACTTGGTATCCAACCTTCTGATGGTAATCCTCTCCACAATTTACTAGTCTGGTTCTCAGATGACGGACACAGAGTCTGCCACCAGGCAGGTCCTTTCCAGCTTGGGAAGACCTACTAGTGTTTGAACTCCTGTGCCATGGCCTTTGAGAGCCCCAGGTCACATATTAAAGCTCCATATATCTTAAAGCATTTAGGTAGTAACAACTGCTCATTTGTTTGTATTGTGTTTTCTAATTGCAAAGCACTTTTATATGAGTTAATCTGAGTTTATCCTCACAACAATCTTATGAACATAAGTAGCATAAATATTACTCCCCCAGTTTACAGATGATGAAACTGATAATCAAGTCAATTTAGCACTTTGCCCATGGTCACACAACTAATAAGCTAGAACTCAAACCCAGCTCTTCAAAATTGTAAACTGTCTAAAGTGGAGAGTCTTGAGAGGGGCCTGCCTAAAGAAGAAAAACCTCAGGAGAAACAGGAAATTTACTGAATGACCAAAATGAAATTCTGACTTCTTCAAGATCAAATTCTTTTCAACGATTTTATACTGTTGCATAGCATGGTTTGTAATGAAATATCTGCTTCTGCCTCACTATTCTCTGCTCCCAGTCTACCTTCCAAAACATCTCAAAATAATGTGTGTAGTCATACATGAAACATTCTCTTTTATATGCCTTGCAGTATCATGAATATTAGCAGTGTAAGTTTTAGAAAACTTTCCTTTAAAAAAAAAGCACTTTGTAAGAAAAGGCAAATATTAGTATCACTATATTACATATGAAGAAAATTAGACTCAAAGATGTTTAGTGACTTGCCCATGCTCATACAGTAAGTGTCAAAGCTAGGACTTTGTTGTTCTTATTGTTCAGTTGTTCAGTTGCATTTGACTGTTTGTGACCTCATGGACCATAGCATGACAGGCCCTTCTATCCTCCACTGCCTCTCAAAGTCTGTCCAAGTTCATGTTCATTGTTTCCATAACACTATACATCCATCTCATCCTCTGCCATCCCCTTCTCCTTTTGCCTTCAATTTTTCCCAACATCAGGGTCTTTTCCAATGAGTCCCGTCTTCTCATTATGTGGCCAAAGTATTTAAGCTTCAACTTCAGTATCTGACCTTTCAGTCCAAAGCTAGGACTATAATCCAGAACTTTTCATTTCCAATGACTCTTCAATATCTCCTCAGAATAGGTCAAGAACCAGTAAGAGAATAGATGAACAGGAGGAAGGGTACCCAAGGCAATACCACTTCCAAGTCAAATGTCCAAATTCTGGGAAGTTGGTTGCCCATTTTCCATTTTTACGTATACATAGATACACTTGGGGTTATCTGGCTTAGCCGGATCTCATGCCAAGCTGGGCAAGGAAGCCATGTGTGCTGGTTGAGACAGTTTCTAAATAGGGGCAGCTAGGTGGAGCAGTGGATAGAGCACTGGCCCTGGAGTCAGGAAGACCTGAGTTCAAATCCAGCCTAAGACACTTGACATTTACTAGCTGTGTGACCATGGTCAAATAACCCCAATTGCTTTACCAAAAACAAACAAACAAGGACAGATAGATTCCAATAACTGAGGTTTTTTGCTTTATTATCAACCGTAAGGATGCTAAAGTAGAAGGTATGGAGGAAAACTTGTGTAGAAGTATGTAGGGGAAGGAAATGGAATTCTTATCTTAGGGAGTAGAAAGCAGGTCCATTAGGTTGAAGAATAGAGAAATAAAGGGGAAGAAGCCGAGAAACAAGCCAAGAAAGCCAGGCTGGAACCAAATGTGAAGGGCTCTAAATGACAAGTGGAGAAGTCCATTTCTTTTCCTAAAGACAATAAAGAACCACAGAGTATCCTTAAGGAGGAAAGTGATATGGTCGGGGATGCTCTAGGAATATCAGTTTGGCAATTCTGTTGAGAATGGATTGGAGAAGAGAGAGACTAAAGCCCATTTATGAGGCAGCTGTAGTAATCCATCTAAGGGATGATGAGAGCCTAAACAAGGGTGGTGGCGATGTGAGGGGAATGAAGGGGAAGGATTACATAATATATTGTGGAGATAGAATTGATAGGCCTTGAATTATGATCAAATAAAGAGGTAAGGGAGAGAGAAAAGTTAAGGATGATGTTGAGGTTGTAAACCTGGGTCCTTGAGATCAGCTCTGTTAAAGTTTTTTTTTTCCCCAAAGTAAGTCATCCATGTCAGAGCCTTAAGGGACGTGTGTAACCTAGACAAGTAGAGAGAGGCAAGAAAGGCATTCTAGGCAGGGGAAATTGAAGTAAGCATAGGCATACTTGGAGAAAATGAATAGAAGCGTTTGGTTTTGGGGCAGCTAGGTGGCGCACTGGATAGCACATCGGCCCGGGAGTCAGAAGGACCTGAGTTCAAATGTGGCCTCAGACATGTAACGCTCACTAGCTGTGTGACTCTGGGCAAGTCACTTAACCCCAATTGCCTCACCAAAAAAAAAAAAAAGAGTTTGGGTTCATATAGTTGAGTAGGGAAAGATGCATTTATAAAAAACCTTGGGGCAGCTAGGTGCCAGCCCTGGATTCAGGAGGACCCGAGTTCAAATCTGGCCTCAGACACATAACACTTACTAGCTGTGTGACCCTGGGCAAGTCACTTAACCCCATTACCTAGCCAAAAAAAATTTTTTTTTAATTTAAAAAAATAAAAATTTTAAACATTTTAAAAATTAAAAAATAAAATAAAAAACCTTAAATACCAGGCTAAGCAGGTTAAACCTTATCCTGTGGACAATAGAGAATAATTAATGTTTTTTGAGGTAGGGCGTAATGTGTTCAAAGTGGTGCTTTAGAAGAGTAATCCCACAGCAGTGTTTAAGAAGAATAGATGGGGGGGCAGCTAGGTGGCACGGTGGATAGAGCTCTGGCCTTGAAGTCAAAAGGTTATGAGTTCAAATCCCATCTCAGACACATGACACTTACTAGCTGTGTGACCCTGGGCAAGTCACTTAACCCCAATTGCCTCACCAAAAAGCAAAAAAAAAAAAAAAAAAAAGAATAGATAGGGTCAGGGAGTAGAGCTCTCCCGAGGGAGATCAATTAACTATTGTAATAATCCAAGGGTGACTTTTTGGTTTCTTTGTATGTGATCACAAAACATAAATTTTGTAACAGCAGAGGCTATTTCTATATTTTGTTGAATTATACCATGATTAAAAACCATAAACTTCACTATACAACCAATCTATAGAATGTGGAATCAAATGCTGAGCTCCTAAAATAATTCTCAGAGTGGCCCAATGTCCTAGAGTTGGAAAAGAACCTAGACATAGAGTTCATCTCCTCTACACTGGCACTGATGGGTAATAAGCTAACCTTTGCTTGAGGACTTCTAGTGACAAAATACTCACTACTTGTCATAGAAGACCATTCCATTTTTGAACAACTATTATTGATAAGAAGCAATTCCCTTTATTTAGCCATAATGGGCTTCCCTATAACTGTTACCCCTTGATCCTAATTTTGCCCGTTAAATTCACACAGAATAAGTAATTCCTATTTCCCAACATAGGCTTTAAGTTACTGAAGGCAAATATCACATTCCCCCTAAATCTTCTCTTCTCCAGGTTAAAACTCCCCAATTTCTTCAGCTAATACTGAACATAAAAAGGAAGTGATAAGAATGTCATTGAAGTACCAACTCTGTACATGAAAACAACTTAAAGTTGAGAGAGAATATTGAAGTATAATTAAAACCCTGCCTTATTAGAAGGAAACTCTTTGTTCTCTCATGTTCTATCAATGTTTGCAACATGTCTGAGCAATCTCTTAGTGTATTTGTTCAAAGGATAAAATCAAGCTATCCAAATCTTAGAAGATCAAAGTCATGTCCTAAAATACACATAGGCAAGAATCAAAAGCATTTTTTTTTCCCTTCAGAAAGTTTCCATCTGATATAACCAAGACTAAACTGAAAATAGGCACAAGAATACCTTGTGTGCTTTGCCACTGGCCCAGTCCCCTGTTACCCACTTTGGGGGGCTAAAGCATTTCCTATTCTTAAAAGAAACTTAGGAATTGAATAAACTCTCAGAAAAAATGCAGTAAAACATTATGATTTCAGACTATACTAAAAGGTGATCATTCAGACTGTGATGAACTGAAGTATATATTTTTATTATCTACAAAGAAAGGATTTTCTAAGGGGCAGGTAGGTGGCACAATGGATAGAGCACCGGCCCTGAAATCGGGAGGACTTTAGTTCAAATGTGACCTCAGATCAAACACTTAACATTTACTAGCTGTGTGACCCTGGGAAAGTCACTTAACCCCAATTGCCTAATAAAAAATAAAAAGAAAAAAAGAAAGAATTTCCTAAACAATTGAATAATATAAACAGAATTAAAGAAGATATATCCTCCAGCCCTCAATGATCACTCCTCCACTTGAATTCCCCTGAATGTCTACTATCCCTACCATTCATCTGATGTAATAACATTACCATGTTATTACATTATGGTATTGTTTATCCATTTTTGTACTTCTTTTTTGTCTCCCCAACTAGATTGTAAACCCAGGTCAGGCAAGGACTATATTTTATAGCTCTCCCTATTCTCAGTGCCTAGCATAATACTTTGTGTATTGTAAGTAACTAATAAATTTTTGTTATCAATAATGATGAAGTGCCTAGGTTCATAAGATCTTAGAATAGAGCTGGAAGAGACTTTAATGATCATCTAGTGTTAGGCCAACCCCTTCATTTTACAGATGAGAAAATCTTAGCCTCAAAGAGAGAACGTAACTTGTTCAAAGTCACACAGGTAATATTTGGCAGAGCTGAAATTTGAATCCAGGTCCTTTGACTCCAAATCCAGTATCTGCTAATTCCACTCAACCTTGTTGCCCTCACAGTAGCAATAATTTATAAGGGGTTGACTCTAAAATCTTGCTGTTTCTTATGGCTAGTTGACTATATCCTATACTAAAGTCCTATTCTGATGCCTTCTCCTGGCTTGGAAGGAACTGTGGGTGCTCAAAAGTTATGTCAGCTAGGTATAAACTCTAGAAGGTTCTACCAAGTTGAGAAAGCTTTGGTGTAGGACAGACTGGGCTTCTCATCTGATAACCAACCTAACTATATATGGAAAGACTCATCATTGGAAGAGTAACAGAACAAAGATATGTTGGATTTTTTTTAATCACAATAACACATAAAGACTATCTGCTAAGCCATGATGGGGTAAGGAAAAGGGTGATTGGCATCAAGGAGAAAGGATAGACCCAGATGGAATTACGCAACCTTCAAAGTACCAGAGATAATGACCACAAGTGCTGGAAACTACTTACAGCTATACACACACACACACACACACACACACACACACACATACATACGTATATATATACACATACACACATACATATATACATACATATTTTTTCCATCAGATTTTTCATTTAGAACTAGAATAAAACATTTTATAGCTAATGAATCAGCAAACATTTATTAAGTAGCTACTATGTGCCAGGCCCTGTGCTAGGCACTGAGGATTCAAAGACAAAGAATGAAGCAATCCCTACTCTTAAGGAGCTTACATTCTAATGTAGGAAACAACAAGGACATACGTAAGTATATACAGAATAAATACCATTGCATCTGGGGCCAGCTCTAATTGTCTTGATCTATATCTCGCCACTGGACTCAGATGGCTCTGGAGGAGAAAGTGAGGCTGGTGACTTTGCACAACTCTGCCTCACTGAAATCCAAGTCACTTGCAAGTCATGGCATCGCCTTCCTGAAGTCATGGTCCTCTTCGAGAACAGAGGACAAACAATGAATAAAAGAGAATAAGTACAAATAAATTTAATGTAATTAAACACAAGATAATTTGAAAGGGCATACACTAGCAGTTTCGAGCATTAGGTCTTTACATAAAGGTTAAAGAGGGAGATTCCATAAGGCAGAGGAGTGCATTCCCATTCCAGATGTTGGGAAAGTACTAAGACATGAAGAAGGGAGGTGCATTGTCATGTGTAAGTAACAGGGGGCAGGCCAATTTGGTGAGATTACAGAATGTGGGATGGAGAGTAATATCCAATGACACTGAAAAGATAGGTTGGGGAAAGCTTGTTAAGGGCTTTAAAAGCTAAACACAGGAATTTATAGTTGATTCTAGAGGCAAAAGGAAGCCACTGGAGTTTACTCACTACACAGTGCTTCTTAAATTGTGGGTCATGACCCCCAAAATTTGTCAACAGTAAAAGTTTCTGAACACATAACAACCAAAAGTTTGGAAAAGGAGTGGGATGGAGGGGAAACTAGTGAGTTGTTTTGGCCATGTTGAGTTTGAAATATCTCTAGGATATATGCTTTGAAATGTCCAATTGGCAATCGATGATGCAAGGTTGAAGCTTAGGGGAGAGCCTGCCGCTGGAAGTATGGATCTGGGAGTCACCTGCATAAAGATGCTAATTAAACCCAAGGGTGTGCTTGAAGCAGCTTGAACTAGCTGGTGAGAGCTGATTGCTAAATTTTCAGTATGAGTATTTCAACCTCAGAAATCAGGAAATGCTGCAAATCAGGGCTTGTTTTGTATATTGTCGAGACTTAAGAAAATGATGCAGAAAATGTAATGCAGATCAAACTTTGAAGTGTGACACACCTACATTTCTTTTTCAGTGAGATAATTGTCAAGCATTTACTAGCACACTGCTGATTAAATTCATGGGAGCATATGAGATCGCCAAGAGAAAGAATGTAGAGAGAGAAGGGTAGGGAGCCTAGGACAGAGCTTTGGGAGACCACTTAAAGTTAAGGTGTATGAACTAGGAAAGAATAGTGTCATGAAAATCCAGAGAGAAGAGAGTGTTCAGGTAAAGGACAGGTGGTCAGTAGTGTCAAATGCAGCAGATAGTTTGACAAGGTTGAGGACTGAAAAAGAAAATATCAGATTTGGCTATTAAGAGATCATTGGTACTTTGAAAAGAACAATTTCAGTTGCATATTAAGTCAGAAGCTACATTATAACAGAATCTTATTATAATCAGCTTATTAGTAATTACATTTAGATATATCATGTTTATTCATGCTAGATTTGGAGCCAGAAAGACCTGGATTGAAATCCCACTTCTGACACTTACCAGATGTGCGACTCGGGACGAATCATTTAATTTCTCTGAGTTTCGGTTTCCTCATCTGTAAAATTAGGTTAATAATACCAACTACCTCGAAGGGTTCTTGTGAGGATTAAACATAATGTACATAAACTGCTTTACAAACCTTAATATGAAATGTAAATGTTAGCTAGTCTTATAATTGTTACTTTTATCATGTCTCCTAAGACATTGTTCCATCCAGTAAAACCTAATGTAACTAACTTATAATACCAATATTGATTCTGGTATTTTAAGGGGTTCCTACTCTGTGAAATTGTTTCCACAGAGCTCTATTAAATTCTTGACTTGATGAAGGGTTTAATTGACTGTCATCTTTAAGGGTTATTAGCCCATCAAATAGAATTTTTGAGCTTGGCCAAACACTATTATATTGTTATGCTTAATCTTTTGTAACTAAGACCAATTTTAAAGTAACCCTTTGATGATCCAAGAACTCCTGATGCAGGTAGATAACTGAAAAAGCCTATCTGATGAGCTTCAGTTCTCTTTGTTCTTTTGTTTTGTTTAGATTTGTAATTCTGTCATCACAGATGGCTCCTTCACTTTGGGCATATCTTGGAGTGTATTGAACCCCAAGTTAGAGGAGTTGGATTTCTCCTTCCCAGTTCCACTGCTTAGTAGCTGGATGATTTGGGGCAAGTCACTTAATTTCTCTGTACTTCCCATTCCTTTTCTGTAAAAGGAAGGAGTGAATTAGTTGACCTTTGAGGTCCATTCATTCTTGCAATATCTGGAGCCTATGATCTGCAAAGTAGGATAATACTATTTGCATTACTCAACCAGGGATTGTTGCCAGGATCGAATAAGATAATGTGTGTAAAGTGCTTTGTAATCATGAAGCCCTGTATAAATGTTAGCTGTTATTTTCTTAATATAATTATTATATAAAAAATTTCTAATCCCTTTGGAGGTTTCCTTAACAAAGGCATAATTAGCAGAGAGGAAAGAGGCAATTGGTCCAGGCACAGCTTCTGGTCCATAGGCAGGTTCAGAGATGAGACAGAAGCCAAAACTCCCCCTTCCTCCTCCTCTCCTTTCCCTAGGCAACCACCACATTGCTAGAATTCCATTCCCCTATACAATACAAGCTCTTTGAAATGAAGTACAGTTTAGTTTTTCCCTTTATATTCCCTGGTACATAGTAGGCACTTAATAAATGCATGTTGATTTATTGGTTTACCCAAAATGTTGATTATCTCATATGAATGGAGGTTAGGACCTTATGGTATATGTAGCTGTACATTTCTCTTGTTGTTGTTGTTGTTTTTTGATTGACTTAAACATTTTTTAATTTAATTTATTTATTTTTGTTACATTTTAAGTTTTGAATTGTTTCCTCCCTCTCCTCACCCCACACTAGAGAAGGGCACCATTTGAAGCACATTTATAAATATGTGTAAAACCATACTATTCATACTTCTGTTTATCAGTGCTTTCTCTAGAAGTGGATAGCATCTTCCTTCGTAAGTCCTTTGTAGTTGATTTGAGTATTTGTAGTACTCAGAGTAACTTGATAATTCACAATTATTCTTCAAACAATATTGCTGTTACTGTATATAGCATTCTTTTGGTTTTGCTCACTTCACTTTTCATTATTTCCCGCAAATCTTTCCATGTTTTTTCTAAAATCAACACGCTCATCATTTCTTACAGCACAGTAGTATTCTATCCCAATCATATACCACAGCTTGTTTACCCATTCCCCAATTGGTGGGCATCCCCTCAATTTCCTATTCTTTGCCACCACAAAGACATACAGGTTCTTTTTCTTTTTCCTTGATCATCTTGAGAAACTGACCTAATAATGGTATTGCTTGGTCAAAGGGTTTACACAGTTTTATAACTCTTTGGGTGTAATTCCAGATTGCTCTCCAAAACAGTGAGATTAGTTTACAGTTCCACCAACAGTGTATTAGCATCCAAATTTTTCCACATCTCCTCCAATATTTGTCATTTTCCCCTTCTATCATATTAGCCAATCTGATAGGTATGAGATGATATCTCAAAGTTGTTTTAATTTGTATTTCTCTGATCAATAATGATTTAGAGCATTTTTTCATATGACTATATATTGTTTTGATTTCTTCATTGAAAAACTACCTGTTCATATCCTTTGACCATTTATCACTTGGGGAATGACTCATACTCTTATAATTTTGACACAGTTCTCTATATATTTGAGATATGACACCTTTATCCAAAAAACTGTCTATAAAATGGCTATGCATTTCTAAGCTGTAGTTCTTTGGAAAAGAAAAGACTTCCCTGATTCTCAGGAATTCTCCCTCTTCTGCATCTCTCACCCACTCATGAAAGTGAGACTTTTAGGAGCAAATAAAGCAGATAGCCAGACTGTCCCTATTCCTGAGTGGTCATGCCACCAATAGCCTGTGACTGGGTTCCAGCCCCAGTCTCTCCATCATTCAAGCAGCCTGCTGTAATGCCCCAATTCCTCCAGGATAAAGGAGCTCCTTCTATTTCAAGCTTCCAGTAACTGTCAGATGAGATAATAGTCCTTCTGAGGTTCTTTAAACCATATGGAATACCCATTATGCCCATTAATGCTATATTGTACCACAGCTTTATTGTGTGTCTGAGAAAGGGTGGGAAGAAGGGATGGGAATGATTATGGATCTTCCTTGATGTATGTGAATATTTCATTCTACTGGGAATTCAAATAGTTGGAAGCCTAAAACTTTTCTTACTCGCTTCCACATAAATTAGGAATCAACCCTGTAATACTAAGATTTAGAGTGAGGTGGGCAGGAGATGAGATGTGCTGACTCAGCTATTACTGTTTCCTTTGTGTTTAGCATTAAGAGTACTTATTTTTTCACTTTGGTTCAAAATAACTCTGCATCTTGGGAACTGCAAAAAATATTCTTCCACGGCCCCATCTTTTCTCCTTTCAAAAGATGTCTTTATCAAGGTTCTTTACACTCAAGTTGCCCCTGAAGTAAATTCTCCCATTCTAATCTCAGGGCCTTCCCTGTTCTTATTCTCAGAAGTAAAGATAGACCTGCATTTATTGGCCCAGATTTCAGAGTTTTAACTCAAGGTTTAATCTCAAACTTAAGGTCTAGATTATTCCAAAAAGGGACACTGCTGTTTCCCCTCAACGCATGTGGGTAGGGGCTGGTGGGATAGAGTATCCATAGTAGCAGTCCTTATGGCAAATCCTTTCAACAGCACTCAGTAAAATGGCTGATTTATTTATTTTAAATGTCTTTGTCCCCTGTGCATTTTCCTCATCAACCACAGAGCAGGAGGGTGAAATGACAGGATGTAGCATTTCTTCCATAAATAGCCTTACCGTGATGATGCTTTTATGGCACTTAGCCACAAACATGCTTGAGTATCCATCATGCCACTAAGATTTTCCAATATTGACAGTCGCTGCTCAGAAATATGCCCAATCACAAAGTCATGACTGCTGGGCTTAGGAGGTAAACATTCTTCCTTTCTCTACTCAGATGGTCACGAAGGAATTGCATTTATTTGGTAGGGCCTCCATCACTTGAATTATGAATACCCTTTATTTAAATGTGTTTAGACCACTGTGGGGACCAGCTGAACATACTTAGGATGATTACTGGGCAAAAACTAAAAAGAGAGCTGGTGATAAGAGAGAGTGGCACTGGGTGTTTGAGTTTGCCGGACTTCACGGTAATGATGCTTCTGGATATGGACAGCAGCCAATGGTGGCAGAGCCGAGGACAAAGAAAGATTCTCATCACTCATTGGCTTCTTTAAAATATGGTCTTTGTATGAATAGAGGCACTCAGAACATCACATTTTCTGTCTAGATGGATGTTCAGGAGACATATATGTAGTTCCTGTTTGAAAAAAAAAACTTACAATGAATTGACAATATGACACAATTGTCCCAAAAAAGTTGGTGACATCTTGGATTGCCCTGAGAAATATAGTGTCCAGAACAAAGTAACTGATAGTTCTGCTGTATTCTGCCCTAAGTTATACTAAATCTGTAATATTGTGTTCAGTTCTGGGTACCACATTTTGGGAAGGACATAGATAAACTATAGCACATATAGAGGAAGGCAAGCAGGAGGGTAAAGAGATGTTATATAAAGATCTCTTGAAGGCACGGAGCGTAAATTTTTAGACTGGAGAAGATAAGGCCAAGAGAGGTGTGAAGATCTTCAAATATTTAAAAGGTTATCTTAAGGGAGAAGAATTGGATTTGTTCTGCACAGTTCCTGAGAAGAAGGCTGAGACCAATAAGCAGAAGCTATAGAAAGGCGTATTTCGTTCAATATAAGTAAATTTTAAAAAATAGAAACTTCCCAACAGTTACAACTACCCCACATTTCTTAGGAGGTAATGAATTTGCTGTCACAAAGGACCTTCAAGTGGTGGTTGTATGGCTACCTGTTGGGAATATTGGAGAGGGGCTTCCTGCTCTGTGGACCAGGTGATCCTCAGAGTGCCAGTTCTGAAAGTCTATGATTCTACAAGCACTGAAGTTCTCCTAAGCTCTTCCTACCCCTCCTTAGAGTAGTGCTGCACAAATGTCTCCTCACTATTTGGGAGATGCCCCCACACCACTGGATCTGAGATTGAAGTCAACCTTCTGCTTGGCTGGGTCTTAAATGACTCTTACATGAATAAATAAATCTTACATGAATCCCTTCTTGCAGGAAATAGGCCAAGATGGTTGAGAGGGTATGAATGACTTCAAAAGTATAGGACTAGACAGGTACTAGATCTATGATTCATTGGTATAGGGAACTTCCAGATGAGGACACAGCCACTACCAATCAAAGTCAGCACCTTCTTTGTTGCCTATAACAAAAAAAATAAAAATAAAAAAAAGAGTTAAGACAATGAGAAATCAAATAACTTACCCAGGGTCTTATAACTGGAATGAGTCAGAGCAGGCACAACTCTTCATTATTGTATAGTCAGCTCTCACTATAGGGGGAAGGGAAGGGAACATGCATTTGTCAGGTGCCTACTACATGCCCTCAGGCACTGTGCTAATATTATATCATTTGATCCTCACAACAACCCTGTGAGGTAGGTGCTATTATGATTCCTATTTTACAGTTGAGGAAACTGAGTCAGTAAGAGGCTAAGTGATTTGTCCAGAGTCACTTAAGCTAGTAAGTGTCTAAGGCCAGATTTGAATTTTCTTTCTGACTCCAGGCCTAGTACTCTATCCAATTCCTCTTCTAGCAGCCTTTTCAAAAATAGAGGCCCTGCAGAAAAAAAGCTCATTCCTTTGAAAAGGGAGTGGTATGTAGGAAAACTAATGTACAGTTGGTGGAGCTGTGAACTGATCCAACCATTCTCAACAGCAATTTGGAACTATGCCCAAAGGGCTATAAAACCATACATACCCTTTGATCCAGCAATACTACTGTTAGGTGTATATCCCAAAGACATAAAAAAGGGGCAGGGAGGAGCTGTTTGTACAAATAGCCACTCTCTTTGTGGTGGCTGAGAACTGGCAATTGAAGGAATGCCCATCAATTGGTGAATGACTAAACAAACTGTGGTATATGATTGTGATGGAATTTTCTTGTACTACAAGAGATAACAAGCACATTGATTTCAGAAAACCTGGAAAGGCTTACATTAACTGATGCAAAGTAAAGTGAACAGAACCAGGAGAATATTGTACATAGTAACAGCAATATTATACCATGAAGAACTATGAATGACTTAGCTATTCTCAGTGATACAATAATCCAAGACAATCTCAGAGGACTAATAATGAAGCATACTATCCACCTCTAGAGAAAGAACTAATATGTTTGAATACAGACTGAAGCATGTTTTTTTCACTTTCTTTCTTTCATTCTTTTTCTTTTATTCAACTCTTCTTATACAAAATAACAAATACAGAAATGTTTTACATGATTGTACATGTATAACCTATATCTGATTGTTTACTGTCTCAGGGAGGGGGGAGGGAAGGATGAAATTTGGAACTCAAAACTTTAAAAAAAAACAAATATTAAAAAGTTGTTTTAACATGTAATTGGGGAAAAAATAAAATATAAAAAAGGGAGTAGTAGCAAATGTAAATAAGATCCCCAAGTTCAAATTTGTACTCAGTAGAAAGATAACAGTTACTTTGTTATCCCCATTCCAAAAAGTGTTGGAAAAATGATCAGACATAATTAATGCCTGATTATGACCTGGACCTGAGGAGGATAGTATGATACCTGGAACAAAATAGGCACTTAATGCTTGTTTGTTAATTGTTTGACTGAGGCTGAACTATAAGAGAGGTGTGATGGAAAATCAATCAATTAACAGTAATTTATGAAGCATCTACTAGGAATGCCAAACACTATATTAGGCACTAGGGATAAAAAGATAAAACTGAAACAGTTCCTGCCCTCAAAGTTAATAGTCTCTCAAGGGAAACAGCATGAATATATCCACATATATATATGTATATGTATGTATATACATATATATATACATACATGTATATGAACTAAACATATGCGAAAGGAATGCAGGGTGACTTGTAGGAGATGACGTGGACATCTGGAGAGATCAGGGAAGGCCTCATGTAGGAGTTGACATTTGGGCTGAGCACTCAAGGAAACTAAGGAGTCTGAAAAGCTTGAAAGTGAAGGAGCGCATTTCCAAGCATGGACAGGCTATACAAAGACATAAAAACAGGAAGTGGAATGTTTGTTGACTGTGTAAAGGGGACAGATGTGTAATCAGCCTGGAAGGCACTGGAAGGGTGAGTTGGAGCCAGATCTGTGAAGGACTTTAAATACCAACCAGAGGAATTTGTACACGCAGTTCTGTTTGAACGCTTATTTTGAAAATATGAATTTGTTCCAATGCAATTGATGTATTAGAGAATGATTTGAGCAGAATAAGAATTTTATGTTAGCTTGTGCGTGACTTCGTCCTTTGGGAAACAGCGAGAAGACAGAGAAAACAGCACCATTTCATAATAATTCACAAGATGCAACCTCTCCAGCACACTCATTTCCACAATCAAACTTCAGGCCTTTTTCAAGGCAAAGTGCCATATTTATTACATATTCTGGTACAATAGGACTGTAGGTTGAGAACTGATCCAATCCTCCCCACTTTGTCCACCTTCCACTATCACTGGGGTCCAGTCCCCTAAATGTGCCTCACCCCCATAACTATTCAACTTGACCAACTCATATCACGTAGAAACTGGGGCACCAGACAACACTACTATTTATTTTATAGTATTTATGTATTTCTTAACCATTTAACGCATAAAAGCTGTGCTACCATTTTTGTTAGGTTCATATCTCTTTTTTTGGGTGTGTCACTGGTGAATTGAATGTTGTGTCTCCAGCCCCATTTTCCCCATAAGCCCTGTGAGTTTTATTGTGTAATTTGACACGTTAAGGAGATTTTTAGGACCACATATGTAGCATTATAGCACAAAGGTATCAACCAATGGTCCTTGCCAAGTAATACCTTGTACAGTTTAGTGGCTCCGTTTCTGTTTGAGTTTGACACCACTGTTACAGTAAAGCTGACTGTACTTTATCCTGGAGGCAGTCATGAGTCACTGAGGTTTCGTGAACAGGAGAGTGACATGATTATACCCATGCTTTAGGAATTCACTCTAGAAGCTTTGTGGAGGATGGATTTGGGAAGAGAGAAACACTTGAGGCAGGGAGACCAACGAAGAGGTTATTGAAATAGCATAGAGGAAAAGTGACAAGGGATTGAATTGGTCATTTTGTTATGAGTGTAGGGAAGTGGATGGATTTGAGATTTGTTGTGAAGGTAAAAAAAAAAAGAATTGGCAACTGATTAGATATAGGGAGTGAGGGAAATTTTAGAGTCAAGGCTAACTCTGAGGTTGTAAACCTGGCTAACTGAAAAGATGGTGGAACTGTAGACGGAGATATTTTCATAGTGGGAAAAAAGCAACCAAAAAGACCTATAAATATATCTCTATAAGTTTTTTATGAGAATAGTCCAAGTATGTATCAAGGGTATTCACAGCAACTACATTTTCACAGTTCTTGCAATTGAAAGAAGAGTGTGGGGAATACAAGATCCAGCTGTGATTATTGTTTATTGGTTACCAAAAAAAAAAAAAAGCTTTAAAGGTTCTCCTTCAAATAGTGTCTTGTGCATATGTTAAAATCATACAAACTTTCTTAATACATGCAAACACAAAGATAACTTTGTTTAGTAAATCTTTTATAGGTCTGTGCAGCATATTTCATTAGCCTCTATACCCAAAGAATTTACAGATAAATATTTATTGAATGCCCAACTATAAAGAACATTATTTTATCAAACTAAAGAAATTAAAATATATCTAAACTTAATTTTTTTAATTAATAAGTAAACTTTTAAAATAAGACAGAATGCCATAATTTTTTTGAGAAACACATGTATGTATGATTGGGCATACCTGATATATCCTGTTTACATACTTATAGATGTTCTGAATAATCAGTAGTAAGAGAGGCTTAAAACTAGGAACTATACTTGTGAAAGTTATGTACTAGGACCATGAAAAATGCCATATAAAAGTCTAATGTTTTTCATTTTGTCTTTGAATTCTTGATGCTTTGCATACAATAGATCTTAATTAATGGTTGCTGGATTGGATTTCATGGTTTAAGTAAGGAATTCTTTATAAATATTGAGATTCTCTAGACGTTCCTCTGCTTAGAAGACATTGTGCTAATCAAATCAGGTGATGGAATACTGTAATGCCTCCTCAGTAAGCTCCGCAGTCATTCAAAAGATGTTTCCCCACCCATAAATGTACCATGTGCTCCAGACAAAAGGCAGGCTCACAGATATGCTGGTAAATGTTTAACAACCAGCTTGGGGTGTAGGGGTGGAAATGTGTTTAGGACACACTTTTAAGTGTAATCTGAATTATAAACATTTTCTCCATTGCTTTCTTAAGTCTAGACCACAGAGATTCCTAAATTTATTTGGCCTACTGCCCCCTTTTTAAAAAAAAATTACTCAATGCCCCCCTGGAAATCTGCTTTCTTTAACCCTTTAATGGTTTTTTGACATTTGTGTCATTTCGGAATATATATATATATATATATATTTAAAATGACACATCTTAAATTTAATAATTTATTGTAAATTTGTGGGTTTTTTCCTGTGTTGGAATTTTGGTGACACAACAATTACATCATATAACTGTGTAGTATTGTATTGTAAACAAGTCATTGCATGCACATACTCCTGCCGATGCATGCTAGACATGCTTACCTGCCAATACTTGCTTGTTAAGACCTGTCAGTAGACTTGATCACTGATCAGAGGTCTTGCATTTTGTGTATTTATTTGGAAAATAATTTAATCACTACGACTTTAACTCTGTTACACAGGAGACGAAACATGTATGAATGGTTTTTCAAAGTTTTCTTATCTTCCTTTCTTTCCTTATACTTCCACTGGCCCCTTCTTCAACACCCTGCAATTGCACCTGAGGCTACTAACACCCCCACCCCTATCAATCCAGCACCCCCTAGGGGGTGGTATCTCCCACTTTGGGAATCTACGGCTAGACAATCAACAAAACAATAAATCAAACCTTGATTTGTATAATTTGTTGCTGATTTCTGGGATATAAATGTTCACACTAAAAATTTAATAATCCATCCTCCTAGCTGGTTCAGCTAGCTTCAGCACACCCCTGAAGGGGATTTACCTTGAAAAATCAAAATCATGGGCGACACAAAGCGTAATGGGGTGGTGCAGTAGGTATCAATAGACTATAACATGTTACCCAAAATGATTTGTATTCCAAGGAAATAAATGATCAGGAAAAGGAAGTGGTATAGTAAGAGGCAGAAACATCAAATAGGCAGCCCAAGTGTACATTGGTACCTATAGAATGTCAGGTCTTTATTACGTTAGTTAGGTCTTCTACATGGGAAGTATGAGAAGTTGTACTTTAAAAGACCTTAGAAGTATTTAGTCCAACATCTTCATCCTTTGGAGGAGAAATAGGTTTCCACTAGGTCATACCACCCATGGAATTCAAACCCAGGCTTGTCTTCAAATCTAGCACACTTTCCATCACATCATACTTGAAACATGACCTAGAATCGCACAGTAAGAAAAGTCATGGATGAGATGCAGTCTGTACTAGTGAGGCAACTGAGTGGTACCATAGTGCACAGAGCAGGAGTAATGGAGTAAAGATGACCTGAGTTCAAATATGGCCTCAGGGTGTGATTCTAGGCAAGTTATTTAATCTTTGTGATGGAGACAGCTAGGTGGCTTAGTAGATTGAGTGCTGGATCTGAAGTTGGAAAGACTTTAGTTCAAATTCAGCATCAGACACTTAGTAACTGTGTAACCCTGGGCAAGTCACTTAACCTATTTGCCTCAGTTTCCTCAACTGTAAAACAGGGATAATGATAACACCTGCTTCACAGGGTTGTTGCAAAAAGTACTTAGCACAGTACCTGGAACATATTGTTGTTATTGTTCAGTCGTTTTCAGTCATGTCTGACTCTCCATTACCTCATTTGGAGTTTTCTTGGTGGAGATACTGGAGTGATTTGCCATTTCCTTCTCCAGCTCATTTTACAGATGAGGAAACTGAGACAAACAGGGTTAAGTGATTTGCTCAGGGTCACATAGCTAGTAAGTGTCTGAGGCCAGATTTTAATTTAGGAGAAGAGTCTCTCTGATTCCTAGCCTAGTGCTCTATACACTGTGCTACCTAGCTGCCCACCTGGAACATAGTAGGTGCTTCATAAAAGCTTTTTTTCTTCCCCTAACCCTCCCTAGTGGAAGGAGATCACAGAAGCAGCACCATAACTAGGTAATGTGCCTGAAGTGAGAATGTGAAATGGTGTCCCCCTAACCCAATGGCATGGCTGCTTAGGATAATAAAGTTGTTGTTTTCTTCAAATGCCCCTCAGTTTTGCACCCCTAGTCCCGGTTATGGCTCTTTATTTAAGTACAAAAGTAAGAGTCTTTTTACAGACTTTAACCTGATGCTCATTTTTCAGCAAGATGCTTAAATCCCAGGTTCTAGGGTTTTCAGTTTGTTTCCTGATTCACAAAAAAGGAATAATACTGTTTGCTATCAAGTAACTCTAATAATAGCTGATTATTTACATAATGTTTAGGGTTTGCAAAGCATTTTGCATCCATTTTCTCATTTGAACCTCACAATAACAATGTGAGATAAATGCTACAAGGCATTATTATCCCCATTTTACAAGTGAGGAAACTAAGGTTCAGATTGATTAAATGACTTCTCAAGGGTTACACAGCTAGGATGTCTATGATGAAGGATTCAAACTCAGGGCTTCCTGACTCCAAGTAGAGCACTCTGTCCATTAATTATATATTTGCAAGCAATGTGATCATAAACAAGTCATTTAACCCATCTGGACCTCTGTATACTCACCTGTAAAGTGGGGATGATAATAGCACCTACTTCAAAAAGTTGATGGGAGGGTCAAATGAGATAATATATGTTCACTTTGGAAAGCTTGAAGAGCTATGTAAATAACAGCTATTATCGCGATTACCCACAATTCATGATATTTACCACTTGTTCAAGGACTCTGAGAATGCTGGGTCATTTGGGAAGGAATGAAATTTTCAAACAGGTCATTAATAGACAGAGACCAAATTAGTCACCATCCTGCTGTTATTTTAGCCAGGAAATCAAAATCTTCAGACTACATTTACCAAGGACCAAATTTTAAGTGCAAATAGAACAATTTTTCCAATTAATTGCATCCGTGTAGACAATCACACTGGATAATTCAAGGCTGAGAAAATAAAATCCTCTTAGGGGCCTTAATTCTCTTGTCCGGACAGCTACACTAATGTAATTAAGTGAGTAATTGTAAAAATATCACTTCATTTTATACTGGATAGAGATAGTTTATAAGCTTTGAATAGAATAGACAGATGCCCTGCACTGGTAGGGTTCAGTAAACACAGCCCCCTTGTGGAGAGAAGTATTATAAATGGCATTTTTCTTCCTTACTAGATAAGAAAACAGCTTCTGAAAGAGCTCTGTCAGGTTCAATGTAGCTATTTTTCTTATGCAAACTTTTATGAAGAGAAAAAGTAAGTAATGCCCCTGAAAACCCTCCTCTTTAAAGGTAACAGTTGAATCAGTGAGGAAATAACTGGTTTAGATGGCTATTAAAACAAATATGGTAAAATCCTAATTAACCAGAAGGCTTAGGGAATGCAGTGTTCTGGCTAGCTGAATTTTCTGATGACCAAATGTTAACCAGGAAGTCCTCTTGGTTCCAACTCTTCTCATTAAAAATTCTTTCTAAAATGTTTGAGTTTGCTTTCTTGCCTTAGCAAGAATAGTGAGCAACCATAATTGAATTTTTGATGATCCTGGGAGTTGTAGGGCCTCAGGGTCATCATTATGAAGATCAGGAATCATTGAAAAGTAATATAAATGGGGACAGTAGAATAGACTGTGTTGACCAAAAATTTCTTTGGATAGATCTCTTATTATCAGCTTGTTTTGTCGTAATTTTCCTCTAACTCATAAAAGTTGAACATAGGAAAAAAAAGATTCAGTTGAATTAAAGAGCAAGGAAGGTGATAATCCCATGGTATTCTTCCCTAGTCAGACCATATCTGGGGTTCCATGTTCAGCTTTGGCTTCCATATTTTAGCGAGATTGACAAGCTAGAGACTTCCCAGAGGAAAGTGACAATGATGGGAAAGGGACTCAAAACCATGGCATGCTTAGATCGGTTGAATTGACTGAGACGGTTATCCAAGAGAATAAAAGACTCACAGCCTCCATGATAGCTGTCTTCAAGTATTTGAAGGATTGTCCTATGGAGAAGGAAATAATTTTTTTTTCTTGTTTGGTTCCAATGGGCAAAACAAGAAGCAATGAGTAGAAATGTGGAGGTAGATAGCTACTCCATATTGGGGAAAACTTCCTAACAATAAAGGCTTTCCAAATATGGAATAGACTACCTCAGGAGGTAGTGAGTTCACCATCTGTGGTGGTCTTCATGCAGTGGCTTGAACCACCCATTTGAAGGGGAATACCTGCCCAGTTATGGGTTATGGGTTAAACTAGATGATCTAATTTTTTGGCCATATCTCATATCACTTCCACATACTCCAACCAAAGTAGATAAATATCTATCCCCATCCTCATCCTAAACATGCACTGTGCTCTTTCATCTCTCTGCCTTTGGTTACATAGTTCTCAATATCCAAAATGCCCTCCTTCCTCCTCATCATACCTATCCTTGATAGTCCAGTTCAACACCCACCTCTTCCATGAAGTTATCCCTGAATTTCCCTATCAGTTATGACCAGGGGTATTCTGGTTAAATGTTTAACATCTGGATCTCTGGGAGTTTGGGGGAGAGGGGGGAAGAAAACTGCACCCTTTAAATTTAACTCGGATTATTAACAGTTTCTCTATCACTTTTTAAGGTTTAGACAATCAACAAAACAGTATATAAAGCCCTAATTTGTACTGTTTGCTCATTTCTGAGATGTAAATGCTTACTCTGAAAATTTAATAGTGAGCTCTTATGGTCTGGTAGGAGCTGGCTCTGGCACATACCTGGAATGGCTTTCTCCTTCAAACCTCACCTGGCAATCTGTTTATACGTTTCTAATAGATAAACTATTTATATTTCTATAATCTAAACTCTCTCTCTTTGTAATATGTATACTATATGTAAATAGTTTATATATATATGAAATATATAAACTATAGTTAATTTATAATTCTGTAATATAAACTCTCTGTAATAAGTATACTATGTGTAAATAACATATTATGTATACTAAATATATAAACTATTTATAATTTATTTATACTTCTATAATATAAATTATCTCTCTGTAATATGTATATTATATATAAATAGTATATATGTCTATATACTAAATATATAAACTATTTGTAGTTTATTTATACTTCTGTAATATAAACCCTTGTTATATCTGTTTGTATCTTATCCCTCTGCCAATTTATAAGCTTCATAAGATCATGTCTTACCTAAATTTGCTGTTTCCCTGAGAAGAGCATTCAAAGCTAGCATTTATACGGTGCCTTAAATTTGCCAAAGTGCTATGTATGTATGTATGTATGTAGTATGTATGTATCTAGACATATATATGTTATCACATTTAATACACATGACTACTCTGTGAGGAAGATGTTATTATCAACCCCATTTTATAGAGGGGGAAACTGAGGCTGAGAAAGGTTACAACTTGCCCAAGTCACACAGCTAATGTCTAAGGCAGAATTTGAACTCAGGTCATCTGGCTCCAAATCCAACACTCTTACTCTCTGTGCCACCTAGCTGCCTAGTAATGCCTGTGCTTTGAATGAATGACCTATACAGTCCCTTACAGCTCTAGGGTTCTGGGTTGCTGAGTCCCAGCTAAGCATGTTTTCAGTGTTCTAAAAGCCTATGAACAATCTAACTTCAAAAGCAGGCCCATCTATACTGTTGAAACTCCATTCTCTGAAGTTATGTGACAAGATCTATGGAGATACTCTCTTTTATTTTTATTTTATTTTAACCCTGAGGCAATCAGGTTAAATGACTTGCCCAGGGTCACACAGCTAGTAAGTGTCAAGTGTCTGGGGCCAGATGTGAACTCAGGTCCTCCTGACTCCAGGGCTGGTTCTCTATTGACTGCGCCACATAGCTGCCCTGATACTCTCTTTTACTTGTGGATTATACACACCCTAACTTACAAAGATTTCATCTGTCATTTATTTTGCAGACAGGAAAGCTCGATCCACATTACCCAAAGATCTGTGGCCACAAAGGCAACGTTTTGGACATCAAGTGGAACCCTTTTGATGATTTTGTAATAGCCTCCTGTTCTGAAGATGCCACGGTAAATTCTCACCTTTCTGCATCCCACTCTCCCAACACATCTGTGGGAAATGAAAACCAATCCACCTTTAATGTCATACCTGTATCCCTAAGTGCTCCATCTATCCTGAAAACATCAGCAAAGACAATCTTAAGTAAGTAGAAATCATTCACTGAGAAGGTGGTTGGAATGAGGAAGAAGAAGGTGGACTTCATAGTGTTTCTGTGCCTGTCTCTGGCCCTCTTAATAAGTTCATCTGAAAACGGGATTAAATAGTGACCCGGACCATGGAGGTATTTTTAGAAATTTGCTGTGTTGATGGGAGTAGCATGGCATAGTGGATAGAGCTGGCATCAAAGCTAAGAAGACCTAGGTTCAAGTCCCATCTCTGACACAGATGGGCTGTGTGACCCTGGACATGTCATATAATTTTTTTAATACCCTAGGCAACTATAAGTCGTAGAGAAGGTACCAATCTGCACTGGTGGTGGAGGTTCCTCCCCAGGGAACTCCATATGTCAATGAATCATAGGTCCACTTCCTATCACTAACTAGACCAATAAGTTAAAACTGTACCTTAAAGTGAAAAAAATGTTAAAAATATGGAAAGCATTCCAAAAGTCATAATTACTGCATTTGAAAGTTTATAAGGTGTAGAACAACAAAAATTCCATTACCTGCTATCCAACCTCTATATCCGAATGTCCTCCTTCCTACTCATCCTACCTATCCTTTAAAGGCCAGCCCAAAGACCTGATCTGCTTAATCTGTGGTCTTCTTAACCTGTCTATCTCTAGTAGAAGTAAAATAAATTTCACTACCCTTCTCCTTACCTAAATTGATTTTAAGATGACTTTCCTGGCTCATCCTTCATGTTATTATCAAATCACTAATGAGTATATTCTGCCATCAACTCTGTCTGTACAATTCTAATTCAGTAACAGAAGTGTGCACAAAAATTACTGGCAGGAAATAGCTCTAAGTGGATGTCCTGAAATGATTTGCAGACCCATTTAGCCTTGATGAGGCCTAGAATATACTAATGGAATTCCCACTGGGCCTGATTTTGCAGGGAAGTATTCCCTTAGAAATAAAGAGCTCAACATGTAAGACAAGTGAGCTTTTTGGGGGCACAGAGTTGGGCTAAGTTTCCTCTTTCAAACACCAGGCCCTTAGCTGTCCAAGCAATCATTTCTTCATTGATAAAGAAATCTATATCCAGTCCCATGTTAGTGGCAGTGATTGCCCTTCTCTCTCCCCTGAAAAAGGATTTGGATCTGGGAGCAAGCATCTACACCACATAAAATGGCGCTTTCATTCATTCTGGATGCAGGTGTTTTGTCATTTTAGATCCAGATGTTATCTCTGAGGTCATTCTTCACCTACGAGGCATTCAAAAAAATCTTGTTGAATTGATTTGTACCAGCTTCCACCTCAAAAGAGTAGTATAGATATCTATGAAATGTGTAGAATAGAATATGGAAATAACTGAAAAATAATCCTGATTTCTGTGATTAAGGCAGAAAGACCCTGAAGAGGTACCCTGATGATTTTTTTAACTTAAGCATTTATTTAGCCTCTTTCAATGTATTCATGTAGTCCTCCATAGGGTCTTCATAACTAGGCTTCTAGAGACCACTCAGACAAGGGCAATCCCAGAAGGAGACCTCTAAGGGCAGCTTCAGACCAAAAGAGAACTCCCCTCCCCTGGCCTGCTTTGTCAGAACTATGGTAGATTGAGGAGCAGGAGTGGAGGAGGGCGCAGGAGAATGGAGCATGAGAACTTGCACAGTGGGGAATACTGGTTTGCCATCCTCAAGGGTGCAAGAGCTGGCCTGCCTGAACTCTGGGCTGGTGGAGAGCCCTGATGCCCATCTAGTCTCTTAGATCTATAATTCACAAGTTGTCCTGCCAGTGTTGGGGAAGGTTGTGAATGATGAGGTGTTTCTCACAAATGATTTGCTTTCAGTTTTTATAAAATAGTATTGTTTTGTCCTACTAGATTAAGATATGGGATATTCCAAAGCAATTGCTATCAAGAAACATCACTGCCTCAAGGAAGGAGCTACTTGGTCACGCGAGGAGAGTTGGACTCCTAGAATGGCACCCAACTGCTGCTAATATTCTCTTTAGCACTGGTTATGATTATAAGGTTAGTCAATTTGAAGGAAAATGCCACTGGGGCAAAATCCCTCTCTCTTCTCTTTGCCTGGGGACCTCTATCCCATGCATCATTAATTTTTAAGTGTCCAAATGTCAAATGTACAGAATTAGTGCAAGATATATGAGGGAAGTCTAAAGAGAAAGGAAAGTAAAATATATTATTTATATGTATATATATAAATATACACATGTAATATATACGTATATGTGTAAAAAGGATCTCTCCAGAGCCATATCTTGCTACACTGATGTTTCAATATGTCTATAAAAAAATCCTCTAGATTTATAGGACTTATGTTCTAATTCTAACTCTTTTTTACTATTTATATGACCCTGGGCAAGTTATTTAACCTCTCTGGACCTCAGTTTCCTCATCTGTAAAATGAGGGAGTTAGACCAGATGACCTCCTAAAAGATCTATGATTTTTTTTTATTTCTTCCACAACTCCACCCTCTGAATTTTCTGTTTACTTCAGAACAATGGGACCAAATACCTTACCCAGCCCATTTCCAGATTATTCCACATGGAATTACTGTGTTTCACTACCTTGTTGAATACTGACAATATGTCTGTCATGTCCTGTGTGTGTGCTTATTGTCAGGTAAGTGAATGAGAGGGGGAGAAAGATGCTAAGAGTTTCGTTTCTCTGTTCTCTAGTTAATGATATGGAACCTTGACACAAAAGAGTCTGTAATTCTGAACCCAGTGAAGACAATTGACTTTCACCAAGATGTGATCCTCTCCATGTCATTCAACACAGATGGCAGCCTGCTAGCAACCACCTGTAAGGACAGAAAGATAAGGATTTTTGACCCCCGCGCAGGAACAGTCTTACAGGTGCAGTGTGCAACATTATGCTTTTCAATAAGATAAATGTCTTACTGGTTTTTTCCCCCATCAGAGCTGGTTAGAGAACAAATGGCATTATAGTATGATGAAGTCACATTAATTCAGACCAGACCATCTAGTCTGGTCTCTTATCATAGATTTATGCAATAATTTGGTCTGAGGCTAGATTGAAATTTACATTTGGGCTCTCTCTGAAAAACAGGTTTGCTAGACAAATTAGTAATGTAAACAAGATTGTAAGAAGGAAAACTTAGCCTTGAGAACAAACTGTTTCCAAGCATTCATTTGCATATAGAGAGATGATGTGGTCTTGTGGATAGAGTGATATAGAGTGGCTTTAGAATATAGAAGAAATGGATTTAAGTCCTGCCTCTAAAACATGCTGGAGAGGTGACCCTGGGTAAATCATATAACCTCTCAGCACTCTAGGCAACTCTCTAAGACTATCAGTTGCAAAGAAGGCACCAATTTGCATTAGTAAAGGGAATTTTGTCACTTGGGAGTTCACTATACCAGTGAAAGGACAGGTCTAGTCCCAATCCCTTTTCTAGTTACATAGAGACAGGTGGTTTAGTGACTACAGAACCAGGTTCAAATCCGGCCTCAGACACTTACTAGCTGTGTGACCCTGGGCAAGTCACTTAACCCTGTTTGTCTCAGTTTCCTTATCTGTAAAATGAGCTGAAGAAGGAAATAACAAACTGCTCCAGTGTCTTTTCCAAGAAAAACCTCAAATGGGTTCACAAAGAGTTGGGCGTGACTGAAATGATTGAATTACAAGAGATAAACTGATTGCAAATTATTCTTCTCTGCTAGTTAAAAAGATCTTTTAAAAAACTAGAATGTGAAGTTCAGTGGAAGCGTTTTATTTCTTACTAGGGCCAGGGATTAGGTTCTGGTCCTTTGCTTACCAGCTTCACAATCTCTGTTTCAAAATGAAAGCTCACCACTGAGCTTGATGTTACTACCAGAACCTGGACTATCTGAACAATGGCATCATTGCAGGGTGTGTTCTGCCTCTCTTCCTCTTAAGGACATTTTCAAATACATCCTTTTGGTGGCTTTGTTGGTTTTGATGCTCCAAACAGATACTATCTATTCTGCAAGGAGACCATCACATGATGAGATGATACCTCGAAGCACGTAAATCCAAAAGCAGAGACCCTAGACTTGTTTCATTAGAGCAGGAACAAGCCAAAGTTCTTTTATTTTTTCTCTCATCCACTTTCATCTTTATTTATGCTACATCGTACGTGGTTTTCCCATTTGCAAGGTGAATGACCCTGTTAGGAACTTTCTTTCATTTTTCTGTAACTGTCTAATTGTAATTGCTTCATGTACTTAAAAATTAAAACTGCATTTCTCTTTTTAAGTCTATAATTCACACGTCTTATTCATTTAAACCGATTTCCCCCATACACACCTATCCCCAAAGTAGTACAAATTAGCAGGATAGTTAGGTTGCACAATGGATAGAGGATTGAACCTGGAATCAGGAAGACTCCTCTTCCTGAGTTCAAATCTGGCCTCAGATATTTCCTAGCTCTGTGACCCTGGGCAAGTCACTTAACCCTGTTTGCCTCAGTTTCCTCATCTATAAAATAAACTGGAAAAGGAAATGGCAAATCATTCCAGTATCTTTGCCAAGAAAACCCTAAATGGGGTAACAAAGAGTTAAAAATGACCAAACAACAGTACAAATTAGCAGAGTTTTATTCTGCTAATGAACTGAGGTCATTGAGCTCAGTTCTAAATGCCATATTTTAAGATGGACATTGATGGAATGTTTGGAGCTCATCCACAAGAGTGGAAACAAGATGGTGAGGTGACTCAAAACCATGCCGTACGAGGATCAGTTCAAGGAACTTAGGGATATTTAGCCCACAGAAATGAAGACTTGTAGGATACATGCTTTTTGTCTTCCAAGTATATGAAGAGCTACCATTTAGAAGAGGAGCTGATTTGTTCTTTTTGGCTAGGGTGAGCAGAAAAAGCAGGGATGCATAGAAATTACAAAGAGACTCATTTCAATTTGATGTAAGGAAATACTAACTTTTAGAGCTATCCAAAAGGGCAGACTCAGGTGTTGAGAAAAAGCTGGAAGACCAGTTGAATAGAATGTCTTGAGGAGGGTATGAATTTAATGGACTCCAAAAGCATTCTTGCTGCACAATTCTATTATTCTATATATATCAAAATTTAGATGACAATAATTTAAAAATGCCAAATTTACCTTTATTTTTCATTTGTACAGTACTTCATATACTAAAAATATCTCATATCTATTAACGTAGAATCAAAAACCTTTACACCTATAGGAGTCTTAGGAATCATATATTCTAAATCTCTCATTTTACAAAGGGGGAAATTGAGGCCCAGAGAGAAGCGATTTGCCTAATTAGGGAAAGAAGTAAAAAATTTCCCTATTCTGAAACTTCAGTTCCCAAAATGCCATATTTATTGTTGTATCAATTTGTTTTTAAAAAGTGTAATTATTTACATTTACACTTCAAGCTTTGAAAAGTACTTTATATAAATTATCTCATTTACCTTTACCTCAATCCTGTGGCTACTGTTATCCCCATTTTATAGATGAGAAAATGGAGGATGAGAGAAGGTAAATGATTTGTCCAATGTCACACAGTTAGTCAGTGTCTGGGAAAGGATTCAAACCCAAGGCTTCCTAACTCTGATTCTAGTACTTTATAACCAGGCCACATTGCCTCATATATACCATTTGAAGACTGCCTAGCAAAGTTTAGAGAGCCATAAATTTGGGTGTAGGATGATGAATTTTTCAGTGACCCTCCAAGACCTCACATGGGATCTAGGATGTGATAGAGGGGTTATGGTCTACACTGATTAATAGAATACTCACAACAATTAAATCACAGGAGCATAAAGTATAAATCATTATTACAATTTTCCATTTTTTTTCCTTACAAATCTAGGGCAACCTGTTTATGTATATAAGCCAATATTTTGCACATAGTTTAAGATATTTAGCAGAGCTTCTCAACCATTTGGAATTCTGATATCCTATCATTGTTGGAGTGATACCTGCCTCCCAACTTTGTGGTATTTCAGATAGGGGTTGGATTCATCTGACGTTGAGATTTCTCTCATTCTAGGATTCCACGTATCCTGAAGAACAATCCGTGTACACTCAAAGCTTAAAAATACCTTGAGTATAAAAATAACTTAATTTCCCATCTCTACTATTCATCATCTCTAAGCCAGTTTCATGACCTGTATTAAGAAATTTCAGGACAGAGAGTTTATAATAGTTCTAGTTTTATTCTCACTCAGATGCTCTCCACCTTCATGTTCATGGATTTCCATGTGGATTGTAATCTCCTTAAGCTTCCTCAAACAATTCTCAGAGAACAATTACACAGAAGATCTTCAGATCGTCTTCAGAAATCCTCTACCAGCATATTCCACAAAGTTGTAACTTACTCCATCCTACCACTTTTTCTGAGAGGAGGGGAATCACTGATCCACTCAAATCATGTCCTGGTGCTCATATACTGTGTGTCTTCTTCTAGGAAGCAAGCTACAAGTCTCACAGAGCCAACAAAGTGCTGTTTCTAGGAAACATGAAAAAACTGCTGTCCACTGGAACGTCCAGATGGAACAACAGGCAAATTGCACTATGGAATGAGGTGAGTCGGTCAACTTTCAAAACTGAGGGTCAGAGCAAGGACCCCGCTGCCACTCCTAAGACCTGTCTCATTCCTCTTTTTATATCATTTGTTGCTTCCCACTAAGATGTCTTCCTTTTATTGACTCCAACCCCAACCCTAATTCTAGTTATTCTTCTCTCTGTCCGCTTCTCCTGCTCAGTCGCCAGTCACCTCTTCCCTACAAAGTAGAGAAAGGATCAAGAGAGAGAGATTAGAGCTAGACAGTTGGCTTGTTCCCTCCACCCTAGCTTGGGCTGCAAGATGGCCAGAAGAGTAGCCATGAGTGCTACTCATCAGAGAGAGAATTTCCTTCTCCTCCAGTGAATACTCAACTTGCAGACCTGAGGCTATATCTCTATATGGCTACACATGTTGCTCCACTCTGTGTGTATGTGCATATATACACAAATACACATATACATATATATGTATATATACATATATACATATATAGACAAACACAAACATCTATAAAACCATGGTTATTTATACACACATGTACATATATGTGTGCACACACATACATACATGTGTATACGTATACATACGTGTACATGTGTGTATGTATATAGAAATATATATACGTGTGTGTGTGTGTGTGTGTGTGTGTGTGTGTGTGTGTGTGTGAAACCATGATAGCATCTATGTCCTAGTTTAAGGGAAATAAATGCAGTGGAACCCTTTTCTTATCCTGGTACCTGGGGAAAGGATAAATACCAGGGGTGTGGTATGACATATGTGTGATTGTGTTCAGAAGCATATATCTGAATTCATGGAATAAAGACCTGTGTTACGATGACACATTACTATAATTCCATTAGTTAGTTTATGTGTTTCTTCAAATGTCTCTATAAACCTTACTGTATCTTACTAGGCTCAATATTTTTGAGTGACCACAAACTATTTCTCAGTGAAATTTTCCATTTGAGGCCTCAAGCATGCTGTTAAGGTTATAAGGCAGAGACTCGAATAAGTGCCCTATCATGAATTCATCTGGGGTGGCCTCTAGAAGACTATTCTTGAATGACCTTCTTATAACAAACATGGCCCTTACAGAAAACTGACTCTCTGACAGCCAGTCAACAAGCATTTCTTAAGCACTTGCTGTGTGCCAGGCACGGTGCTAAGTGCCAGGGATATAAAGAAAGGCAAAAGCCAGTCCTTGCTCTCAAGGAGCTGCCAGTTTAATGGAGGAGACAACATGCAAACAACTATGTACAGACAAGCTCTATATATAGTATAAACTGGAAATAATCAACAAAGGAAAGATGCTCAAATTAAGGGGGATCAGAAAAGGCTTCTTATAGAAGGTAGGATTTTAACTGGACTTGAACAAAGCCAGGGAAGGCAGGAAGTAGGGGTAAGGAGGAAGAGGATTCCAGGCAGAAGGGCAGCAAGTGAAAATTTCCAGGAGATGGAATGTCTGATGGGAGTCCAGTGTCCCTGGATCGCAAAGTATGTTTGTGGGGATGGGGGGAGGGGGGAAGAGAGGCATAAAGAGACTGGAAAGGTAGGAAGAGGCCAGGTTTTGAAGAGCTTTGATCCTAGAGGTGATAGGGAGATGCTGCAGTTTATTGAATAGGGAAGTGACATGGTGAGACCTGTGCTTTAGGAAGGTAAATTTGGCAGTTGAGTGGAAGATAGACTGGAGTAGGGAGAGACTCAACGCAGGCTAGTTCATATTGTAATTGCCACCCAGAGATGCTAATAATGCTTCTACAGAACACCCAAGGAAAGGACACACAGACACATACTCTCTTCCTTGGCTATCTCCTTGCAAATTAGAGCAATAGGAAAGAATCACTGAGTCAAGTCCAAGTGAGGGAATTTTCCCCTCTAGAAATATAGATCATATGGTAAAGTCCCCTACTCAAGCCCTAGATCCTGGCTTAGGTCTTACTTTCACTATATAGACAACCTAAACCACCTTGAGGCCAAAAGAACACCTACTGTCAACTTGTAATAGCCTTTCCTTCTTGGTTTAGTCATTTTTCAGTCATGTCCAACTCTTCATGATCCCATTTGGGGTTTTCTTGGTAGAGATACTGGAGTGATTTGCCATTTCCTTCTCCAACTCATTTTACACATGAAGAAACTGAGGCAAACAGTGTTAAGTGACTTGTCCAGGGTCACACAGCTAGTAAGTATCTGAGGCTGGATTTGAACTCAGAAGATGAGTCTTCTTCACTCCAGTCTGGCACTCTATCCGCTATGCCACCTGGCTGCCTCCTCCTTCCTCCTTACTAAACATAAATTAGTGTGGCACAGAACACTGGCTCTGGAATCAGAAGACCCAAACTCAAATCTCTTCTTTGATGCTTATTACCCTGTATGACACTGGGAAAATCACTTAATCTCCCTAGGTCTCTGTTTCCTCACCCATAAGATGAAAGGGTTAGAATAGATAGACAGTTTCAGTAGTCTCTTCATCTCTCAACTCACCAAAAAAAAAAATTAATCGATCAATCAAGAAACATTTACTAAGCACTAGGCTGGATGCTAGGGATACAGAAATAAAAAACCCAAAATAGTTGCTGCCCTCAAGGAGCTACCATTCTGGAGTGGTGACAACATGTACACATATAATCAAATCTATAGTCATTTCAAAGGGGCATTAGTAACCTGGAAGAATCAGGTAAGTCTCGAGTAAATTTAATTTTAAAAATTTAAATTGGGTTTTAAGAGGAACTAGGAATTCCAAGAGGTAGAGGTAAGGACTGAGTGGATTTCAGGCATGGAGCACATCCCGTGCAAAATCAAAGAGCCAGAGAGGATGTGGAGCATTGTGGACGAGGGAAAGGCAAGTGGGCTAGGTTGGGCAGATTGTAGGGTGTTTTAATAATGTACAATAAGCCTAGAAAAGTAGGCTGGATTCTGGTTGTGGAGAGCTTTACTTGTCAAGCAGAAGAGTCTGTGTGTGATACTAGAGGAAGCAGCAAGCCCCTGAAACATTTAGAGCAGAGGAGTGACATAGTGGGACCTGTGCTTTGGGAGCATCACTGCGGCAGCTATGCCAAGGCCGAATTGGAGATGGAAGAGATGTGGAGAAGAGACTAATTAAGAGGTTATTGCAATAGTCCAGACAGAAGGTGATGAGGACCTGCACCAATGTGGTAGCTGTGGTAATGTCATCTCAGCATGTTTCCACAGCACAGCTCAGCTGAACCAAATCCCTGGCTTTTACCCCTACTCAGTGTGGATCAAGCCAGATGCTTCCTCTGGCCATGGTGCTGACAGCTTTCCTTAAACTCACTTGATTCCAAGTTAGAGCACCAAGCTAAGAAAGTGTTCAGTCTTATAACTGGCCTCAGAATATGTGATGGGACTACAAAACATATTCTAATAAATCAAATTTATTAAGCACATACTATGTGCCAGTGGAGATACAAATGCAAAGAATGAAATAATCCTACTTGTGAAGAGCTTACATTCTAAAGGGGAGGACAACAAGTACATAGATAAGCACATTCTAATGGATGAGACAATAATTGCACACAAAGGTATATACAGTATAAATATGAAATGAATAAATGCAGATAAACACAAAGTTGTTAATTACAAGATTATTTGGGAGGGAGGGCAACAGATGTTGAGAGATTCAGGAAAGGGCAAAGAAACATTTTCACTTTACTACCTCTTTATGAGGTGGAAGAAATTCTCTTTGATAAGGTTAGAGGGCAGTTAGCTACTGGCTAGCAAAGGATCAGCAGTGAGTCACTCAGTAAAGCTTTAAAGAGTGTGCTCCCTCACAACAGAAAAGAAACCTAACCTTGGAAGAAAAATCCAGCTCTTATTAGGGGATCATGCCTTGACACTGAATTTCAGGAGAGAAGAGATTTCTCTCTTTCTTCCCTCCTCTTCCCCCACCCCCACCCCAGTGTTGCTGGTCATGGTATCTTACGGTAGAGCTACGTGACCAGCTGGAGACATAGAATTCAGTATGGAGCAGAGAGAAAAAGAATCAAAGCAGGAAACAGCCCAGAGGAAATGTGACCACTTGCAGCAGAGAAGAAAGCCAGCCGTGGATTCAAAAGAGAATTAATTCTGGCAGTTGGTAGCTGAGTTACAAAGATGAGGAGGAATAAGGAGCCAATAGGAGTGACCTGTCCAGTGGAGACACTGTACCCAGTGGGGCATAGTGTGAGGATGCCATCAGATGAGAAAAGATATTGGGGCCCCACAGAATCAGGGTCATGAGTGGCCTTGGTCACTTATCTCCACTATGTGTGTGCCTCACAACCAGTATGCTCTTATTATGTGTCTACTGTACCCACTGACATCTCATGTATTTCTGGGACACTGTGCATCAGGTTTATGGGGAAATTATTTTTAGCTACTGTTGTTACAACACCATGTAAGTAAATTTCTTTGCTTCAAACTAATTGTGTCTATTGGTTGATTGTTGAAGATACTCACAGCAACAGAGGCTTGGAAGCTATAGTTTTAGGATTGTAGACCCACAGAATTCATTGAACCTTAGTTGTAGTCATACACCTAGGGACCAACCTGTGAACATGAGTGTCAATTTGGGTGCTACACCAGTATCACCCCATGGGTGTTGGCACGAGGACCCAGACTCACCCAACCACAGGTTTCTAACCACCTATGTAGGTAAGAGATGCCTGCCTCTGTCTGACCCTAGAAGCTACTGTTCCCATGCTTCCATACCTTAAATCTCATTGACTCCCAACACATAACTGGGTCCCTGGGCTAGGGGGTAAATTTGATACCCATATTCCTCAAAAGTTACCCTCACATTGCCTAGTAAACTCTTAAATTCCTAAACACATAAGCTAACACTCACAGCACTTTATACAATTCTGTCAATAATTAATTGCTCGTTCTCTCTCTCTCTCTCTCCCTCCCATTCCTCAGAGTCACTTAAACCAAACACTAACCCTTCCAACATCTTCCTATATTTCTAACTCTATCTTTCATCCCAAACTCTATCCAGGGTCTATCTTTCTAATAATCCTACTTTACTGATCACCAGGATCAGGAGAATTCCCTGATATTCCTATATATCCCATAGCATAATTCACCACTTTGGACTGTTTTGAACCCTCTTCACTTTGCCTATACAGCTGCTGCCTTTTCAGAGTCATAGAATGTCAGAGTTGGAATGGATCTCAGATACCAACTATTAAGATTCCAACCAATACCTTAAGAATTCCTTCTATCATATTTCCAACAGAGTCATTCAGCTTTTGCTTGAAGACCATTAGTAATGGGGAATCCTGAGGCAGCCCATTCCACCTCTGGATAGCTTTAATTATTCAGGAGATTTTCTCCCCCTGTATCAAATTTAATCTTTCCATCATTGCTATCAAGTTTAATCTTTCTGTCATTGCTCTTAGTTCTGACCTATTAGTCTACCATTATGTCTCTCTCTCTCTTTTTCCCCTTCCTCCCCTCTCATGTTGTGAATTCAACATATTGGATTAAGAGGGTAAATTTCTCTCCTTCCAAAATGTCCCATCAATGTTTCCTGCTTAGTCTGAGCCTTCACTCCCACCATATCTTGGACCCACAGACTCTTTCTCTTGTTTCCACCATTGCTCTTCAGCCACCTTCAGGAGCTATCCATCCTCAATCTAAAGCTGCTCCTTAATAACAATTTTAAGGTTTACCAAATGGTTTTCTTATATTACCTCCTTTGATTCTTGCAACAACCCTTTGAGGTAGGTGTATGTTCTGTTCTGAATCTCTGTGTGTTCTTTAGGTATATTTTGCCCAAGGGTTTAGCTTTGTTTACAAGCAAACTTAGAGGTTTCCTGGGTCACTCTTCTCTGCCAAGCTGTATATGAGGTCACCTGATCTGGGTTATAGCCTCCCTGATCCAACCCTTGAAGGTGTTTTGCAACACATGAATACAGTTGGACACAGCTCTCCTTTGGACACAGGCTCTTGGTGTTACAGGAGAATCAAAGAGATATGTCAGTCTGACTCCTCTAAGCCTGGTCATAAGATGAATATTTTCTTGGTCTTCCATTAATATGGAGGATAAACTGCCTACACCAACATAAAAAGTACCCTGGCTCTGTACAGTCAAAACAAGGACCCAGGCCAATTCAAAATGGCCAAACTCTGGGATTCA
Source organism: Vombatus ursinus (assembly GCF_900497805.2). NCBI lineage: Eukaryota > Metazoa > Chordata > Mammalia > Diprotodontia > Vombatidae > Vombatus > Vombatus ursinus. The sequence goes on along the minus strand of NW_020954610.1, from coordinate 77,256,897 downwards.
TAGACCTTGGCCTGACCTCTCCTGGCCATCCTTACCCCTGGTGAATCCCAACTAAAGCCCGTTCCCAAAAGCACTGAGCTAAAGGCTCCACACCAACTCATATGAACTCCAAACAAGACAGCCATTCTGAGATATCTCATACTATTCCTCCTGGATCACCATCCAGAAAATGTGCCATATGCTCTGTCCTTTCCAGCTTGAGTATTCCAAACTGTGGTTCTGTCCCCATAGGCAAAGGGAATTGGAGGGTTATGTATTATTTGTTGAGCTTGATCAGTGAAGACAAATAATACTAATCACTTCAGATTCAAACCCTCTTTTTCCTCAATAAGAGAGTGCTTTCCCAAAAAATATTCAAAATATTTGCCCCAAACTTACCATTTCCTATCTCTTTTATGGTAACAGATAGTTTCTTTGGCTACACAAACCAGGACTCACTTTCATTTTTAGATTTGTAATTTCCCTATCACTTCAAATAACACCAGCGCAATGGCTCACACAAGAACTGCAGATGTAGTACCCAAACATTCATGTGTATAGGGCAAGTGTTTGCTGTAAGTTTTGCTTACCCAAATTAAATTAAATCCTATTACTAGGATGGAGAGCTTTCTTAGCCATTCCTTTGCCAGTGGTCACTGACCTTTGCTTTCCCCTTTATCTGTCTTATATGTCTTTTACTTCCTACAATACCCCAGCTATAAGAATTAACTCATTTCTGTTCTCATTTCATGAGATTTTGACAGGGATGAAGTCTTACTTCTTTCCCCTCCAACCCAACCACACTCATTATTGTTTTGAAATGTAGGGTGCAATTCTGAGCAAAGTCATTGATATAATTGTGCTTTGGGGAATATGTTTTGGTTGGGAGTGCCAAAGATCCAGTCCCACCATGGGAGATCCATGATGCAGAAGGCAGCACCCATGCTTTTTGAAGATTCTTCCAAACTGAGAATAAGTTGTTTGATTGTTCTTAGAGGAGCAATGTAATTAAAAAACCCAAGTACCACTCCTATTTTTGGTGCTAATCTACTATATGACCTTGGGAATATCATTTCACTTATTAGGGCTTGAGTTTCCTCATCTATAAAAATGATGGGGTTGGACTTCACTAGATTATCTCGCAAGTGCCTTCCAGATCTAATGTTCTGTAACTTTATGGATCAATAAGATGAAAGCATCAAAACATTAGAACAAGGAAAAGTGTTTTATGGTAATGTTTCCCAAACTTCTGGCCTTTGGAAAAAATTTTATTAGTCTACTATACTTTTACTACCAAAGGTCCTTATTTCTTAAAATTTATCAACTTAAAGACTGCCTCCTTCTCTTCTTCTTTATTTCTACTTCTCCCTGGCTTCCAAACCATTCCTCCTGGGCTCTATGAATCTTGTTTATTGATGCTGCAAATGGGGGAACAGTTAGTCCTGGAGAATTTAGAGATTTTCCTGGTACATTGTGTAGTCTGGGCTGGGATACATTGGTTTTTCAACCAAAAGAGTAACTGAACAGCCTTTTTTCATTTCTTCTTCCCTGGACAGGATGACCTTTCTGTGCCTTTAATTGAAGAGGACCTAGATGGCTCTTCTGGGGTATTATTCCCCTTCTATGATTCAGACACCAATATGCTCTATGTGGTGGGCAAGGTAAGCTTTGCAACTATGAGAATTAAAACTAAGGCTTCTAAATATGCAATAGTACAGTAGTGAACTTCTTAGGTGGAGGAGAAGGGGAATATAAAATTGAGTACTGAATTCTTTATTTCATCATTGACCTGAAGCTATAAATGTTTTTAGACTGGAGAAATAAAAAAAAATTATAGAGATGCATTTTAAACATCAAGCTTTTAAACTGATGGCTATACTTCATCAATATGTATAACCAGTTTCTAAAATGCAGATCATAACTCCTCAGTACCTTAATATAGAACCTTCATGAGTTGCTGGGATGAAAAATATCCATGACTCAGGTTCAGCTACAATAGACTCAGTGAACTTAGCCAGAATTTTCCTTGGACATCAGATACACAGCTCATTACAACAACCTCCCCCCCCCCAAAAAAAGGGCATTTCTAGCTTGGTAGGACATAGCTTCCTACTGGTATTGCTTCCAGGGTCACATCCATACCATAATGAGTTGCAGAGTAAGAGATTCATAGGCTCAGAGAGACTGTATGGTACAGTAGAAAGTGGAGTACAGTGGATATGGATTCAAAAGACCTGGATTCAAATCCTGCCTCTGACACTTACTACCTATGTGACTATGAATAAGTTCACTTAAATTCTATAAAGTGCATTTTCCTCACTTGTAAGCTGAGGATGTTCAACTATATGACTTCTAAGATCCCTTCCAACTATACCCCTTCTAAGATCAAAAATCTTTGATCTTCTTATCTAAACTTTAAAAGATGTTTTAACCAAAAAAAAAAAGGTCACAACTCCTTGCTTTCCCTTTTGTTATCTGCTATTACATACACACATACACACACACACACACACACACACACACACGCAATTTCTTGAATTGTGCTTTATCACCATACACACCAACCCTACCACAACTATTATCCTATCTCTGACATGCAAGCACTAGAGAAAGGGAAAGATATCTAAAAATTTGGAAGCAACTACTTTTTGTTAAATGCCACAATACCTGGACTCTACCCAAAAAGAGAAAGGGCTACTGAGAAGTAGGAGTAGGAACAGAAAATAAAAGAATTTTAAATCTTTATTCTTTCAATTTTATGATTTTCCAGGGCGTTTTAGTTTTCAACTGAACATAAAAATAAATGCAGTTGTTTTATTTGTATTGTTCCAGACCAAATGAGAGACCAACATATCTCCTTGTTCTTTTTTCTTCTCTTTCACAGGGTGATGGGAACATTCGATACTATGAAATTAGTGCAGACAAACCACACTTGAACTATCTTACAGAATATCGTTCCTATCTCCCTCAAAAGGGAATCGGTGAGTATGGAAGAGGCACATTGCTTAGATACATGATTTTCTGTTTGGATTGATGTTACAGACTTTATTCACTGACTTTCAAAGCAGTACCTACCTCTTAAGAAGACCGATTGTGACCATGTGTCTGGAGTGATCATTTATCTTCTCCTGCCTAAATGTTCTTATCATCATCATCATCATTATTATTAAGTAGCTCAAAACACTCAATTTAAATTGATAATGCACAAGACAATTTTGTGAGGATACTTTAGGTATGAGGTATAAATCATAAAATATTCCTATGATAAGAAAATAAGGTTATAAAATTTAATCTCTTTATTTTATAAATAGTAAGCCTGAGGCCCAGGGATATAATATGATTTACAAATGGTCATAAATTGATGGGATCACAGAATCTTAAAATTAGAAGGGATCTCCAAGGTTCTTTAGTACCACATGTATGTGAACCTTGAGTTCTTTCTTCAAAATCCCTAATAAATAGTCATCCAGCCTCTGATTATATATCTTAGTGATGGGGAATTCACTGCCTCACACAAGGCAGTCTTATTATTGGGATAGGAACTAGACAAGATTTCACAGATATAGAAAATTTCCACATGTGGAAATATCCTCTACCAATGCAGTTTGGCAATTTCTTTGGAACTTGTAGTCTCATAGAATTGCCAGGGGTTCTGAGAAGTTAAGTAATTTAACTGGTCACACAGTATGTGTCAGAGGCAGAAATTGAACCCAGGCCTTTGTGGCTTCAAGGCCGGATCTTGGAGCCTCTGTGCCATGACTTCTTCCATCATTTGGCTAGCTCTAATTGTGAGAAAGTTCTTCCTTCTACTGAGCTGAAATCTGCCTACTTAGAACTTTGCAGTTCTAACCTATAGAACCACATAAACTAAGTATAATTTCTATTCCCTATGACAATCCTTCAGGAATTTGAAGATAGCGATATCCTTATACACGCACATACTCCACTATATTCTTCTGCAGGCGAAACATCTCCAGTTCCTTTAATTAATCCTAAAATGACATGATTTTGCATATCCTCACTAGCCCAGTCACCTTCCTCTAGACCTGCCCCAAAGTGTCAATGTCTCGCTTAAAATGTAGTACTGTAAACTGAAACAATACTTCATCTGTTATCTATGTGGGGCACTGGCTAGACCACTGGGCCTGGAATCAGGAAGAACTGAGTACAAATATGACCTCAGACACTTACTAGCTGTGTAACTCTGGGCAAATCACTTAACCTCTGTTTGCCTTAGTTTACTATCTGTAAACTGGGGATAATAATAGCAACTACCTCCAAGATTTGTATGAGAATCAAGTGAGATAATATTTGTAAAATACTTAGCATGGTCTGACACATAGTAAATGCTATATAAATGTTAGCTATTATTATTATCATATATTGTTATTATCTGGACAGTTCAGAATCGAGGAGGCCATTGCTTCCCTTTCTTCTAGGCAATATGAATAGCTACTTAGTGGCAGACCTGGGGGTCCCCTGACTCCTAGCCCAATGTTTTTTCCAGTAAATCTCTGCAGCCTCTCATGGCAACTCAGACAATGGAATTTTAAATGCATAACTATTGCCTCTGTGAAGTAGACCTTCAAGTTTAGTAGAGTTGGTAATTAACTAGGAATTTGTACATAAAAATGACATAAAAAAGATATGCATGGAATATAATTATAATGTTTTCAGCGTTCTCCTACTGTCCTAGCTTCATGTTATCATGGTTTCTCACTCTTCTCTGATCCCAATACCTTAGGCTCTGAAACTTTGAGACTCTTCCTCTTAACATCTATCTGTCCTGTGTCTGTCTCCCAGGGCCCTCGTCTCCTTGTCCAATAAGTATGAACAGGTGCTAACAGGTTAATTCTTTATCTTCCTAGGTAACATATGAATTGCATTTGGACCTCAGAATACATTTTCCTATGAAAACAATATTTCCCTTATGACTAGGCTCTCAGGACAGGCCACAAAGGCCTTTTCAGTCCACAGTTTTTCAATATCTCAGTGATCTTGTCAATACAGGTTACACTTTCCTGGGTACCATACGTGCTCATCCTGTGTAATTCTTGTCCATGTCCTCCCATAGATCCTTTATTGAGGATCCACCCAATGGGCCAAAGGCTGTCTGCTAGGTCTTCTAACATTCCCTGGGTATGAGACTCAGTCTGTTTTCCCTCACTCTCACTATATGGCCAGCCCACTTCCTCCAGTTAGCTGGAGGACCTCATTCTCTCTAGGGAATTCTTAATCCATTTGAATTCTACACCAGACATCCTCCTGACAGTGACAATTATGTGGGGTGCACACTATCTGCTTGTTTTGTTCTTCTCTTGATACTGAGGATGGTTTAACAATAGCTACATCAATTGTATTATATATCCTCAAATATGCTTGAGTGATACATTACTAGGGGAGAACCTTTAAGACAGCATTTTGCACTACTGAATCAAATGCTTTAACAATGAACAAACAAGGAACCCTGAGGGATCTTGTGGGCTATACCTTTTAGTCAGTTGTCTGTCTGAAGACACAATCTTTAATAATGAACAATTTGCAGAAGCCTGCTTCTTTCCTTTTCTTTTTTTTTCCTTCCAAGGGCACCCTTATATGTTTGTAGAAAGTCAGTGTGATGTCATAAATAAAATGTTAGACCTACAGTCAGAAAGACATATGTTCAAAGCTTGCTTTAGACACTTAACTAGCTGTGTGTCCTTGGGCAGGTTACTTAACCTTTTTTTTTTTTTTTTGGCTTTCTTCATCTACAAAATGAGGAGATTAAACTTAATGACCTCTAAGGTCTCTTCCAGATCTAAATCTATGATCCTGGAATGATTCTTATAAAAATGAGCAGATAAGAATGTGAATCAGGAGTGTTTTTGACCACTTTGGAGACAAAGTCATTTTGAAATCATTGAGAGAAAGATTTTCAAGATATCTATAAAGAAGGCACAAAATGGAAGAATTGAGGAAAAAATTATGAATTGACATTATTACCAACCTCAAAAATCATCCAGTCAAGCACCTTAGTTTACATATAATACAAGTAAATCCTAGAGAGATTAAATGACACCCCAAAATCCCACATTTAGTTAATGGCAGAGCCAGGACTAGGACTCAGATCTTCTAAATCCTAGTCCAGAGCTCTTTTTAGAATGAATGAATGAATGCATGAATGAATGAATGAATGAAAATACATGAAGCATTCATTATATACCAAACACTGGGCTAAGCACTTACAGTACAGATAGAAAAGGAGAGAGAATTCTTGCTGTCAAGGAGCTTATATTCTAATGGTAGGTATAACACGTATAAGAGGTTTTAAATACAAGTTGGATGAAAAGGTCCCGTGGTCCTTAGCAAAGAAAATGCTAATGTAACTTCTTTAATATCATTTCCACTATTAAATTATATCAGTTCAGTATCAGAAACTGAACCATCAACTGCAGGGCAGAGAGAAAGGCTCAGAAATACTAAGGACATAGCAGTGAGAAGGATGGCTAAGCCCAGAAGTCCTTGGGTTAGGTGACTGAGCTGACAATGTCTAGGGACCACAAAGCATACAGGCACAGCAAATGGTAAAGCCTTGTGGTCCTCCATCTCATCAGGAGGAATAGAATTGTTGGTTCCTATCTCATCCACATCCTGTGGGCAAATAGTTTGAGGGAAGGCAAGGGGGTAGGGTAACTCTGATGAAGGTGGCTCTTCCCACTACCTGAAAAGTCCTAGACAGGTTCTTTGAAAGCCAGAGAGGTCCAGGGAGGGGGCAAGGGGAGAAGTTAAAATTAACCCTTATCATTCTTCTACTACTCAGGATTGTGGAGGCTGGTCTTCCATTCCTTTGACACAGTGAGGAGGGGGAGAGAGAGAGACAGAGAGAGAGAGAGAGAGAAGGTAGGGAGGGAAGACAGAGGAACAGAGTTGGACCAAAAGAGAGGGAGAGGGAGGAAAAAAGAAAGACAGGAGAAAGGAAAGGCAAGAAGAAAAATGAGAAAAAGAAGAGACAAAGAAAAAATGGGGAAGAAGAGAGGACCTTCACCCCCAAAGCCATGATTCATATACTTAATGTTCATGTTCCAAACTCCCTGCTCCCCATCCAAATGTCTTGTACAAAGTCAATCAGTCAATAAACATTTATTAAGTGCCTACTAGGTATTAGGGATCCTGCTAAGTGCTAGGGATGCAAAAAAGAGGCAAAACAAGAGACCAAAGACAATCAGAGAGCTCACAGTCTAATGGGGGAGACAAAAAAAAAAACAAATAAATATGAACAAGCTATGTACAGGATAAACAGGAAATAATTAAAAGAGGAAAGACACTAGAATTGAGAGCTATTGTGCAAGGCTGCCTGTAAAGTTGGGACTTTAAGAAAGCCAGTAGGCAGAGATGAAAGGGGACAACATTCCAGGAATGGGGAAAAGCCAGAGAAAATGCCCAGAACTGAGAGATGGAATATCTCCTTCGTGGATAGCAAGAAGACCAATATCACAAATAGAGAGAGTACAGAGTAAGAGTAAGAAGACTGGAAGACTTGGTGGGAAGTGGGGGGGAGGGGCTAAGAACGTAGGTTATGAAGGGCTTTGAATGCCAGAGGAATTTTTATTTGATCTTAGAGGTGACTGGAGCTTATTTTGTAGGAAGGTGACGTGATCAGACCTGTGCTTTAGGAAAATCATTTTGGTGGTTGAATAGAGGATGGTTTGGAGTGGGGAGAGACTTAGGGAAGGCAGACCCACCAACAGGTATTGCAATAGCCAAAGTGTGAGGTGATGAGAGCCTGTGCCAAGGTTGGGGTAGTATCAGAGAAGAGAAAGAGGCGTATTCAAGAGATGTTGCAGATGAAATCCACGAGCCTTGGCACCAGATTGGATAAGGAACAGGGGTGGGGGGGGAGAAGAGGTGAGGATTGAAGGATGATACCTAGATTGTGAGCCTAAAGGACTGAGGTTGGTGTTGCCCCTTGATGGTAGTAAGGGAGTGAGGAGGGGAGGAGGGGTTAAGGGGAAAGATAATAAGTTCAGTTTGGGACATATCAAGTTTAAAATGTTAAACTGGACATCCAGTCTGAGTTATCTGAAAGGTAGGTGGAGATACAAGAGTTCAGCAGAGAGGTTAGAGAAGGACAGGTAGATTTGAGACATCAATATAGAGATGGTAATTAAATCCATGGGAGCTGATGAGATCACCATGTGAAGAAGTACATAGACAGAACACCCAGGAAAGAACTCTGTGAGATACCTCCAGCTAGAGCAAATGACCTGGCTGAGAATCCGGCAAAAGAGGCCGATAAAGAGTGGTCAGATAGGTAGGAGGAGAACTAGAAAAGAATGGTATTCCAAAAACTTAGAGAGAAGAGAGTATCAAAAAGAGAGTGATCAACAGTTCCAAAGGCTGCAGAGAGGTCAAGAATAAGGATTGAGAAAAGATCACTAAATTTGGCCATTAAAAAATCATTTGTAACTTTGGAGAGAACAGTTTCTGTGGAGTGATGAGGTTGTTTATGTGTAAGAAGCAAGAGGAGAGAAAGCAGCTGACTACCACCAAAGTTCCCCTGGCCTCTTCTTCTAGACATAGTTACTACTTGGACAGAGGGGTTTTTCTTTGAAAGAAAACACAAAAAAGACAGCTAGGTGATGCAGTGGATACAGCCCTGGCCCTGGAGTAAGGAGGACCTGAGTTTAAATCTGGCCTTAGACTTTTACTAGCTCTGTGATCCCCAGCTAGTTGATGCCAAAAAGAAAAAAGGAGACTCAGAAATTAGTGATTGTACCCAAAGAAATTCATGGGATTTCTGGAGAACTAATTTGCCTAAAAGTCTTGATTCTACTAAACCTAACATATCCTTCTTTAAATAAACAAAAAGAAAGTCAGTTAGAAGCCCAACCCCTTAACAGAGGGTCTTAACTTTTTTTGTATCATGGACTCCTTTGGGCAGTCTGGTGAAGCCTATGGATCCCTATTCAGAAAAAAAAAAGTTTTTAAATGTATAAAATAAAATACATACAAATATTTAAAAAACCAAGTTCCTAGCTTCCATGTTAAGAAGTCTGGTATTAGAACAACTGAAATGTACACTAGGCACAGCATCAACTTCCAAAATAAATTCCTAAAAACCCAAAGTCATTGCCTCACAAACACATAGCTCAGAACTTTTCCAAGTGCCATGAAAAACCTTTGCTTCAGGAATCAAAGATGAATTTGTTTAAGGATTAAAACAGAACTGAATGATGAAGAAATGAAAATTAAAAGATGAAGAACTGAAATTAAAATGTTAAACTGGACATCCAGTCTGAGTTATCTGAAAGGTAGGTGGAGATGCAAGAGTTCAACAGAGAGGTTAGAGAAGAACAGGTAGATTTGAGACTCATCAATATAGAGATGGTAATTAAATCCATGGGAGCTGATGAGATCACCATGTGAAGGGGTTGGGTTTTTTTTTTTGGTTTTTTTTTGGAGCAAATGTCTGAAAGGGTCAACAATGTCTCAAAGAACTTGGATGACTCTTCTCCCACTGTTTATGCAGAAACACATGGCATGGTTTGAAGCAGCTTCAAGAGCAAAGTCAATCAACCAACAAGTGGTTACTGAAGGCTTGTTATTTTATGTATCCAACCATATGCTTCAGTCTATGGGAAAAAACTAAAGAAACATGGATATATACTCTGTTGTAAATGGCCTTGCCAGTCTAGGGTTGAATAGTAGGTAAGATTAGCACAGTCAATGGCACGTAAGCAGGAACTTATTAAAATTTGATTTATATAGAACAATCAAGAGAATCAAATGCTAAACTATATGATATTGATTGTGAGTACAATAGGTCTTCAGAGGGAAAAATTACTTTTACTGAAATAATCAGAAAAATCTGTGGAGGAGAAGTAAGACTTGTACAGTAATACGATGTAATTAATGGAAGAACCACTGGACTTGGCACCTGAAGACTTGGATTTGAATCCCAACTCTTATGTTGTTGTTCAGTTGTTTCAGTCATGCCCAACTCTTCATGACCCCATTTGGGGTTTTCTTGGCAAAGATACTGGAGTGGTTTGCCATCTCCTTCTCCAGCTCATTTTACAGTTGAGGAACTGAGGTAAATGGGGCTAAGTGACTTGCCCAGGGTCCCAAAACTAGTAAGTGTCCAAGGCTAGATTTGAACAGCGCAGCACTCTATCCACTGTGCCACCTAGCTGCCTCCAAATCCCAACTCTACTGCTTACTAGATAGAAATTCACCCTCTATTAAACATTTTTTCCCTTTATATGACCAAGGATGTTATGAAGATTATAACATAGTCCTCATTATGCTGATGTGTTGAATGTTAATAAATATGGTTTAGTGGAAAGAGCACTAGATTTAGAGTCAGAAGATAAAAAAATCCCAGTAGCTGCCACTCACTGGCAAGATATTTAGTCTATTTGAACCTCACTTTCCTTCTCTGTAAAGTAGAAATAATATTTGTCTTACCATACATGACTGTTGACAGGGTCAAATCTAATAATGAGTCCTTCATAAATTAGAATGTTCTATACAAATTATTGTTGCTCCCATAAGATTCTACTTCATTATGCCATTTTATGGTGGTGTCTTTGCATCCCTAAAAATTATATCCACAGATGACACATTCTAGTAGGTCTGAACCAAGCTGAGAAGACTTAGAGTATACACAAACTGGTGGTAGACCATGCTAACAGTCATTGGAGGATTGGTCAACCTAACTTCAGAGACCTCATCATTGTAAGGCTGGCCACCAGGCAGTAAACTTGTATTAGCCACAAATGGATGAGGCATGGAAAGGCTGTGATCTACATCAGAGGATAATTCACTCACATTGAGAAAGTGAAATGATGGATCTTTAAAAATATCAGATAGAGTCAGATAATGGAGGGCCTTGAAAGTCAGGTAGAGGAGTTCATGTATTTGATGCAGCAGGCCATAGTCAGCCAGAGAAGATTCAGGCAATGATGGATTAAAAGGAGGGATAGATTAAGTGAGGGAGACTAAGAGACTATTGCTGTAATTCTTATGCAAGGTGATAAAAGCCTAGATTAGTGAGGTAGTAGTGGAAATGGAGAGGAGGAGTAAAACCGAAAGGCATTTTGAAGCAAGAAAAAATCGAATTTGGTGACTTATGAGATATAGGAGATGAAGGAAGGGAATGAATGAAAGATGAAACCAAGGTTTCTAGAATAGAAAATCTAGAAGAGGGGTGGTACCATTAACAGAGATGGAAAAGAGGACTTTTTTTAGAAAAACTTTTGCTTCTTTAGAGGTCCTAAACTATATCTATTAAGACATATTAGAATTGAGCCTAGCAGAGAAGCTATTTTCCCTCCTGTCTGACTAATACTGATGTGAAGGACAAAAATCAAGTTCATGAGCTAATCATGATTTAACCAATGAACTGGGAGTCAGGAGCAGAGGCATAAGTTAAACTTTGGTCCTCCAGACCACACTTTTTCTAAGAGTCTTTCCAGCCCATTATCCTAAGACACCTTGGATCCCAAAGCATGATCTATGACCAGATACTCTGGGTTTAGTTTGCCAGTGTTGGTGATATATCTTTGGGGTACACATTTATCATTTCAACTGTACATAATTCTTTATCCCCATCCTCAGAAAAATAGGAATACTGTGATCATTTTCATGGCCTACCTCACAAAGATAGCAAATAGTATCCTGAGTAGAGGAGGGGGAGGAGAGGAAGAAAAGCCATTGATTGAATTTTCAGGTACATACTCACTAAATAGGAAGTATACAATTTAATTGCAACTAAACAACAGTTTGACAGATATTTATTTAGCACCCATGAACAAAGTGGTATGCCAGTTTCTAGGGATACAAAGGCAGCTAGAACACAGACTTTGCCCATGAGAGCTATGTCCATGTAGAGCCCAGTGGACCACTGTTCAAGTATTAGTCATTTCCCATGATCTCTTCTTTCTCTTGGATCTTTCCATTAGGAATCATGCCAAAGAGGGGTCTGGATGTATCTTCCTGTGAGATATTCAGATTCTACAAACTGATAACAACCAAAGGTCTCATCGAGCCTATATCAATGATTGTCCCTCGGCGGGTAAGTGGCTTCCATAACTAAGCTATTACAGGGAAGAGAGATCAACCATAGCACACCACCTATGAAAATATTTCATTATGCCATCGGAGTGAATGGCCCATATACCTCTGCTTCTATGCTGGCATGAAGAGTGTTCTCATTGCTTCCAGATCCTTATGTAGCATAATTTCAAGAGCGTTTACCATACTGGTTGTCCTCCTTTGGATGTTCTCCAGATTTTTCACATCCCTCTTAAAATGCAGCTCTCAAAACTAAAAACAATATGGCAGACACGATCCAAACAGGATAGAGTACAATGAGACTATTACCTCCATTGTTCTGAATATACTTTTCTTAATGATGTCTAGGACCATCTTAGCTTTTTTGTCTGTCATATCACACTGCTGGCTTTTGATAAGCTTACAGTCCACCAAACTCCCTCCATCCCTCCAGCACCCCTAAGATCTTTTTCAAATGAATTATTATTTCTACACCTCCTCATCTTGTACCTGCCAAGTTGATTTTTGAACCCAAGTTTAAGACATTACCATTATTCCCATTAAACTTCATCTCATTAGAGTTGGCTCAATATTCTACTCTGTTATTTTTTGGTTCCCAACTCTATCACCCAAAGAATTAGCTGTCCCTTCTAATTTTGTGTCAGCTGAAAATTTGATAAGAATGCCATGTTTGCCCTTCTCTAGGTAATTTATGAAAATATTAAGCAGCACAAGGACAAATCCTTGTGGCTCTCCTTGCCACCTTCTTTAAAGTTTTCCTCAACCCATTCATGATAACTCTTTGGGCCCAGCCATTCAGTTCCACATCCACATAACTGTAATGTTCTTTAGCTCTCTATCTTGTCCACAATAATAACATGAGAGAATTTGTAGAATTCTTTGCTAAAACTAGGTAAGAGATAATCTAAAGTATTCTAAAGCAGGGGTGGGAAGCTGGGGAGAGGGGAGAAAGAGAGAAAGAAAAAAAAGAGAGAGAGAGGGAGGGAGGGAGGGAAAGGAAGAGGGAGACAAGGAGAGAGAGAAAGGAAGAGGGAGACAGGGAGAGAGAGAGAGAGAGTTAGTTTGGCATAGACTATACTCTTGTTTTTGTTATCTAAATTTGGCCAACATTAATAAGCATGAACACATCTACATACAAAGAAAAGAAAAAGAGAATTTCATATGAAGCTGAATCTCCATTCCATCTTGCTTATTTCCTTTTTTGAAGTATATAATAAATTCAATATTTTATTTCTTAATTAAATTTTTTTAATTAATGAAAATCCATCTTCTCTCCCTCCCATCTTCCTCCCCCTCCATTTGAAAGAAAGAAAAAAAAAACTTTTACAACATGTATAATCAAACAAAACAAATTCTGACCATGTCAAAAAAAAATCTCAATCTGCACCTCTGTGAGGAGGTAGGTGGAAAACGCTGATTTCAAAGCTATCTCATTTGTTTGTATCTCCCTCTGAATCTTATTCTGTTTTCTTCTATGTATTCTTTTAAGTGGCATGGACTATTCTTAATGAAACCATTCTGGTCTTTTGTGTTCACTGCTTCCTTTTCTGAATGTTCATTATTCACCAGATATGTTCATTATAAAATTAATAGAATTCTAAATTTTTGTGAGGAATTAAAGTCAAGTTCACTTCCCTACAGTTTTCAGATTACACTCTTATTTTCTTTTCAAAATTCAGGACAACATTTGCCCTTCTCCAGTCCAGTCCCCGTGGCACCATTCTCCATTCAAAGGTCACTGACAGCAGTTCCATTCAGGATTCTTTCAGAACTTTTGTTTATTGTTCATCTTGGCCTAGAGATTTGACCTTGTCAAGGTCCACTTAGCACTCTCATCCTATCCTGCTTATCTTGAGTATCAATTCACTCTTAGCTTTTTAAAATTTCCATTTATCTTTAGTATCAATTCTCTTTTCAGTTAAAAAAAAAATATTCTTTTCCTTGACAGAGAACACAGAAGCTGCTCCACCTTCACTCAGTCACTTTCCGTCATCCCATTCACCATGAGCAGCAATCTTGTCCCTTTTTTTATCTTCCTTTTTTTCCATATGATGAAATTTTGCCTACCCTTTTTGTTATCCTTATCATTCTTCCAGCTTCAAACCACTCTGAGTTTTAGGACTCCTGAGAATATTTTAAAAGCACTTGCCAAGTTCTGAAATTCATGGTTTGTTAACCTGTCCTTGCTGCCATCTTTTGAATGTCCTTTAAAATCTAAGTTGGTTGAGGAGTCATCTTTGCACAGATGTTCTTCTTAGAATTCTCCTCCGTTCCTTTCTTCCTCATTGGAATTCTCTTTGTGTCTTCAGAATTATCTTGAAAGCTTCCTAACACTGATGAAGTGATTTCTTATCTAGAATCTTAGGCCACTGCATCTTAGCTATCCTTTTTCTGAAACCTTTGAAATGTGTTCTCCAAAAGTTCAAGACGAATATTAGACTATGCCTGGCATTCCTATCTGCTGTCACAAATTCTAAGAAGGAGTCAGTTCCCCACAAGGGTCCCATAATTTCTAAACCAGTTTATTGAAAGGATCATAGATTTGGAACTTTCCAGCACCAAGACTTCAGAAGTCATCTAAGTCAACTCCCCAGATGAGGAAACTGAGGTCCAAGTGTTGCTATAAATATTTTGAGTATATGAGAACTTTAATTAATGGCCTCATTTGTAAATATGCCTAACAGTAGAATCTTTAGGTCAAAGGGTGTAGACATTTTAGTCACTTTAATTCCAAATTGCTTTCCAAATTGGTTGTAACAATTCACAATTCCACCAACTATGCATGATTATATATCTCTTTTCACAACCCTCCCAACATTATCTATTGATCATATTTTGTCATTTTGTTGATTTGCTGCATGTAAGGTGAAACATCAGGATTGAATATTGGCCTATCATAGGACGTATGTATTAGAGAACCTCAACATTAAAAAATCAGTCTAACCTTATTAATTTGCATATCAGAAAAATGAAAGTACTTCTTAAGCCACATATAATTATCGGTCAGCAGTAACAACTTCATTAGGTTATCATTGCCTTGACCATATTACATCTTTTTGTTTGTCTTTGTAGTCGGAATCCTACCAAGAAGACATCTACCCCTTGACAGCTGGAGTCCAGCCAGCTCTAACAGCACAGGAATGGCTGAGTGGAATGAATAAAGGTCAGGATTTCAAAGACAGATATTTGTCTTCTTGTGCAACAACAATAAAAATCACTCAATTGGCCTACTGTGGCTTCAGTTGAAAAATATTGTGAAATATGGTGCCTTTAGTCAAGGTCTAGTGAATTATTGGACCCAAAGCTGACATGAAGCATTTTTCTTTACCTCGTCATTTCCCAAACAATTATTGTTGTTATTGTTTAGTCATTTTAGTCATGTACGACTCTTTGTGACCCAATTTGGGGTTTTCTTGGCAAGGATACTGGGATGGTTTGCTATTTCCTTCCTTCTCTAGTTCATTTTACAAATGAAGAACTGGGACAAAAAAAAAAAAAAAGGTTAAATAACTTGTCCAGCGTCACACAGCTAAGTAAGTGTCTGAGGCCAAATTTGAACTCAGGAAGATGAGTCTTCCTGATTCCAAGCCCAACATTCTATCTACTGCACCACCTACTGACATAATGTGCCCACTCTCTTTTCCCCACATTATTTTGTGGCTGTGACAGATGACTCTGAGGGTTGTCTCTGCAACCCGTCTGATACCTACCCCAGTTTCAGATGGGTTACAATGAGCCTCACTTCCCTCCCCTTTTCAAATGGGTTGTGATCTTCATTGAAGAATTTATTACATTATCTTTTGTGGTTTTTTCCAAACAAAAAGGATTTTTTTTCTTTGTTCATTTTTCAATTAACAAGCCTTTCTCTCTTCCCCATCCTCCAACATAAAAAAGAGAATCATTATAAAAATATGCATAACCAACTAAAACAAATTCCCACATTGTCCACATCCAAACAATTACATCATCTTTTCCCCAACACCCAACTCTTCTAAATTTCTCTATGAAGAAAAGTGTTCCTGTCACCCGAGTTCACAAACTTGATGCCTTCCTGGTTGCCTCACACTCCCTCACCCCACATATTCAACGAGCTGCCAGATCTTATCATTTCTACCACCACATCTTTCACATCTGTCCCCCTTCTGTCTTCTCAATAGCCACCCCCTCCCCGTAGATAAGGACTCTCACGTCTTGGCTGTACTAATGCAATAACATTCTGATTGGTCTCCCTGTCTCTTTTCTCTCCTCTTCAATCCATTCTACACACAACTGTCAAAGTGAGTTCCTAAGATGTAGATCTGGCCACATCATTCCCCCACTCAGTAAACTCTAGATCTGGCCATATCATTCCCCTACTCAGTAAACTCTAGTAGATCCCTATTGACTCTAGATCAAAATATGATTTCATCTTTATTTCATCCTTTTAAAACATCTATTTGTATCAGTTTTTAATATATAATAAATAATATATAAATATATTTATATATTATATAATAATTATATTAAAATATAATATATCTTTTATATGATATAATAATTATATAATTATCATATAATATATTACATAATAATATAGTAGTACTTGTATATACAATAGTGTAAAGAACTTATGAATCTCAGCCTTGTTTATTTATTTATTTACAAATAGGTAAACATGCACTTGTTGGTGATATAGGCTCCAAAAATGTTTTCTGTGCAATCAAAAAAGTCTGGAGACCACTGATCTAGTCATTGGATCTAAAGGGTCATATCTCTATTATCTTAATTGAACTAATAATGAAAGATTTTGTTTTAAATGTATTTAGAACTCATAGAGTCCTTGTAAAGGAAACATTTAGTTCATTTTGTACCTTTTGGTAAAAATATCATCAGCAATATCATGTCTGGAAAATTGGTTGTATAGCTTGAATGTCAGAGGGACCCAGAAACAGAGTAAGATAATGAACACATCCTGGTCCAAAGCCATGTACTCACAGTCACGCAGCTAGTAAGTAGTGGAACTGAGAGATAAACCCAGACTTCAAGTCCAATATTTGTTCCACCATCCATTCCTATTTGTTAATGTAAAATCCCCTCTTCATCAAAGGGCATTGCAACAGTAGTGTTGTTACCTACCTATAGCTAATGTTGTTAGTGAGTGTTTGGTGATAACATCCCTCAGAATTTCTTTCTTCTTTCCTCTGCTGCACTGGAATCCCACCCTGACACAAACAAAGCACATCTCACCATTTGGGAGCAACCCACTGGCAAGCTATTCTTTGGGAAACACCAGCCTAAATTGTATCATTCCTCTTAAATGGAAGTGCCAAATACCCAGCAGCCATGAGGCCCTGATTGTGGCCAGAACCAGATGAAAATGTAATTGGGAAATATTTAACAAAATAAATAAGTACAATGCAACAAAAACTAAGTCAGTATGCGTCACGCAGGAATCCTCATGTATGGATTTCTGTTTGAGTTTGACACCACGGCTCTAAACCTTTGAAGCTTACCCATTGCCTGCCTCTATGTGTCGGTAAAGATGTGTGAACGGTATGCTCACCGTCACTTTATTTGTCTCCCAGGGCCATTGCTGATATCTCTGCGACCAGGGTCTGACCTTGTAAACTCTCAACGAAAGTTTCCTGAAAGGACGCTACCCAATTCTGTGCCTCTGGAATCAAATAGGTATCAAGACAGGATAGAAAGGAAAACAGCGTTTGAGGATGCCAAGATGCCATACAGGTTCCAGGATGAGAGAGAATCGAGAAAAGGAATGGATCAATTACAAGAGGACAGGAAAGCTTGGCTTTCAAATGGCTTTGATCCATTTGAATGTCCTCCACCAAAAACAGAAAATGAGGTAAGATTATGTGACAACCAATCATTGGGAATGGGCTTCTCTGGATGCCTAAGATAGGGATCCGCTCTAGAAAGGAATAAACAATGCTGTTTGTGAGGTCCAGACATAGGCAAGGGAATAAAAAAGGGTAAGGGAGAGAAGGGAAGGAAGGAGAAAAGCACAAGAAGGTTAAGAGGTAATACATGGCTTGGGGAGAAGATGAAAGAAGAAAGCTAGAGGAAGAGGTAGAAGGAAAGAGAATGTGAAGGTCAAAGGAGGAAAAAGATGTAACTATTAAGAGGTATATATGATGGTTCAGGAAAAAGAGAATGCCACTAGTGGAGACCTCAGGTTGCTTACCTTTACTGGAAAGCCTCATTCTTAAATTCAATTGACTTTACAAATATTTTGAAAAAATTAGGCCTCCCAACAGCTCAATGAATCACAAGCATTTTAATTCCATTATACAGATGGTAAAACTAAGACCCAGCATGATGTCCATGCCACTTTCAGAAATGGAAGCCAGAAGCCCCAGTTTATTGATTACCAATATTTATGTAACTTTGTTTAAAACTGTCTGGCACCTGCTTATATTTCAAATACTCAGGTTTCCCTGCCTTTGACCCCTAGTTCTTACTGTTTGCTGTAACCATAGGTTACCCAAAATAATCTATAAAAATGTATTTATAAAAATCTATAAAAATCAAGGTTTTCTTTTTTTTTGTTAGCCAATTCAATAAGCCAAATTATTTATAATGGCTTCTAGAATGGCCCCTTTGGAAAGAGTACAATATTTAGAGGGTTAGCAGCTCTTTGGGTTCACTTTAAGTTCACTTTCCTTCTTACAAGTGACTATAAATTTCTTTGGAAAGAAGACCTTTCAAACCATACCTTATCATCCCTTTTTTTTTTTCTTCTCCCTTTCTCCTTTGACAAATCCCCACATTTCCCAATGCACCAAGAAGGTAAAGAAGCAGATAGATGGGGGTTCACTCAAAGGGTTGGTCAATAAACTATTCCAGATGCTCTATATACTGTCCCTACCCCTGCCCCTGTTACCATCACTTCAAGCCTTTCTACAGAGAGTGGGAGTTGGTCAGTCCACCCACTGGAAGGGAAACCAAGTATTGACCAATCCTTTTGTGGCTCAATAACTGAAGAAGTGAGATTCCTTCATTTAAGAACAGCTATGAAATAGCTATACATCATAAAAATGTCCCTTTAGATCCAAGCCATATTAACACAATGACTTAAAAAATGTAGGGGTGGAAGTGGGGGTAGAGACAGGAAATAATAAAGGATAAAGCATTTCAGTAAAAGCTAGCAATTCCCTCATACCCAGAGCTTACCTACTGTTCTGCTGATGCTTGATGCACTTACCCCTCAGTTTTTAGACTGCAACCATAATGGATCAAATTAACTCATCTGTTGTTTTCCAGCTGCTGCACATGTTCTATCGACAGCAAGAAGAAATTCGGAGACTTCGAGAGCTGGTAAACCAGAGAGAAGTTCAAGTCAAACAGCTGGAACTGGAGATTAAAAATATACACATGAGCTCAGGCACATACTGAGAGGGAGAGAAAGAAACTGTTTTCCTGACCCTCCGAACCCAGAGCAACTCCCAGACAAATATCAAAACCAAACTCCGAATCTCATAAAAATAACTACTGTTTTTATATTTTTGTGGGAAAACAAAAATTTAATTCATTGAAAAATGCCAGTGGTCAATAGTACCCAATTTTCTACTTGCCTTCTTTTCATAGAGGTTTTTGAATCAAATCATTTTAAATAATACTTTGGCCTTCAGTTCATTATCTATCTCTCTTTTAAAAAATAGTCCATAGAAGCAAAAGCAAAAAGCGCTATGGCATCTCAAGAAGAAGAATGTCTAGTAGTAGCTAAAATCACAGAGAGAGAGAGAGAGAGAGAGAGAGAGAGCTCTCAGCATACCACTATACCCAAGTAAGAGAAGGATCTCAAGGGGATTCCTTCCACTGATACCGGCCACAGCCCTTAGTAGAAAATTCCTAGGGAGTTACCTGAGGAGCATATAGCTAAATGACTTGCCCAGGATCACACAATCAGTAAGTATCAGGGATAGGACTTGACCACAGGTCTTATGGACTCCAAGCCTGGCACTCAATCTATTTTACCATATTGCCCCTATAAGGTGAACAGATAGATTTAAATAAATCTCTTTTTTTTCCCCCTGGAAATAAGAGACCTTGTCAAATGTACTCAGATTAAACTGAATAGCAAGTCAATTATAGAGATTTTTCATAGAAATTGAAGAGATTAATTCCCAGTAGATGTATGGTTCAGGTTCTAGTTCTAGTCCCAGAATGCAGATAATCAAATCCAAAAAGATAATAAAGACTATAAGTCTCCTTGGTACAATAGCCCAGCAACAGACTAAGGATTATTGGGAATAAAAGTCACTTAACCAATGGGTCAGGGATGAGTATTTACTCACTATCATTGCAGGGCTACTATTACTCTTTGAAAACCTGGCTTTATGGATCATGATGGGGACTCTATACAGTTCACCCTCACAGATATTCTATAAGCCATCGCAAAAATAGGATGTGATGGACAAGATCCAAATGAGTTATGAGCATCAAGACTGCCATGAGGCATTGCTGCTCATGTCTTTCCCACTGCTCCACTCTGAGCAATCAAGGGTATACAGTGGGTATAGAATGCCCTATCTGGTTGTATTTTAAATCTGCATGTCTCCCATATCATGAGAGGCTGGGGCTCACCGTGTCTGTCTTTTCACTAGGCCACAACTCCTTAGGCATGCTTTTCTCACCTGAGCAACACTCTATCCTGTAAATACTTTAAAATGCTGGAACTTATTTTTATACAAGCATTGTCTGCAAAATATGCCTTACTGCACTGAGGAAAAGAATGAATCATAGTTGATTATTGGGGGAGCAGAAATCCGTGATGTACTATGTTTTAAACATGTCAACTACTATCTTCTCAAGTAAAACTCATATATCAGTGACCAAAATTTCATGTTTAAAAATAGTATGTGGCTTCTCTGAGGTAGACAGAAAGTTTTTTTTTCATTTTCTTTTTTTTATGTCTAGAATAAATTATTTAAATTATTTGACAGCTAGGGAAAGGGACAGGTAATTTTTACTCAATATTTTTTTAACCAGTCTTTTTTTAATTGTATTTTTGTTTATGTATGTGACCTGATAAGACTAAAATTAGTCATATCCACAGTGCCCAACCAATTAGTAGAGTGCTCACTGATCTATGTACTTGAAACAATAATAGTTTGTTTAATGATTTACTATTCCATGAACAACAACTATTGAATCAGCACCTGAGTATAATCTTTGGAAGAATACCTCTGTATAAATATTGAGTTCTAAACATATTTCCTCCACTCCCCTTGCCCACAATCCTACTTTGAATTTGTTCAAAAACATGTGATACAGGAGATCAAATGACAAAAATTGGTTTATGCTTTATTAAACTGTGCCCCAAACTATTTGAATGATCATTTTATCATCATTTCTTAAATTCCTTATATCTTTGTAAAAGAAAAAAATAGATGTTGTGGAATTGTGCAATGAAAAACAAATGTAACAAAATAATAAATAACTGCCTAGACTTTTACTTTTTAATACGTAGTATTTTTTAAATAAATAGTATATATTCAATTTGCTTAAAGCAAAAAACCAAGAAGATTAAAGGAGTGGGATCTGCTGCGAGTTGGCCAATCTTTCATTTACAGAGATGGTGTGGCCTCTTCCTACTAGGTACTACTACACCTACTGGTATACCCATGTAAATGCATGTGGATCACCCAACAAAACCTTTAGCCTGCTGGTGGAAGCTGCCCTTGTGTATTATATGTAAGCTGCTATGTTCCATTTCTTTTTAATAGAAACAGATGTTTAAACCTGAAAAACAATTCACACTGGTAACGGAAAGTAGCATCTCTTTTGCCCTACTTTGCCTTCAAGTGAGTTGCCGTTTGGGAAAAGTCTGCCAGTTTGGTGCTGCCTGCCAAACAGAATGTCAATCTTGAGCCTCATGGAAATGAAGATTTCAGGACTCAGACTGTAGGCTTGTCATTATCTGTGTAAGGTATTTATGCCCCACATGAGTTGTTTGAATGTATAAATGCTACTTGTGGGTGACATGGACAGATACATCTGGTAGTTGACCCACCTCTGGTGGGAGGAGAGTCAAGGATCCTCCTTGCCTATGGAAGAGAACCCAGTAGCACCACAAGGCTGGGTGCTCCTTTTCCCAGCCTCTGAGAGGGATATCAGGCTAGAATTATATCTATCTGCTGCCCCCCCTCAAATATCTCCGGTCTAAGAAATACAATGTTTCATGGCTCAGAAGGAAAGCCACTTTCCTGGTCACTCTTAAGGGAGAGGATAATCCTTAGCTCACGCTTGCCAACTTAGCTTCTTCCCTCCAAACACTGGTTACACAAAGAACAAATAGAGAGCAAAACCACTTATTCAAGCAAAACAGCAACCAGAAATTGAAGATTCTCTGAAGATTAGAATAGTAGATCAGAAAAAACAACAGCAACAACACAAAAGTGAATGAATGAGCTTCTCATCTGAGAGTGAGAAAAATGTCTCAGCTCATCCTAGAGACAAGACTCTTCTCTCCAAGGAGGTCTATTCTAGCAGTCTCCAGGGAAGTAAGTTTGAAAGCACCGATATTTTGAGGAGCCAACTCCCACTACATATCTGTAGCTTCTCTCTCCTTTTATCTCTCCCAAAGAGCTTCTGGAACCACATGTGTCTCTCCCAGAAGAATATCTGGCTCCAACTCAGTAAATCCCTTACACAGTATGCAGTGAGGTAGTCAGCCTCCTTTGTCCCTCTCACAAACAACCTGCAAAAACACTTCAGGCTTAGTTGGAAACCTAGTTACATTTGCAAAAGAAATGTTCCAGGGAAACGATTTGGTAGAAGATTTTCTTGGAGAAGGCTTTTGTGAAGTAGACGGGCAATTTTCCCTGTGATTCACACTCAAGGAGAGGAATGTGGCTCAAAAGTGGTTTTCCCCCAGAATCTCTAGTAAGTTTTCATGCTTCACAGAAAGCATTGTCTTAATAGGTTTCTTACCCAAAATCTCCTTCACTGGCAGAACCATAGCTTGGAGTTATTGAGGCTGGAGCAAATGCAGTTGTGAGGAGGGTATCCTGGCAGTGGCTGTGGCCCAGAGGACTAGGGGAATAGCAGTCAGAAGACAGTCACACTAGGAGAAAGGTTACCTCTGTGGATGGCCACCTCTGCAGCTATTCCTGTAGGTGTTACAACCACAGCTACTAAAGACCCAAAAAGAAAGTTCCTCTGGGCAGCTAAGTGGTGCAGTGGGTGGAGCTCTAGCCTTGGAGTCAGGAGGACCTGAGCTCAAATCTGACCTCAGACACTTGACACTTGCTAGCTGTGTGACCCCAGGCAAGTCACTTAACCCAATTGCCTCATCAAAAAGAAAGCAAGTGCTTGCCTCAAAGTCCTTGGCATTGTCAAATAGTTGCACCTCAGAAACTGATATTGTTTTATAAATGAAAATGACATTAAAGAAGAGGTATTAATATCTGCTTTGCTGTTGCATCCTAAGGTTATTGTTGAGTCATTTCACTTGTGTCCAACTCTTCATGATCCCTTTTGGCATTTTCTTGGCAAATATTGTGGAGTGGTTTGCTATTCCCTTCTCCGGCCTATTTACCAAGGATGAAACTGAGGCAAACGAGGTTAAGTGACTTGCCCAGGATCACACAGCTAGGAAGTGTCTGAGGTCAGATTTGAACTCAGGTCTTTCTGACTCCAGGCCTGGTGCACTATCCACTGTGCAATCTAGCTGCCCCACCTCCTAAGGACCATGAGACTTTTCCATCTGACTTACAGATGAAATCTTCCATATGTATCTCCAGTTCTTAGCATGTGCTTTGCACATAACAAGCACTTGGTAAATGTTTTATTCATTCATTCATTCATTAACCTCATACATATCACTACGTTTGGCTTTAAAGAAAAAGCAAAGCCTAGGAGGAAGGCACAGCAGATCCAGTGGACTACAGAGTGAAAGGGAAAGAGGGAAACAGTTGAAGTAGAAAGGAAGCATACTACCCCCCCCATCCTTTCCCCAAAAGCATGTCCCTATCATGTCAGGTCTCTCAGGCAAAACTGCCCAGGGAAAATCACATTTGTTCAGCTCTGGGTACCACATGTTTAAAAGAAGATATTGACAAACTAAAGTATATCTAAAGGTGAATGACCAAGATCATGATGTAACTATGCCATATGTTATCCGCTAAGCAGCCTGGCATAGGGGATAGAGAGCTGGCCTTAGTGTTAAGAAAACCTGGCTGAATTCAAGTCCTGTATCTGACTCACACTGGCTCAATGACTCTAGGAAAATCATTTAACTCCTCAGTTTTTTGGAGGCAGGGCCTAGGGAATAGGGACTGCCTTTGGAATCAGGAAGACCGGAATTCAAGTACCAACTTTGATGCATACTAGCTGTGTGACAATGAGTAAATCATTTAATCTTTCAGGTCCCCCAGGCAACTGTAATACTATAAGTTACAAATGAATTGTTGATCTGTATTAATGGAGGGATTTTCCCAACCAAGAGTTCCTTATGTCAATGTAATCACAGATGCAGTACACACACACACACACACACACACACACACACACACATATCCCTACTAACATCCTACTTTAGTATCTCAGTATGAAATGAAATTGACCCTGTTCTCAAAGTCTGTGCTAGTAGGGTGCAAGCTTTTGGCAGTCTTACCAAGCTACAAAAGCTTCGAGTATGACCCCAGAAATGGACTGTGTCTTTTGAGCAAGGACCTGTCAAGCTAAATGTGTGGAGGCTCATCAATGGAAAGCTAGCTACTAAATGATGAATGTGAGTGGGGGATGGAGGGAGACAGCAACTCATGAAACTACTAACGTGAAGAAAGGCTATGATCTTCATTAGTGAAGGGATTTTTTAAATGCCGATTTTCAAAAAATATGGCTCTTTTTAAGTATTCCATTATGGTTATCATTATGATTATTCTAAAAAATAACCTGTAGGGCAGCTAGATGGTGCAGTGGATAGAGCACCAGACCCAGAATCAGGAAGACCTGAGTTCAAATGTGACCTCAGACACTTAATAGCTTTATGACCCAGAGCAAGTCACTTAACCCTGTTTGCCTCAGTTTCCTCATCTATAAAATGAACTGGAAAAGGAAATGGTAAGCCCTCCAGTATCTTTTCCAGAAGAACCTCAAATTGGGTTATGAAGAGTCAATCACAACTGAACAACAACAAAAATAACCTAGAAAGAACTTCCTCTCTCTAGGGCTGTGTTCCTTCTCCCATTCACCTGAAGACATGTGGCCAGGAGGAGTCAACATACTTCTCTCACCTAACTGCCATTTCTTATCCTTCTCTCCATCCCCATCATTCTTCAAATATCTCATCGTTTGAGATTCACTCTGTCTATATCACCCCATCTAAATCCTTATTGCCATCATTTATGGGCATCTCAGTCATTCTCCCTCATTTCTCAAGGAATTCAGTACTTGGCTGACTGTCTTCTACTGCTGCCTTCATACTGGGGGACTTCAATAAAAATGCTGATATTCTTTCAAACATCCAGGCCTCACAGTTCATCAACATCTTCAATCATCTTAACCTTCCTTTTCACCTCAGCCAACCACAAGGTCCAAATATGAAGTCCCTCCTCAGCTCCCTCTCTCTGAATTTTTGTCTTCCAAGACTTAAGACAGGTGCCAATCAGCTCTGTGGCCCTGGTTCCTGCTCCAATGGGAGAAGGGCTCTCTCCTTCCTTACCCTGCTTAGCTCTGTAGGACTGGAGTGGGGGTGGGGGACAATAGAATGAAAGCTCCTTCTAAACAAGGAAAAGTGTCTTTTTCCATCTTCCTCTCCTCAGCACTGTCAGAATCCCCATGCTAAGATCACCCCTCTCTTTTTACTCCTCTCTTTTTACTATTAGGAGACACCCCATTTTCCAGAGCTAAGGCCCAGCAAGAAAGCTGTACCCTTAGGTTGGTGTAACAACAACCTTTGGCACTCACCCTGTATATGAACTGAGTCACAGCAAAATCCCAGAATTGTTTCACACCAGCACCAGGTGATCCCTGAGTTCAGACAAGCACCTGCAAGACCCATGTTCTGGTCATGAAACCCTGCTATGAATCAAACTTGTCTCATTGTTGTTGTCATCTTTCATTGTCAGGGCTACACCTCACTTAGGAAACACTATATGTACTGAGATTTGCTCTAAAGTGGGTCTCCTACTAGAGGAGATTCCAGCACATGTGTCTAGTTTCCTTCCTCCAATGGAATAAAGAAAGCTTTTTGCTTAAGACTACTGTTAGCTCTTTGGTTTTGTTTTTATTTTATTTTGCTTCTTAGAGTTACTGTGGTTATGATAATCTAAGTGGGCTCTTTGATATTTTCAGAGTTAACTGGGGTTGTGATAATCTGTGTGAGCTCTCTGGTACAGGTGTATATGTATGTATGTGTGTGTGTGTGTGAGTTGGCAGTGGTTGCATAACTTCTGTGAATTTTTGGTCATTTGTTTTCAGAGCTTACAGCACCTAGGACAGCAGCATCTTCCTTATCCAGAGTAGATGCTAAATGAATATTTATTCAACTGAATTGGACTTGGATAGTGAGACTCCAAGCCATATAGATTTGAGGTGTGGCTTCCTCCCATCTATTTATCTGAGCTATAATAATGAGTCTTCATATACCTACAAATAGAAAACATAGCTTACTTCTTGTGGTGGCCAAGAATTGGAAATTGAGGGTATGCCTATTGACTGGGGAATAGCTGAACAAGTTGTGATATATGATTGCGACGGAATGCTATTGTGCTATAAGAAATTATGAGCAGAATGCTCTCAGAAAAACCTGGAAAGACTTACGTGAACTGATACAAAGTGAAGTGAGCAGAACTAGGAGAACGTTGTAGTAGAATAATCAACTGTGAATGACAGCTATTCTCAGCAATACAAAGATCCAAGACAATTCTGAAGGACCTATGATGAAAAATACTACCCACCTCCAGAGAAAGAACTGATGGAGTCTGAATGCAGATAGAAACATACTGGTGTGTATGTGTGTGTGTGTGTGTGTTTTTACTTTATTTTTCTTGTGGGTTTTTTTGTCTGTGTTTTCTTTCACAACATGACTAATATGGAAATATGTTTTGCATGACTGCACATGTATAACCTTTATCAAACTGCTTGCCTTCTCAACGATGGAGGAGGGAGGGTAGGAGAGAATTTGGAACTCAAATTTTTAAAAGAGGAAGGTTAAACAGTAGTTTTTACATGTAATTGGGAAAATAAAATATTAAAATTCAAAAAATAGAACTATTAGTTCTACTTTAAGAAAAAAGAGAAGGAAGGAAAGAAGGAAGAAAGAAAAAGAGAAAAGAAGGAAGGAAGGAAGGAAAGATAAGAAGGAAAGAAAAGTTTAAAGCTTAAGCAGCGTGGCAGCTAGATGGCACAATGGATAGAACACCGGCCGTGAAGTCTGGAGGACCTGAGTTCAAATCCGATCTCAGACCAAACACTTGACACTTACTAGCTGCGTGACCTTGGGCAAGTCACTTAACCCCAATTGCCTTAAAAAAAAAAATGAAGAGAAAAAAAAAGGTTAAGCAGCCTTCAAAGATCTGCAAGTCTGGCTCCTGCCTCTCTCCTCCGCCCTTTGCTCTGATATAACGAGGTTTTGCGGTTGCAAAAGTTTCGTTTCCTCGTTTTGCTCCTCCCCGGGGCAGATGGCTATGGCTGCTCCTTCGGCAGCAGCTGCGGCGGACCCGGTACCCTGGGAAATCTTCGAGGCCCGGGAAGTGAGAAATACCGCACAGCATGAGGAGCAGCGAAAGCCCGGGGGCTGTTGCGGGCGCCCAGAAGATGCAGAGGACCGAGCAGCAGCAGCCGCCGCTGAAGAGGAGGACCAGGGGCGCGCGGGGCCCGAGCTGGCGCCCATTTGGTTATGTTCAGAGCACCGCAACCGGACGGTCGAGCTGTTCTGCAGCCGCTGCAGACGCTGTGTGTGCGCCCTGTGTCCACTGGTGGGTTCGCACCGAGGCCATCCCGTGCGCTTTGTCCACGAGGAAGTGAGCTTCAAGCAGGTAAGCGGAGCTGGATGGGGCCCCGTAGGGGAAGAAGGGGGCAGACAAGTTCCCCAGAGCGGCGAGGTCACAGGTCACCAACTGCGTCTTCCCCTTTTTTCCTACTGCAAGTCTGGGAATGGAAGAAACTCCTTCCCTTTACCCCACTCTCCCCTGCCCTTTTTGGATAGCTCCAAATGGTCCTCCTGCCAAGAATATTTCTGTTGGGTGAGAAATCGAAGGTGGTGGGAAACTAGTCATTCTGTATGATGGGAAAATTCCTTCTGGCTTTGTTAAATCAGTGTGGGGCAGTGAAATCAATGCTGGTTTTGAAGTCAGGAAACTAGGATTTGAATGCAGACTCTGATACTTACTAACTGTGTGACCTTGCTCAAGCCACTTAACCCTTGTGATTCTCAGTTTCCCCTCATCTGTGAAATGGGGATAATCATACTTACACTACCTGCCTCATTGAGAGGGAAGTGCTTTGTAAACCTTCAAAAACGCTGCATAAGTGTGAGCTTAATTCATTTCAACAGGCCCTAGTGCATCAGACACAGTGCTAGGAAGACATGAAGACAAAAAAAAAAAAAAAAACAAATGAAGAAAACAGTACTTGTCCCTAAAGGACATACATTTCACAGTGAGGGCAAAAGGGAGAGAGAAAGTGAGGGATAAGTAAATACAAAATGTACATAATAAATTAAATCCAAAGAAATTTGAGGAGGAGAGTACTACAACTGGAGAGATCAGAGTGAACCCTACCCCAAATGAGCTGGGAGTTGAAGGGAAAGAAATTTGGATTCCAAAAGGCAGGGATGGGAAGGGAAAGCATTCCAAGAAATAAAGGGCACCATGTACAAAGAAAGACATGGAGGCAGGTGTAGAGACAGTTGGGTACAGGAAGCAACTCTTATTATTTCCCAATCTTTGTAAGGTTGCCAGGACACACACCAACTAAACCTGCCTGTGCCAGAGTACACCATCAACTTGTCTAAATGGTATTTAAACTCTAGGGCAGCGAAGAGATTTTTGGGACATGCTATCTTTTTTTGGAGGAGCAAGGAGGGAGTAGTAATATTTACCCCCTTCCCCCACTCCTGTCCCCAGCCTCTTGCTTGCTACAAAGATAATTTCCTACACCCAGCCTAACTCAGTAAAATGTTGTTTTGGAGGATGTTTGGAGCATCCTCCAAAGCTCTGCCCAAATCTTAAAGGCTCTATGAAGCCCTGGGCAATGACTCAGCCCTCCCCTCCCCCAATGATTTCCATCCTATTTTGGAATCTCCACTGTGTCACATAGCCCTTGGTTTATATACATAAGATCATCAATTTAGAGCTGGAATGCCCATTAGAGGTCATCTAGTCCAGCATCTTCATTTTACAGATGAGGAAACCAAGGTTAAGGGAGGGGGAATGATTTGCCCAAAGTCACTCCAAATCCACTGACTTCAAATCCATCCCCTTTCTACTATTGCATCACAATAGCAATCTTTGTGATGGCTGCTTTTTTTTCTAGATAGTCACTAACCACTCCTTTAATAATACATTATTTTTGGGGGGTGGGGTTTAAGTCTTGCTTCTTTTTTTTTCTTTTTTTTCTTTTTTTTATTAATTTTTTTGATTTATCAATAATCACTTCCATATGCTTTTGAGTTTAAAATTTTTTCTCCCCTTTCCTCCCCACCACCTTCCCCAAGATGGTGCACAATCTGACATAGGCTATGCATTTACATTCATATTAAACATATTTTCACATTAGTGATGTTGTAAGTAAAAATTAAAACCAATATGAGGAACCATCAGAAAGAGGAAACAAAACTCAACAGAAGAGAAAAAAAAATAGCAATTCGACTTCCATAGTTCCTTCTTTGGATATGGATAGCATTTTCCATCACAAGGCCTCTGGAGATGTCTTAGACCCTTGTATTGCCAGGAAGGGTTAAGTTTATCAATATTAGTCATCACACAACGTGGCTGTTATTGTGTACAACGTTCTCTTAGTTCTGCTCACTTCACTCAGACCATACAAGTCTTTCCAGATTTTTCTGAAGTCAGCCTGTTCATCGTTTCTTATAGCGCAATAGTATTCCATTACATTCATACGCCACAACTTGCTCAGCCATTCCCCAATTGATGGGCATCCTCTCAATTTCCAACTCTTTGCCACCACAAAAAGAGCTGCTATGAATATTTTTGTCCATGTAGGTCCTTTTCCCTTTTGTGTGATCTCTTTGGGATATAACCCTAGAAGTGCTTTAATAATACATTATTAAAAATACATTATGCTTGCACCTAAGAAGTTCTTAATAAATGCTGAATGATTGATTGATTGTCAGGAATCGAAATCAAAATCACTGGCTTACAGTTTGCAGACTCTTCCTTTGGGGGAGAAGGAGGGGGAGAATATCAAGACAGAGTTGTCCCTTTTCCAATTCTATCCTATCTCTCCTCTTCTCCATAGTCTTTCAGAGATCACAGACACTCAGCAATTCAGTAACCTGGGATATAGTTCTTCCATTACTTTATAAGTCAGTTCAATTCAACAAATACTTATTAAGTCCATGTAGTGCTAGGTACAGAGTTCGGTTGTTCAGTCATTTTTTCAGTCATGTACAACTCTTCATGACTTCATTTGGAGTTTTCTGGGCAAAGATACTGGAGTGGTTTGCCATTTCCTTCTCCAGCTCATTTTACAGATGAGGAAACTGAGACAAACAGGTTAAGTGACTTGCCCAGGATCACACAGCTAAGTAAGTGTCTGAGGCCAAATTTGAACTCAGGAAGATTAGTCTTCCTGATTCCAGGCCCTGCACTCTATCCACTATGCCACCTAGCTGCCCCAGACACAGGATATGTAAAAATAAAAATGAAACAATCTGCCTTCAGTGGGCTTTTATTCTACTGTTTCATGTATAGTAATTTTGCATTCCTAACTAGACTGTGAGTTGCTTGGGGGTAGGGAGTAAATATTATGCCTTATAATTCCTTGTGATCTCCACAGTTCCCAGTGTACACTCTGAAAATACGGGGTTGAGAGTGGCAGGAAGGTTGAGGGAGAGGTTTAAGGTGAACACTAGTTGGCTACAGCATATTTCTAACAATGACTTACATGCAAGAAGTAGATGAAGTGGTATTATCGAGGAAATGAAAGGCAAAGGAGAGGGAGGAGCGGTACATAGTGAAAGTGAGGGGGAAACAGCTGTACAGCAAGAATGTGGTGGTCTGGCACAAAGAGTCCTGTGTTTGGAGTAAGAGAACATGGATTCAAACCCTGACTCTACCACATGCTTCCTGTGTGACGTCAGACAACTTACTTAACCCTTCTACGCCTCACTTTCCTGGTTTGTAAAATGAGGGAATGAGACTAGATGACCTCTAATGTGCCTTCTAGCTTGAAATCTCTGATCTTATGATATTTGTGAAATCTAAAATAACCTGAAGGAAGTCCTCAAGCACAGAGAGGAACAAGGGGAGAACTTGAACAAGAATCACTTCACGGGAAAGTCTGGATGGGCTGCAATCTGCACCAGTGGAAGGAATGCCAACATCAGTAAGATCTTTTAGATTCATTGCAGTATTACAGCTTAATTTGCAATATTGAACCTATCCAGCAAGTGTCTCCCCAGTTCCTGCCAAAACTACCTGGTAATTTTTGTTGTTGTAGAATCATATTCAGTAGTGTCTGACTCTTTGTGACCCCATTTGGGGGTCCAGGTACTGGAGTGGTTTGCCATTTCCTTCTCCAGCTCATTTTACAGATGAGGAAACTGAGGGCAAACAGGGTCAAGTGACTTGCCCAGAGGCACACAGCTAGTAAGTGTCTGAGGCCGGATTTGAACTCAGGAAGATGAGCCTTCCTGACTCCAGGCCGAACTCTATCCACTGCACTACCTACCACCCTACCTGGTAATTACTTTGTATATATTTTGTATTTGCTTATATGTATACATACATACATACATATGTATACATATGTTCTTTCCCCTCGATAGAATATAAGCTCTCTGAAGGCAGGAGCTGTTTCATTTTTGTCTTTGTATTCCCAGTTCCTAGAACAATACTCAGAATATAATATGTGCTTCATAAATGCTTTTCTTATTGATTGGTTGATGTGATTTTAGAACAACAAAATCACTGAGGTGGAAGAGATCTTCTAAAATATCCCCTAAAAAATGATCAGCCTGCCTCCTCTTTGAAAACCTCCAATGATGGGAAATTCACCACCACCAAAGGCAGCCCTTTTTACTCTGGAACACCTTTCATTGTTAGGAATTGTTTACACAAAAGGTTGCTCCACATTTCATCCCTGAGAACAAAAGGAGCATTGCCTTCATACAGTTTCAAAGAAAAAATTTTTTTTTAAGTTTGAAGATTCTAAGTTTTAAATCACTACGCAATTTCTGAACTTAAGACCATGGCTTAGGGCTGGATGGAACCTTAGAGATCATCTTGTCCAAATCCCTCAATTTACAGATGAAGAAAACTGAGGCTCAAAAAAATTAATTGGTTTGCCCAAGATCACAAAGGTTGTAAACGGTCAGGGTGAGATGTAAACCCAGGTCCTCTGAAATCCACCACTGTCTACTGAACCTTACTGCCTATACTTCTGTAGTCACACATAAAGTACCCACATGTAACAGTTGCAATATTGGTTGTCATGTATATGTAAACTTTATTCCTGTGGAGCTAATTGTCTAGCACAGTATTTTAATATACAGTAGGCACTTAACAGATTTTTTTTAAATTATAAAACTTTCATTTTGGCAGAACTCAAAGCAGCATTAAATAGTAGAAAGGATACTAAATTTAAAATCAGGAGAGACATATTCAAATCCTATCTCTTATGTTTTCAAGCTTTGTGTCAATGAACTAGTCACATAATCTTTCTGAGCTCAATATACATATTTATAAATTGGAGATAACAATGCCTATATGTCCTCCAATACCTCACAGGGTTGTGATGATCATATGTGCAAAGCACCATGTAAATGTTAGTAAGTATTACAGTACAGTGCATATCATAGACCTTAAATATTTGTTGAACTAACAAATGTACAGTTCAAAATTTCACCTTTCACTGCTATATAGAAGGCGAAACCTTCCTTCTGTACCTCTCCAAAATTCTTTGCTTACACATTGCTCCTTTTGATCTAGCAGTTTATAATAATGATGATCCCAGGTATCTCAACTCATCTGAGGAATAGCAACAAAATTTCTGGGGGATAGGAGTAGGAGATTAGCTATGGAGTGGTGGCAGTTATTTTTCCCTGTATTGTACATGGATGGGTAGTGACCACTGGTCTATGTACCAGCAACTGACACTAACTACTGTTCTCTATGTGTGGCAGCTAGTATTTTACAGTGGCTACTATTATCTTTCTGGGCTACAGGATTTCTCCTAAGTCCTAAGTGGGTCTGTGAATTATAGCAATTATGAAGGTGATTGGGGATTATCCATCATATTGCTCCCCTTTAGATAAGAACAAATGCTTCATAGAGAAGATGAAAATTTAGGACATTGAAGAAGGAGATTGTATATGATAGCTGGAATGAGAGTCCTAGCAATAAGAAAGTAGAGGGTGAAATGTGTAAGAAAATATAGAATATTGTGCAAAAGAGAACTGTATAAAAGTGTCCACTTCATTTTGATTTGGCAGAGAAGAAGGAAAGAAAAGCAATCAGGCAGTGAAGATTGGTCTGAAAGCTGGCGGGGAGAGAAGAAAGAAGCTAGAGGAGAGAAACAGGATGTGGTAAAAACAATGGGCTAAGACAGGGGTGAGGAGCCTGTGGTCTTGAGGCCACATGTGGCCCTCTAGAGTCTCAAGTGCAGCCCTTTGACTGAATCCCCTTTGTTCTATTAAGTTTGGATTCAGCCAAAGGGCTGCACTTGAGAACCTAGAGGGCCACATGTGGCCTCTAGGCTGCAGGTTCCCCACCCCTGGGCTAAGATATTTTGGCAGCATTTCTCAAATTAAGAGAACAGTGGGCTGAGAGAAGGAGACTAAAGAATAGGAAGGATGAAGATATGGGGAAGGATAACCATAGAAAAGGCCAAAGTCATCTGGAAAGAACACGACCAGAGTCTTCACTAAAATTTTAGGCAGTCGGGCAGAGCGCTGACTTGGAATCAGGAAGACTTTAAATTCAAAGTCTTTCTCAGACATTTACTAGCTGTGTGACCCCAGGAAAGTTATTCAACCTCTCTAGGCTTCAGTCTGCTCATCTGTACAATGAGAGGGTTAGGCTCAGTGGTCTCTGAAATTTCTTTTACCTCGGATCCTATGATGGAATGACAGAGATAATCATAGACTCTGTCACTCAAGCAGCGCAAGCTTTGGTAAGAGGGCAGAAGAGTTCTGAAGTTTCAGGAGTGCTAATGTGGTTTTTCTCAAACATCTTACACAGAAAGACATCCAAAAGTGTTTGAAGCAGCTAGCCCTGAAGAAGAAACAGGAAGCCAGCAACATCAACAAAGTAAATAAGGCTGCTAATGAGCTTGAGGTAAGAGAAAGCCCTTTTTTTTTTTTTTTTTTTTTTACTGACTGTTGTACAGATGCTTCGAGGCAGCAACCACAGGACTTATCTTAAAGAAAGATAATATTCTTCTAGTCTGGGCACAGAAATATGGTTCCGTTTGGGCGTCAGTTTGTTTAAAACAGATCTGATGCTAAACGGTTGCCACCAAGGAGAAAAAATAATATTGTCAAAAATTCAATTTTGTCAACCCTTCCACCCCTGTTCAAACGTATGTTTGCATAGATTCTTATCCCAAGATGAAGCACTCTTTGAAGCTCACCAGATGGAAGTCAGGAAGCATAAGTAAATAACATATGGAAACTTGTATCCACCATGGTAGAAACTTGTATTACCGTGGTGCAGTGATAATTAATGTTCATAATGATAACCTAATCTACTTACTACAAGACTCTCATGTGCCTTATGAATTCTTAAATATTTAATTATGTCCTGTATTTTGTATATATTTAGGCTTGTATATTTTATTGTATCGTCATCAAAAGAGAGGCAGCATGGATGGAGACCTGGCCCGGATCCTACACCAGACATAGTGGTGTTGGATAACTCACTTAAACCCTCAATGAACTAGGCAACTCTTTATGAGAATCTAGCAGAGAAGATGCCAACCTGCATTGGTAGAGCGACTTTTCTCACCCAGGAGCTCCTCATACTACATAAATCACAGATCTAATCCCTATTCATACCCTAATCCTTAGAAAATTTTGCAATCTGTAGTATGTCATGTACTAGTATAAGAAGTAATGGCAGAAGGAAGGCAAGGGATTGGGGAGGACATTCCAAGAAATTAGGCAACATAGTAATTCAATTAGGCAACACAGTAATTCAATTTAGCCACAGTATATGTGAAAGAGACAAGCAGGAAATAAGACTAGAAAAGTTAATAGAGACTCATTGTGAAAGATCACATGGTGCAGAGTTGGAAAGGATGGAGTCAGGAAAAGCAGGGGTCCAAACCTGCCTTTTATACTTTCTAGCTGCACAATAGGCAAGCTGCCTAGTACCTATCCCATAGTATTCTTGTGAGGCTCAAATTAGATGTGTATAAAGTACATTATGAACATTAGAGAATTATATAAATGTTTATTATTCTAAAGAGCTTTTAATGTCTATCTAAGGAATTTGAATTTTGTCTGGTAGACAGTAAGAAGCTATTGAAAGGCAGCTAGGTGGTATATGGAGCACTGGGGCTTAGAATCAGGAAGGCTCATGTTCCTGGGTTCAAATCCAGCCTCAGACATTTACTAGCTTCTTGACCCTAGGCAAGGACTTATCCCTGTTTGCCTCAGTTTCCTTGTCTGTAAAATGAGGTGGAGAAGCACATGGCAAACCACTCTAGTATCTTTGCCAAGAAAATGCAAAAATGGGGTCATGAAGACTTAGACATGATTGAAACTACTCGACAACAAAAGGAGCTATTGAAGGTTTTTAAGTGAGGAGGTGACACCAGCTGACATTTCTATAGGGATAGATGTGTGTGTGTGTGTGTGTGTGTGTGTGTGTGTGTGTGTGTAGATAGAGACATGGAGACATGGAGATGGGGGAGTAGATAGGATATAGGTAGATAGTTAGATAGATAGTTAGATAGGTAGGTAGGTAGATAGGGTCTGAACCTGTGATTTCATTGACATAGTGATTTCCTGCCTCTTTTTACTAATGCAAGATACTCTATCTAGGCCTGAGCTTCCTCATTATAAAATGAGGAGATTAGATTAGATGGTATCTGAGGTTCCTTCTGACTCCAGATCTGTGATCCTTGATCTCCAAAGTTCTTTCCAGCTCTAACAATTTGTGAGACTGCAAGATAACATTTGACTTGGAAGAGGGAAATGCAATTTTAAGAGTTCACAAATGAAGTCTTTCTCATATATACATCAAAATTAAGAAGCTATTACAATATAGTCCAAGAGAGAGGTGATAAGGGCCTAGATCAAGCCCTTGGCAGGACGTGAGAGAGATGTAAAAGATAGAAAGGGACTTGATGCCTAATTGGGGGGGAGGGGGAAGATGAAGAAGACGGAAGAATCAAAGATGACTCATTTCAAACCTATCGAATTAAAAAGATGCCAATACAACAAAAATGCTTCAGGAATTTGGTGAGGAGGAGCAAGTTTTTTTTGAGTTATTGCTATCTTTTGTTTTTATATTACCTAAATTTTCTGTCGTGTTTTCCACCTCACCTCTCCCAGAGAGCCATTCCATATAATAAAGACATTTTAAAAAAAAGAAAAGAAAAAACAATTAGCAAACTGATCATGCATCAGAGACAAAAAGAACCACAGCTGACAAATGCAGAGAGTATGGAGGCTACACATAAAAGATTTGGACTCAATTACCTAATAAGAAAGTCTATTCTTCTGTAAGGCCTCTCTGGGGAATCAAATGACCTGAAGAAAGGAGAAAAGATGTGAGTCCAGGAGAGCAGGGATGGGAGGGAAGGAGAGAAGAGAACATGTAACATGTAGCCTCAAAGATGGCAACTGACAGAGGTAGTCATGGAGACTAAAGAAGAGGGAAAGAGAAATTACCAAATCAAAGCTTTGTGGACAAAAAGGAGTTTCTGACAATGCTTTCTAGAGGAGCAGGTCCTAGACAATGCAAAATCCTTTGTTTTTCATAATTTTTATTTTCAGTTCCCAATTCTCTCCTTCCCTCTGCCCCCTTCCCTAGCCATCAAGAAGGCAAGAAGTTTGATTCCCGTGATACTCACAAAGTCTTGAAAAACACATTTTCACATTAGCAGTGTTGAAAAAAAAGCAAGAAAAAGTGAAAAAATATGCTTCAGTCTGTACTCAGAGTTCATCAGTTCTCTCTCTGGAGGTGGAGAGCATTTTTCATTTTTAGTCCTCTGAAACTATCATGGATCATTGTATTGAACAGAGTAGATAAGTCTCTCACAGTCGATTATCACTACAATATTGCTGTTACTCTGTACAATGTTCTCCTAATTCATCTCACTTCACTTTGCATCAGCTCATATAAATCTTCCCAGGTTTTTCTGAAGCCATTCTCTTTGTCATTTCTTACAGCACAATAGTATTACACCACAATCATATACCACAACTTGTTCAGACATTCCCCAGTTGATGAACATCCCCTCATTTCCAATTCTTTGCCACTAAAAAAAGAGCTGCCAAAATATTTTTGTATATAAGTTCTCTTCCCTTTTCTTTGATCTCTTTGGGATGTAGACTTAGTAGTGGTATTGCTGGGTCAAAGGGTATGAACAGTTTTATAGCCCTTTGGGCATAGCTCTAAGTTGTTCTTCAGAATGTTTGGATCAGTTCACAATAATGAAGAATTCTTGAACCAAGGCTTATATGTAAAAGAGAAGAAATTCCAGGAAGATATCAAATTTCTGGGCCAAATAGAGGAGCTCTAGAACAAAGAGGAAAGAGCAGGGAGAGACAGATCCATGATACAGAGGAGCAAACACACCCTTTACTAGTATTGTGAGTTATAAGTATATTGTGCAGATCAAGGTGATAAGGGGTCAGTGTTCTGCCCCTCCCTCCACCCTCAGTGCTTTCCCCTCAACTTTAGGATGCTACTATAAGTCTATGGGAATATATGGATGCTTCGGAAAGAAGAGTGCCAATTAGAAAAGGAAGTCAAGTTGTTTTGATTATTCATGGATTTATCTGTAAGTACTTTGTGTTTTAGATAGAAGATATGTATATATATATATAATTATAGATATATATATATCCAGTTAAATAAAGCTCATTCTTTATATGAATTATTATAAGATGCTGCATTTATATGGAAGTTAGGGACTCTTTAACCTTTTCTTTAGAAACCTACACACAAAGAAACCTACACATATTCTGATGTTTCCTGGGTGAGAACAAAACAAGTCAAGTTCTGATGTTTGTAAAG
This sequence comes from Vombatus ursinus, assembly GCF_900497805.2. NCBI lineage: Eukaryota > Metazoa > Chordata > Mammalia > Diprotodontia > Vombatidae > Vombatus > Vombatus ursinus. The sequence goes on along the minus strand of NW_020954610.1, from coordinate 77,218,486 downwards.
GAGACCCTAGGTGTGGGGCACAAGCCAAATAGAGTGATTTGTGAAGTACTCCAGGGTTGAATCTAATCCATATAAACCCAGTGCTTGAGAAGTGAGGTATGTATTATAATAAGATCATAAATTAAGAGCCAGTCTGCCTCACCTATGTCTTGCCACTGTACTCTGATGACCCTGAAGGAGAGAATGAGACTGGTGACTTTGCACAGCCTTGCCTCATTTAAATCCAGTTCACTTGCAAGTCAAGACATCACCCTCCTGATGTTGTTGGTCCTTTTCAAGAGCAAAGGACAAGGGGCAGGTAGGTGGCACAGTGGATAGAGCTCTGGCCTTGGAATCAGGAGGACCTGAGTTCAAATTTGGCCTCAGACACTTGACTATATGACCTTGGCCAAGTCACTTAATCCAATTGCCTCACCAAAAAAAAAAGAAAGGATGAACAATAACAGATTAAGGACAGGAAGGAACTTGAGGTCATAACCTTCTAATTTTACAGATGAGGAAACTGAAGTCCAGAAAAAATAAGTAATTTGTCCAAGCTTACATAGGTAGAAAATGGCAAAGCTGGGGTTCAAATATAGGTCCTGGGATTCCAGATCCAATATTTTTTCCACCACACCACACTACCCTCATTCCAAAGTTCTGGAAACATTTGTGAGTGTGATTCTGAGACGCTATCTTGGAGAACATAAGAGGTGTTAACAGCCCTAGAGGTGAATAGAAGTCCCAGTTTTCAAAAAGAAAATGAAGGTCAATTCCAGAGACTATAGATCAATGAGCTTGATATCAATTCTTAGCAAAGTTCTATTATCAAGAGGATGGTTTACAAGCTCTTGTAAACAGTGACACCCTAGAAGTCAGCTTTCTTTCTGCCTCCATTGAGAGATGTTACTCATCAGGCAAGTGATGGGAGGTAGGACCGTGTGGACAGTATAGCAAAAAGGACCAAGTCAAAGGCTATTGAAATCAATTAACCTGGCCCTTTGAACCTGCTCTGCAAATCTTCCTGTTGACTATCAAAGACTTAGCTCCTGGACTTGCTGCTTTGTGAATAAACTCTCTGCTAGCCTCTCCCAAAGTTCCTCTGGCCTTTGGATAGTTTCTATTGATTTAAGGCTCCATGTGTTAATAAGTATATTGCTTTTATTATTCGATACTGAGAACAGATTGTAGACTTAACTAACCCCTCATGGAGGGTAACTCAAGTAACTGAGTCACCTGCCTGGCTGCCCCCATAACTATTCCTGACATGAAGGAGAAATAGCAGGGGCAGGACCCAAGCATGGATTCATAAAGAAAGTGCCAAACCACCCTTCTTTTTTTTTTTTGATGAGGTACTACCAATCAATGAAATGACACAGATGTGCTGTTACTTGGATTTTTTTTTAAAAAAAGAATCTGGTAAGGGGCAGTTAGATGACGTAGTGGATAGAGCACTGGCCCTGGAGTCAAGAGAACCTTAGTTCAAATCCTGACTCAGACACATAACATTTACTAGCTGTGTGACTCTGGGCAAGTCACTTAACCCCAATCACCTCACAAAGAAAAAAAGGAATTTTATAGTCTATTATAATATCTTTATGGAAAAGCCAGAGAAATGTGGGCTGTATGAGGTTATACTTGGATGGATTTAAAGCTTGTAGAATGGTTGTATTCAAAGAATATTGATTAATGAATTAATTTCAATCTCTATGGAGGTTTTAACAATAGCCTTAATACTCTAACCTCCACTCTGTTCTCTTCAACATTTCTATCAGTAACTGAGATAAATAATAATCAGAAGTGTTATGTATAAAGGTTTAATATTTGCAAAGTACTTTATATAAATTTGTCTCTTGTTAGTACTACAGTGGAAAAAGCACTGGCTCCAGAGTCAGAGGGCCTGTATTCAAATCCCACCTCTGATGCTTATTATTGACTATGGATAGAGAACTGGCTTTAACATCAGGAAAACCTGGGTTCAAGTCCTGCCTGTGATACATATTGTCTCTGTGACTCCAGAAAGTTACCTAAGCTCTCAGTGTTCTAGGCAACTCTCTAAGACTGGAGGTTTCAGAGGAGGCGCTGACCTTCATTAATAAAAAGAGCTTTTTCACCTGGGAGCTCACTCATACCAATGAAATCACACATTCAGTCCCTATCCCTATATAATGACATAGGTGCCATATCTATTTAATTTGCAGATGACATGAAACTAGGAGACTGAAATGATCGATGACAGAGTTAGGGTCCAAAAAGACATGCACAAAACAGAATATTGAACTGAATTCTAAATCTGATCCTTCCACAAATCTATGATCTCCTAGTTGTGGGTGCTTCCTCATCAATGCCAATCATAATCCATCCATATCTTCTTATCCCATGTGATTCTTGTTCATGTCTTTCTTTTTTATTGTTTTTTTAAATTTTGTTATTCATCTTGAATCTAAATACAAAATGATGAAAGAAAAAAAAAGAACATTTCCATGCACATAGCAGAACATAAGAGAGGATTCAATAGGGCCAAGGATTATGCTACACAGCAATTAGCTTGATTTTGATGGCCTCCCTTTCATGGGGGGGGGGGGCAGAGGAGGGAAAGTCCACTTACCTTTTCTGAATTGGAAGATAGATTTCTATCAGAGAGGACTTCTTTTTAAGAACCACCAGCAATTAAGAGTCTGAATCTCTTGCACTAGGAAGCCCTCTTCCCTAGGAATGGATCTGGACAACCTCAAGGCAAACAAGTATAGGCATTAAAACTTTCTTCTATTATTCATTCATTCATGTATTCTTTTATTCAATGAGGATTTTTTGAACACCTATAGTCATAGCACCAACGTTGATACTAAGGAAGTATACACAAGAAATGAGGGGGAAAATTTACAATCCTTATCTTCTAGAAGTACATGATGTAGTTGAAGAAAGAAGACAAGCCTTTCATCCATTCATTTGACAAACACATATTAACTGCCTAGTATGCACTGTGCATTGCATTAACCACTGATAGGAACTGGGGGACATGGAGAAGAGCAAGGTGGGCATTGAGGAGGAAACAATACAAAGATAAATAAGATGTGGTCCTTGACTTCAATAAACTTATAATTAAGTGGGATAAGATTACACAAGTAAGCAATGCATATTACAGTATTACAGTGTAAGAAATTCTTAAAGGCAACAGAAAATACTTTGGAACATGTGAAAAGGTTAGATAATGATACAGAGTAATAAGGGCTGACTAATGTTCCCAGGACAAGCAACGGTAGATCACATTCAGGGCACCTAAGAGACATGTTGTGGACATAAATAAGTTGCAGTGTTTTGTCAATGATGACTTAGGTGTAAGAAAAAGTATAAAGGATTTCATCTAAGAGATACATGACCAAAGGAGGTTAACATCATGCTGGGAGAGCTATGGATAATAGATGGATAGTCTATATATTTCAGAAGACTTTAGATATGTAATATCTAAAAAAAATTAAGAGGAAACCCCCCCTACCCACTCACTTTTTACATTGGTTAAGTCCTTTGTGGAAGAATTTTGGAAGAATATGAGCCAGTAAAATGGCAGCATGTCTTAGTGGATAGAAAGCTTATCTCAGAGTCAAGAAAACTTGGATTCAAGTTTTACCTCTGACCCTGGACAAGCTACTTTATTTCTCACTGTTGCTGACAGGCAACTCTTAAACTAAATTGCAGAACAGTTACTTATCTGCATTGGGTAGAGGAAGGATCCTCACAAGGATTTGCCTACACCAATGGAATTACAGATATAAACCAAAAGAACCAGCAAAAAAAAACAAAAAAGTGGTCTGAGAGGTACAAAAGGAGCAAAGGGATTGCAGAAGCCAAGGAAATGGAAGGTATGGCAGTAGAGGGGATAGGTAGCAGGTCAAATGCTGCAAGAAAATCAAGGATAATTCTAAAAAAAGACCATTGGGTTTTATAATAAAGAGCCCATTACTGAATTGTGAGGGAGTAATTTTAGCAAAGGAAGCCAGATTGCAAGGGGTTAGAAAGTAAGCAGGAGCTAAGCAACAGAGACACCAGATTTGGGCTACTTTTTAAAGATGTTTGGCAATGAGAGAGGTTACAGTTAGCTCAGTGGGATAAGAAGCATCAATGAAGTTATTCTTAGAAATAAGAAGAATTTGTAGTAGCACTCTTATTATAGTAAAGAACTAGAAACCAAATGTGTACCCATCAAATGAGGAATGGCTGGGCAAATTGCAACATATGGTTATAATGGAATACTGTTGTGCCATAAGACGACCAAAGGGTAGATTCAGAGAAACTTGAGAAGACTAGTGTGAACTGAGGTATAGTTAAATGAGTAGAAACAGTAGAACAATTTATTCAATTATTACAATATTGTATAGGAAAACAACTTTGAAAGTCTTAAGAACATGAATCAATGATCAATCACAAGTCCAGAAGACTGATGAGGAAACATGTTTCCCAAATCTTGGTAGAGAGGTGGTGGACATAGTGACAGGATAGGACTTACATTTTCCGACATGACCAATGTGGGAATTTGTTTTGGTTGACTACCTATTTGTTACAAAGAAGAACTTTCAATTTTTTTGTGGGGGGAGAGAGAGATGATGATGTTGAAAAAAAAAAGAATAGGAAAAATCAAGTCATTGATGAAAATTGAAAATGAACAGAAGAGAGCAGAAGGACATTTCAAGGGGGACTCAGAAAGCAGGACAGTGTGGGTACTACTGCATTTACTTTACTATATACTTTTAAAAGCTGTAGGAAATAGAGATACACTGTTCTATATACAATCCTCTTTTCTCTGTTCTTTATATGTGGAAATGTTCACATTTGTGAATGTTTGTGAAGTTCATAATGCCCAAAGATATTTTTAAGAGAATTGAGAAGATCTGAACACAGAGGGGTCAGAAGAGGAAAGAGTCACTAGAAAGGGAGAAATTGAAAATTCATAAGAAATGCTTGAAAGAACAAGATCCTAGAGGAGTGTGATAGGGGATAGCATCATTAGAACAGATGGGATAGTTATCCTTAAGCAGAAATAGAGACACCTCTTAACTCTCAGACAGGAAGGAAGGAAGGAAGGACCTTGAGAAGTTTTCAGGTTTGAAGGCAGCATCATTAGGTTGTTCATAAAAGATGACTTCACTTTTCTCAGTAATATACACAGGTGAAGTAATAAGCTATTGTTATAGGGAAGAGAAAGGGGCTGAGATTTGAAGAGAAGTGAAAAGTTTAGGAAGATTCACTGTGCAAAATGAGATAGGAAACCATTAAGTGTAGGATAAAAGGATTGCTAAGAAGCAATGAGAACCCATCAGAAAAGGTGAAGCATAAATTTGGATGAAATTGGCCTGATTTGGGGGCTGAGCAGCCTAGGAGCAAGACTAGACAAGTAGGAAGGCAGGCAGGGAGAAGAGGAAGAAAGCATTTATTAAAGGCTTGCTATTTGTCAGGCACTGTGCTAAGTACTAAGGATAAAAATGCAAGCAAAAAGATAGTCCCTGCTCTCAATGGTAAGACATCACACAAAAGAGAGCTGAAAAGGGAGGAGGGAAGGAAAAAGGTACCTGAACAGAACCAGAAGGGGAATAAAAGGAATCTGCTACTGCTGATTGTGGTGGTGATTTGCCTCAGCTCCTCATCTGTAAAATGGGCTGGGAAAGAAATGGCAAATCACTGTAGTATTTTTGCCAAGAAAACTCCAAATGGGGTCACAAAGAGTCAGACAAAACTGAAATGACTAAACAATACCAATATGCCAGGCACTGTGCAAGCACTAAGGAAACAAATACAAGCAAAAAGAAAAATAGTCCCTGCCTTCAAGGAGCTTACATTCTAATGGGGGAAGACAGCACACAAAAGGAAGCTGAAAAGGGGAAGGGGGAGGAAAAGGGTACCTGAAAAGAACCAGAAGGGGAATAAAGATGAGTCTGGGCACCTCCACAAAATGGAGGCTGCTGGAGGCACTCACCAATGGGAGAAGGGGGAAGGTCTTATAGAGTGGGGTGCTCCATGTTTAGAAGGCCACAGGGATAGTTGAGTCTTCCAGGATGAAGAGGCCCCAGGCACTGGGGAAGTTCTAATATGAGACAGCATGGTTTAGAAGTCCAGGAGCCAGAAATGAGACTGGGAAGGGGAAGGTAGGAAATGTTCAGAGCTGAAAATTAGTGCAACAAGAATAGCAGGTCAAGGAGAGTGAGGGATTCAAAGAAGTAATTGTAGATCAGTTCTCCAGGTAGTCTGGGCCCTCTCTGATGAAATTGTTTCCCTTGAGAAGGGAATCTCTACCACCCTTCTGACCATAGAGGTTGCTTTGCCACCTGTTAAGAAGGGAATTTGTGGAAAGCATTATGGAAGAAACTAGGTAAAGACCAACATCTTACACTGTATACGAAGATAAAATCAAAATGAGTACATGATTTAGATGTAAATAGTTGATACCATAAACAAATTAGGAGAGCAAGGAATAGTTTACCTGTCAGATCTATGAAGAAGGGAAGAATTTACAACCAAGCAGGAGATGGAGAGCATTACAAGATGTAAAATGGCTAATTTTGATTATATCAAATTTAAAAGGTTTTGCATGAACAAAACCAATGCAACCAAAATAAGAAGGAAAGCAGACAGCTGGAAAATAATTGTTATAGCAAGTATCTCTGATAAAGGCCTCATTTCTCAAATATAGAGAGAACTGAGTCAAATTTATAAGAGTACAAGTCATTCCCCAGTTGATAAATGGTCAAAGGATATAAACAGGCAGTTTTCAGATGAAGAAATCAAAGCTATCTATAGTCATAAGAAAAAATGCTCTAAATCACTATTGAATAGAGAAATGCAAATTAAAACAACTCTGAGGTACCACCTTACACCTATCAGATTGGCTAAAATGACAGAAAATAAAAATGATAAATGTTGGAGGAGGTGTGGGAAAATTGGGACATTAATGCATTGTTGGTTGAGTTGTGAACTGATCCAACCATTCTGGAGAGCAATTTGGAATTATGCCCAAAGGGCTTTAAACTGTGCATACTCTTTGATCCAGCAACACAACTACCAAACAGATTTTTTAAGAAGGGGGGAAAAATGACCTATTTGTGCAAAAATATTTATAGCAGCTCTTTTCTGGTGGCAAAGAATTGTACATTGAGGGGATAGCCATTAGTTGAAGAATGGCTGAACAAGTTGTGGTATGGAATACTTTTGTGCTATAAGAAATGATGAACAGGATGATTTCAGAAAAACTGGAAAGAGCTCCACAAACAAAGTGAAGTAAGCAGAACCAGGAGAATATCCACACAGTAACAACATTGTATGATGATCAACTGTAAATGACCTAGCTGTTCTCAGCAACACAGTGGTCCAAGACAATCCCAAAGGACTCATGATGAAAAATGCTATCCACCTCCAGAGAAAGAACTGGTGGAGTCTGAATTCTGATAAAAGCATACTATTTTCACTTTATTTTTTCATGGTTCTTTTTTTGGTCTATGTCTTTCACAATGTGACTAATACGGAAATATGTTTTGCATGATTGCACCTGTATAACCTATATCAAAATGTTCACTGTCTCAGTGAGGGGAGAGGTGAGGAAGGGAGTGAGAGAGAGAATTTGGAACTTTAAATTAAAAAAAAATTAATGTTTAAAATTGTCTTTACTTGTAATTGGGAAAATACTTTTCTTTAAAAGAAGGGAACTTAATGGCTCAGGGAATATTCTTATTCTCCATGTTTCAGAGGAGTATTTACCATCTCACTCCCCCCGACACCCCTTCCCCCATCCCTATCCCAACACACACATAATTGAGGAATGGATGATCAGTTGGAATTTTTTTTAAATCATTTTATTTTTAGGAACATTCTGAAGCTACCAAAATCTGGCTAACAGGAAAATTTACTGAACTGCGTTTATTGCTTGATGAAGAGGAAATGGCTGCAAAGAAATTAGTTGATAAAAACACCCAACAGGCATTTAGAACATATAATGAGCAAATGGAATTGTGTCAAGAACGAATTAACATCATAGACAACCTTTCCAGGAAGATCCAAAGAATACACCAACAGCAAGATCCTATTCGGTTGCTACAGGTAACAAGAGACTTCTTACACTGAAGTCATCAACCACTAATCTTAGTTCATGGTGATTAGTGTCTATATATATGTGGCATTTGAAGTACGTGAAGAGCCATATCTTTTTTGCTTTTTTTTCTTCTCAATTCATGTGTTGGTGCACACAAGTTCAATCACAGATTCTGCTCCACAATGAGAAAATGGGGTTGTTTGGGATACAGCATAAGACTTCATTTACAATGGAGAGTATCATTTGCTAAGGAAGCTTAGATTGGTCCAGACATTGTAAAAAGACAGAACTTTTCACCTTGCTGTTGTTCAGTCATTTCAGTTGTGTCCTACTCTTCATGACTCTGTGGACCTCTGTCTATGGATTTTCTCATCAAAAATAGTGAAGTGGTTTATCATTTCTTTCTCCAGTGGCAAACAGAGGTTAAGGTCACACAGCAAGGAAGTTTCTGAGGCTGGATTTGAACTCAGATCTTCCTGACTCGAAGCCCAGTCTTCTATCCACTGCGTCACCGAATTGCCCCCCTTTGCATTGCTGGAGTGTATTTAGGAAATCGTAACATACAAAATTTAAGGAGCAGAACAAAAAAGTAGCATTTAATCTACCCATACAGATAAGCATATACCCTGCATAGTTTATCTTAAAAGTAGACAGACAATCCAAAAATTAATGAGTCAATGGATTGTGAATAATTATTAAAAGCATGCATACATACTCACATTTTCTCTCCTTTCTGGCCTTATTGCTATGTCTGTGCACACAAAGGTAGAATTTCTAGAGAATTGTTCCAAATGTACATTTATTTTAATTCATCAGCCTCTTTTCATCCCCATAGTGGTGAGGACAGCATGATGGAATCACTTTCAATTATACTTGCAGTAATAGGGAGTAGGGTGATAGAAAGACCTCCTGGTAGTTGTTATCTGTCTATCTCCAGGGTCTATTTTCACAGTTCCATAGGTCTATAATGTCTGTAGTAACTTCATCCAGGGGTGATAAACCCAAAAGTAAAAAAAAATTGGTTTAGTATAGTCAAACTCGAATTCACTTCAACAAACACTTATTGCCTGCTACACAAACTAGCATTCAATTCAATAAACATAGTATCACTTACTATATGTAGTGCAAGGAAGCTAGGTGGCGAAGTGGATAGAGCACTAGGCTTGAAATAGGAAAGACTCATCTTCCTGAATTCAAATCCAACTTCAGACTTACTAGCTTACTAGCTGTGTGACCCTGGGCAAGTCACTTCACCCTGTTTGCCTCAGTTTCCTCATGTGTAAAATGAGCTGGAGAAGGCAGTGGTAAAATCACTTCAGAACCTTTGCCAAGAAAACCCTAAATGGGGTCATGAAGAGTTGGACATGTCCGAAACAACTAAACAACAAGAATGTGTAGTGCAGCATGGAGTTCTGAATAGAGAGCTAACCACAGGGTCAAGAGGATGTGGGTTCAAAACCTGCCCCTGACGCTTTCCAGCTGTGTGACTCTGGGCAACCCTTTAGTGCCCCAGGCAACTCTCAGAGACTATAAATGGCAGAACAGTTGCTAATCTACATCTGTGGAGGGAGTATCCTTGCCCAGAGTTTCCTATCCCAGTGAAATCACCAGTGCTGGTCAAAACTTTCTCCACAATTTTTAATCTCAGTTGCCTAGAGTACTTAGAGGTTAAGCAACTTGCCCAGAGTCACACAGCCAGTATGTGTCAGAGGAGGAATTTGAACATAGGTCTTCCTAGCTTTGAGGCCAGTTTTCTATGTACTATACCCTGATGCTTATGTTTCCTCTCTCTTCTGTCCCTCCTGCTATATCAAGGTACACTGGAGAAAAATTTCTAGAAACTGTTAAGAAGCAAAGACCGGTTTTCTCAAAAGAACTGGAAAGAAATAGTTAAGGATGATTGATGTTGTTGAGTCGGTTCAGTTGTATCTCACTCTTCAAGGCCCCATTTAGGGTTTTCGTGGCCAAGATACTGGAGTGGTTTGCCATTTCCTTCTCCAGCACATTTTGCGGATGAGGAAACTGAGGCAAACAGCGTTAAGTGACTTGCTCAGGGTCACACAGCTAGGAAGTATCTGAGGCTAGATTAGAACTCAGGTCTTCCTGACTCCATTTCCTGTGTTCTATCTACTGCACCACCTCATAAAGTTTGTGCACATAAGGATCTAGCACTTAAACTTTCAGATAGTTTTCTAGTTCAGTAGAAAGATGTAAATCTATACAATACAACTTCTACAAATTGAGAATACATTTCTTAACAGAAACTCTAAAGATGAGAAGCATGAGGTATAAAGAGTTGACCTCATAATCAGGAAGACCTAGGTTTAAGGTCCGCCTCTGACACTGATTGTGTGACCTTAGGCATGTCACTTAACTAGTCATTGTCCCAGACAACTCTATAAGACTGTCAGTTGCAAAGTGGATGACCCCAGTGACTTATATTGATAGCAAGAGCTTCCTCACAAAGTTCCCAACAGCAATTAAATCATTGGTCAGGACAAAAAAAATACCAACAAAACCCCTAAGGATACAATATAGATAGGCTAGCATTTTTGTAAATGGGATGGAATTAGATTGCCAATACTGTATCCAGTGGGACCTAAGTTAACATGAGACCACATAGGCTTCTTAGCTTCAGACCAAAGAAACAGACCGACAGACAAACAGGAAAAGACAGACAGACAAACTGGAAAATACAGATAGAAAAAAAGAGATAGGTGTCGTGTCACTTTTTCCTCTGCCCACCAGGAAGAAAAATCAAACAGAGAACACAGAACACTTCTGGGTCCTTAAATCTTTTCTGCTACTTTTAGTCTACTCAGGTCATATTCTGTAAAATAAACTTTCTCCTCATTAAGAGTCTTGATAGTGTATTACCTTAGCCTTGCCAAGGGTTGGGAAAAAAATTAATAACTTTTCTATATTCCTAGATCTATGCCAAATTTTAGACAAATGGGAAAAAACTTTTTATTCTTTTTAAGTGTTAAATCAATTTTGAATCAAAGAGCTCCAACTATATTAAAAAAAAGAAAGAAAGCCATTTCTCCAGTTCAGTCACATGCTTCCCACTTTCCCTAGCCTTGGTATTCTGGCTAAAGCTATGATATCTTTAATGATATCATGACTTCTTCCAGCAGCTCCTCATTGGTAATATATTATAGTCCACTCACACCCACCATGTACTTTTTCATTATCCTTTGGGTGACCTACAACTGTAATTCTTTGGACACTGTAGTATTTCATAGCCATATAAAATCACCTGAAGAATATCATTATTAAAAAGATGGGGGGCAGGTAGGTGCCACAGTGGATAGAGCTGTGGCCTTGGAGTCAGGAGGACCTGAATTCAAATCTGACCTCAGATATTTGACACTTACTAGCTGAGTGACCCTGGGCAAGTCACTTAACCCCAAATTGCCTCATCAAAAAGAAAAAAAAAAGATTGGCTTTTGTCTCAGGGAGAAGCTTGGGGTCATTAAAGGTTATTGCTTCATACCCCAAAGGCAGTGTTGCCCACTTTGCTCTTCAGATCTGAGCCTTGCTGATTGTTTGTCCACGGTGTCTATCCAAGACATATGCACTGATGGACAGATAACTTGTCCATCCACTTGGTCATTCTTCATGCACTTGATTTTTCCTGTGTGAATAATTAAGCTGAACTCTCTGGAATGATTATGAATCTCATTTAAGAGACCCTACAGTGTTCAAGAGCTTGATTCAATAAATATATCCTAGGATCATAGATTTAGGGCTGAAAGGGGAGCATCATCTGCAACATGGAATATCTGGAGGACCATCTTTAGGAAATCCTTCTAATATTCCAACAGTGCCCTTCCTTAAAAAAGGAACCTTTGAGGTCATCTCACTGGGCCTCTCATTCAACATAGGAATCTCCCTCAACACCAACACTCTCAAGTGGGCATGCACCCTGTGCTTGAACAATTCTGGTAATATAGGGTTTAGTAGCTCAAAAGGTCTGTCATTCCATTTGGGGACAGCCATTAGTCTTCTTTATATTGAGTCAAAATTAGTCCTAGTTATCCCTTATGGGGATAAGCAGAGTATCTCAAATTTCCTCTTCCATATGACAGCCTTTAAGATAGTTGACAACCTTTCATTATCTTCTCTGGTCTAAACTTGATCAATTCCCACAACTGCTCCTTATGTTATACATTTCATAGATAGAGAGTTATAGAGATGGATATATCATATATAATATTACATTCTAATTTTATGTTTATATTGTTGTCATCCCTTTCCATCAGACTGAACTCTCCTCAAGACCAGATTAGGTGTTATTCTATCATTCTTAGTACTTAGCACAGTGTATGGTAGATGCTAAATTAATGTTTGTTGGCCATGGCATGGTTTTGACTATTCTGAGGCCCCTTCTCTGGATGTTCTCTAGTTCATTAGTGGTCCTCTTATCATGTTGTGTCCTGATCTGAATGTAGTATTATTAATGTGGTTTTTCCAGGTCAGAATAGACAAGACTTCCTTTCTTCAAGCTGCCAGAAAGTGTATAGTTGCAGGTAGATTATACGCTATCTTAATACATCTTATTTTCTCATTTTTTTAATTCCTTTCAGTTATCATTTTGTCAAGCTACATGATATGCTGGGAACGGAGCTGACCTTGAGGTCAGCTTGTGACCCTGGGCAAGTTACTCCTTTTCTCTAGGCCTCAGATCCCTCATCTTTCAAATAGGGATAGTGTTATTGGCAATTTCTCATAGAGTTGCTATAAGAAAAATGTTTCATAAACTTTAAAGTACTATAAAAATGTGAGCCCTTGACTAGACTTTTTTCAGTAAAATTGAGCATTTTGGAAAAATAAATTTTATTATGTTAAAAATATGACATATATAAACAGCATAATATAAATATATTTATAAATATTATACAATTATATTTACAAATGTAAATATAATATATAAGTAGCCATGTATAAAAAATATATTGTTTGTAGGCATATGCTAATATTTTCAAGCTAATGCTTCAAGGACTTTTTCTTTCTTTGGTGTAAGTGCTCCTGTAGCTGACATTTAGATAAAGCTTTAAGGTTTACAAAGAGTTTTACATAGTTTATCTTATTTGAGCTTTTCAGCAGCTCTGTGTGGTAAGTACTGAAAGTTTTATTATTCCCATTTTACAGATATAGAAATAGAGGTTAGTTAACTTGTCCTTGGTCTTACATCTAGTAAGTGTCAAAGGCAGGATTTGAACCCAAGATTGCCTGTCTCCTACTCTAGCACTCTATCCATTACCTGACACTGCCTCTTCATTGACACAGATAGTAACTCTTTTGCATTTTAGTAGAGGATCTCTGAGAGTTGTCATTATAGAAATACTCATTAGCATGGAATGCTGCCTTCCTAACTTACGAGTCATGGAATCTTTGGCTTTCTTTAAGACTTACCTCTAGCACCATTTCTTCTAGGAGGCCTTTCCTAGACCCTCCTCTTCCCCCTTCCCCCAGTTGGTATTGCCAACCCCTCCTAAAGTTATACTCTATCTACTCCTATTTTTTTTAATACTCTGATTTATACATATTGTCTCCCCCTTTAAAATGTAAGCTCCTTGAGGGAAGGGAATGTTTTTGTTTATTTTGGCTTTGTATACCCAGTATTTCGTATAGTACCTGGTGAATGGTAAGCTCTTAATAAATGCTTGTTTATTGACAGATTAAGGAGCCTCATCACACTTAGCTAGACTGCTATTTGAATGATAGACATTCTGTACCCTTACTCAAAGCCTTTCCAGCTTAGAAGGACCTATCAATGCTAATGGTCTCCTAGAATAGCTTTCTAGAACATAGGGTCACTTCCACATCACTTCCATACCACTATGAGGCACCAGAGTAGGACTTCAGTGGAGGGAATCCAAGCTAAATAGCCTAAAAGTCAGTGGAGGGAATAGACTTCTGAGTTTTTTATAAGTGGGCATAAAAAGGGCAGTGACATTCTTTCCCCTTTCACAGATTTGTTTAAACCAAACATAAAATCAATTTTGTTACCTTTAGGAATATACAGCATCAGAAAAGGAAATGATGCAGCAGATGATTCCTACAGAATTATTCCATCCAATACCTGTCAAGTTTGAGCATGCTAAGACCTATTACAGGAACTTAGCAACAGCTGTTTTTACCACTCTGCAGATGCCATTGGATGTCCGCCTTAAAGAAGGTAAGTAATTTTTTACTTAACCTAATTTCTTTGCAGACAATGCAGGATGCTTTTGCTTTCTGACTCACACCAGGTCTCTTTAGCCCAGATAAATCTGCCAAACTAATCTTCCTAAAATGCTTTCCATCATGATATTCTTTTGCTCAAAAAAAAAGTTCAGTGATTTCAAAGACTTACAAGGTAAAGTTCATATCCCTTGACCTTGACTCAAGGCCCTTCAGAATCTGGTCCCATACTGTCTTTATTCGGACTACTGCTCCTCTAAAGAAATCCTCTTCTCTAGCCCAACTATTTTGCTTACCATCCTCTTTGTTCCTACTCATGCTGTTTTCCCTGTCTTTCTCACTCAGTGGCTCATTCATTCAGTGATCATTTATGGAGGCCTACCAAAGAAGGAAATACTAATACTAATACTCCTTCATAAGTAGAAATGTTTAGATAATTGGAGCAAAGAGAATATTTAGTTATCTAGGTTTCTTCTACTTTTAAAATTCAATTTGGTTTGACAAGTATTGATAAAGTGACACCAGGGATATACAGACAAAAATGAAAAGAGATGCTGCCCTTAAGGGGTTTACATTCTTCTGGTATTTATAAACCTATGAAACACCAATAGTGGGCAAGGATCTGGTATACTAGGGATCAGCTCTTTCTCTGGTTTGTTGGAAATGGTTTTAGTGAGCAAAGTAAAAGAACAACAAGATAAAACCCGAAGGGAAATTAAATAAATCCTCCTGGGGAAAAGTACTTGACAGAAAAATGAAAAAGACAACTGAAACAATGAATAAAGAAAGAAGAAATAAAAGGCACACAATACATAAACATTTGAGGGAGAGGTAAAAGAAAGTGAGAAGTCTCCAGAAGAATAAATAATATAACAATAAGACACTCAAAAGCAAAAATAGATCTGTTCCAAGTACTTTTGGAGTATTCAATAAAATTAACAATGTTCTACACATAGTAAGTAAAGGAGTGAAGGAGGAACAAAGGAAGGAAAGAGGAGAGGAGGCAGAGAGGGGAGGGGAGGAAAGAAGGAAAGGAAAGAGAAGGGGAGAGGAAAGAAAAACAAAAAAGAAGAGGAAAGAAAATGGTAGAACATAGGAGAATGAAGAGGAGAAGAGAAGAAAGGAGATGCTAAAGGAGAGGAGAGGAGATGAGGAAGAAGAGGAGAAGAGATGGGGAAGGAGAGGAGAGAGAGGAAAAGGAAAAGAGACGGGGTGGGGGTGGAGAGGGGAAAGCAAGGGAGAAGAAAGGAGAGGAGAAAAGAAGAGAGATTGTACCACCTGTTTTTGTAATTTCTTCTTGATCAGGTGCAAAAGCATGCATCAGTACGGCCCAGGTACCACTGACTTAACTCATACCATTGATCCTAAATTTATTTGCCTGTAACAAAAGCTTGTTATCTGACCCTACCTCATCTCTAAAACACTATGCCCAGCATCTTGCTATTTTGTATGTGCCCAAACACTCTTTTGCACTTGAATTTCTTAGGAACTGTCAGCCCTACCTAACTCCTTCTTGTTCCAGTTTCCAAGACTTCCTTTTTGACTAGAATAGTCTCTCTCTACCTTTCATCTGGTACAGACTGAGACTACCTTCATGTATTGGGACCAGTAAATATTTCTTCTCATCCTAACTTCCTCCTCAGTCACCCATAATACAGTGAAGTTAAAATTTACATCAGAAAAAAAATCAAATCCACTACAAACTACCTAGAACAGGTGAGTTGTTTTTCTGGATACATAACAAAAGTGTCTTGCAATTTCTTCTAGATACCTGCAGCCAGCTTTCTGTATCTTCCCAGTCAAAACCTGGTACATTGCTGAAAACAACACCCACACCTGAGCGTTCACTCTTCTTAAAATGTAAGGTAACATTAGTATATAAAGGAACATAGAATATGGTAAGACTAGCATAAATCTATGACTCTATTTGTACATACAAATTGAGACAGAGTATCCTTTTACTATTTTTAAATGTTTTCCCTGTCGAAACAAAGTATATTAGTTGCATTTTAAAGCATTACAATCAATGTCAGTCATGTAAAGTCCAACAATGTTGAACCACAACACCCCTGCCCCAAAGGATTTTTAAAGTCTGAGATGAAATTTAGCAGTGATAAATGCAAAGTCCTGCACTTAGGCTCTAAAAATCAACTGTGCAGGCACAGGATGAGAGTGAAAATAGTCCATGTAAGATCACCAAGTATTTTTGGTGGACATCAAGTACTATCTGAATTAGTGGTGCTGCCTAATAGCCCCAAAAAACTAATGAAATCTGTATAAATAGAAGCATAGTGTCTAGAATATGGGATATGATTTCATTCCACTTTCCCCTGGGGAGAACACATCTGAAAGTGTCCAGTTCTAAGGGTCACAGTTTGGAGGAGACACTGATAAGCTGCATCATGTTCATAGGTCAGCAACCAGATAAAGAATGATTCAAAATTATAGTACATATATGTTAGTTGGAAAAATTGATCTCATAGTATTCTAAGATTATAGATTATCTATTCCAACTCATTTCATAGATAAAGAGACCAAAGTCTAATAAAGGCTACGTGACTGAAAGGAAGCCTCATAGAGAAATGAACACTAGACTTGGAGGTATGAAAACCTAGGTTCAGATCCCACCTCAGATACCTAATTTTTTTTTGCTCCTAGGCAAGTCATTTAACTTCTTGCAGGCTCCCATTCCTCATCTGTAAAGTGAGAATAAAAATAGTGGTTGTCTCTATGTGTGTGTGTGTGTGTGTGTGTGTGTGTGTGTGTCTGTGTGTGTCTGTGTGTGTCTGTGTGTCAGGCCCAGGATTTAAACACCTTTTCATTAATGAATTGTATTCTTTCCACTATTTCATACTTTTTCTCATTTGGGGTAAGAGATAGCATGGTGAGAGACATCAGGCTAAAGAACACCCCCCCTCCCCCCAGTTTAGCTTGGAAGAGAAAAGACATGACAAAAAAAGAAGGCAAAGAGGAAAGACAAAGAAGCGGCATGATGGCCATCTTCAATATTTGAAGAGTTATCATATGGAAGAAGGATGCCATTAAGTTTGCTTGGCCACAGATGGCAGAATGGGAACAATCGACAGAAATTACAGGAAGGCATTTTTCAGGTCAATATACTGTAAAGGAAATCTCTAAGAATGAGAACTTGTCCAGAAACAAAATGAGCTGCCTCAAGGGAGATAACAGGTTACTAGAGGCATTCAAATGAGAATCAGACACAGTATGACCACTAGTTGGATATTTCCTCATGGGTTATGGGTTGCTTCAGGTAGAATTTGGACTCTTAGTTCCCTTCTAAACACAGTTCTATGATTCTGGAGCCTGGTCAAGAGTAGAGTAATTGATGAACTGAGGATTTTTTACCTGGAAAAGAAAAGGCTTTGGTAAAACAACAAGGCCACAAGCACTTATCAAGTACTTACACATTTCACCGCATGATCGTCACAGATTTTATGCCAATTTTTTAAAAAAGTGGGGTGCAACCATTATGTGAAGCTTTTAAAAATTGTGCCAGTATTACTTAAAAATCATTTATTACTAAACTGCATCATTGGCAGATGAGCTGTACAGTTTGGCTACTGAGGAAAGATGCAAGTCTTACCATATCACATGACTTACTCATGGCAGCTTTGCCTGCTTCCCTTGGCGTCTACAGCAAGGTTAAGTGACAATACCGTTAGTACTGCAGCATTCTAAACAAACCACGTGAGCTGGCTTTCAGAAATATACTGACAATGAGCCTGCACTGAGAATTCTAGGCGTGGGGCTCACAATGGGCAAGAGATAAATGCATATCCATATGTCTCTGGTGAATACATTACTGCTCTGTTTACCTCTTAAGCGGCGTGACAGCTGGGATTCTTATAATCTAGCCACTGCTCAGATTCCTAAAATCTAGCCACTGTTTATATTCTTATAATCTAACCACTGCTTACTCATGTTTAGACTCCTTAAGAGTCTGCCCAACGTGACAATGTTAAGCGGCGTGACAAACAAAATTATACCATGTGACAATTACACGATAAAAGGTTATAAACCAGTTTTTGGACTGGAAAAACAGGGTTTGACTATTATTAAGTGGCGATGATTATGTGGTGAAATACTCAGGAGGACCTGAGTTCAAATCCAACCTCAGACTAGACATTTGACACTTACTAGCTGTGTGACCCTCAGCAAGTCACTTAACCCCAATTGCCTCACCAAAAAATAAAAAAAAATTTAAAAAAGGAAAGAAATACAGTACTACATGCCAGGCACTGGAGATGTGAATATAGTATAAGCAAAAAGAAAGACCATTCCTGTTCTCAGGGAGCTTCCATTCTAGTGAAGATAACACATAAAAGGGAACTGAAAAGAAAGTGGGGAGTAGGAGGAAGAAGGTACCCCACAAGGGGAGGGGAGAAAGATGGGGGCAAAGTTCAAATAGTCAGAACCACAATTAGGAGGGGAATGGAGCATGGCTGGCCTGGACCCATCACAAAATGAAGCCCCCAAGGAACAACTCACTAATGGAAGAAAGAGACCAATATGGCAGAGGAATGATTAGCAGTTTAGCTTTTGATAGCTGTTGAGTATTTGAAGCATTGACTGCCATGTAGAAGAGGGATTACATTTCTCCTGCTTAGCCTCACAGGGCAGATTGCAGCTATGCTCTTCAATACCTCTGTCTATCCTTTGTTATACTATCATTGTAAAGGACACTAGGTATAATCACTGAACAAGTCTGTCTTGTAAGAATAAATCCATAGAGCAGGGCTGAGTCGCCCAGAGAAAGAGAATGTGGTAATACTGTATAATGTTCAGATTCAGTCCCCCTGACCACTTATTATAGAAAGGCAGGTCACAGATCTATCAATACTTGTTTGGCCTAAGGTAATTTCTTATATCCCTTGTGAGTACCTACCAAGGTTACTGTTTGAGAGAACCTGCAACTTCATCCTTGTATCATAGAGCCTGAGACAAACAGGGAGATCTAGCAACAATAACAATCCTTCCTTTTATGTTCCTATACTATATATGGGCAGCACAACATTATGTACCTGTACTACAAATGGGCAGCACTAGATAGAGGGCCAGCCTGGGAGTTAGGATGACCTCTGACCTTTACTGGTTACGTGACCCAAAACAAATCACTTAACTTCTCAGTACTTTACATTGCATAAGAGTTGATGTGCATTGGTAGAGAGAATTTCCCCACCAGGAGTTCTCTGAACTAATGAAATCATAAGTCCAGGCCTCAAAATAATAAAGAGAAGGAAGATGAAGAATCTTATCATTAGTAGAGTGTATTTTCTTGTGGGGAAAATCCCTCTACTGATGAAATCATTGGTCCAGTTCTACCTCCAAAAAACAGTATACACAGGGCACAGATACAAATCATGCCCCAAGAAAAGCCATAAATCTCTCCGAAGACATCATAGGAAATAGATAAAATGATCCTTAGTAATTACTCTGGCCCACATGATGAAATGACAATAATAAAGGATATATTAGCCCAGTTTTTAACGTACTGACATAGGTTGAAATGGGGTGAGAGTCAGGGGATGGATGCCTAAATGTGGATGCTGGATAGAATCATAATTATTAGAACTATAAAGGACCTTAGAGATCTAGTTCATTTGATGAGGAGACTGAAATTTAGGCCAAGGAATTTGCCTGAGGTTATCCTATAAGCAAATGGCAGAAGTAAGACTTAAATTCAAGTGTCCAGATTCACTTTCCAGTGCTCTTTCTGCCATGTCATTGTGTTATCCACTTTGGGGTGGTATTAGTGTGAGTGAACTTAAATATAACTTCATGCATGCTCCAGTTAATCATTACAAGTTTCTGAAGGCCTTCCACGTAAAAGTATCTGAGTACCTACAGAGTGTGATGATATCAAAAGGAGGAGAAAGATAAGCAGGAACTCATTCTTTGAACTAATGCAGTCTTTCCCAAGTAGGAGGGAGTTGAAGAGAAGAGTTCATAAGTGACATAGGGAAGAGAAGATATATCTTCATAGCTCTGACAGAGACAGAATGTTTTGAATTGCTTTTTATGAAGTATGAAAAATTGCTTAAGAGGATACACATACCCAGGTTAATATTTTAAGAACCTTAAAAATGATACACTGAGTCAGATCCATGGCTCATCCAGCTCAAGATTCTACCTCTCACAGTGACACCAAGGGACAACCATAAAAGGATATTATTAGGGGCAGTGTGGTGGTGTGGTTAGAGAGCCAGTTGTGGAGTAATGAAGACCTGGATTCAAAGTCCTGCCTTTGGCATATATTGACTGTGTGATCCTGGGCAAGTCCCTTAACCTTTCAATGCTACAGGCAACTCATCGTGACTATAAATGCAATGCAGAAGCCCATCTGAACTTAGGAAGAATTTTCTTGGCAGAGGTTTGTTATGCCAATGAAATATAGTTCTAGAAAAGAAAGAGAGAAAGAAAGAAAAGAAAGAGAAGGAAAGAAAGAAAGAAATCTCCCTCAAAAAAGAGAGCATTATTTTTCTCCCTGATAGCAGTATGTATAGTAGAAAGAGGCCTAGTATGGGAGTCAGAAGAATTCAGTTTGAGTCCCAAATCTACCTATGTGACCTTCGTCAATTCACTTAACCTCACTGATTCTCAGTTTCTTAAACTGTAAAATGAGGATGGTAATAACCACTTTAAGAGGCATTGGGACATGGTGGATAGAGTTAGGAAGAGCTTAGGTCAGGCCTTACTTCTGCTACATCATGTGATCCTAGACAAGTCATTTAACTTCTCAGCGCCACCAAACAACTCTCTAAGACAATAAGTTGCAAAATAGTCAATGGAGTTTCCTGAAATAATGAAGTCATAATTCCAAGCCTAATAATAATAGTGAGGAGGAAGAGGAGGAATCCTGTAAACTCACAAGGATGTTGAGACGATCAAATGAAATCCAGTCTAGGAAAAAAAAAAACATAAAGTGATGTAATATTGTCAACTTGAAGAAGTTAGGGGTATCCCTAAATATGCTTATTTCTCTTAGAATGGATTTTCCATGAGTTTGAGTTTTCCAAACACCTTCTTTTGAAACTTTTTTTGTATATTTTTCCCAGCTCTTACCACCACCTCTTGGTGTAGTAAATTCCATAAATGAACACTTGTTCTATAAAGTTAGGGTTCCCTTTATGTGTTCTAAATTTATCTCTTCCTAGCTTGAAGAGGAATCTTTGCTTCTGGGCTATGATTCCAAGATTTGGTGAATAACATTTATGAATTAAGAAACCTCATATCCTCCTATGTAGCCTTCATCTTTCCAAACTTGTCTTTTTAGTCTGTTCTCATTTTGCAGAATCTCAGAGTTGGAAAGAACCTCAAAGTCCAGCTAGTCTAATTAGTATCTGGCCAAGTGTCTCCTCCATGAAAATCTGTTCAAAGTGGTCATCCATAAACCAGAAGAAACCCAACTACCTCCCAAAGCACCCTATTCAATTTCTTGATCACTCTAACTGTTGGAAATGTTTCTTTACATCGATCCTAAATTTGCTTTGACAGTTTTCACCAGTTAAGAAGAGACAGCTTGGTGAAGTAGATGGATTATGGGCCCTGAAGTCAGAGCATGTGGGTTCAAATCTGACCTCAGTTTCCTCATCTCTAAAATGAGAGGGTTGAACCAGAGATTCATGAGGTCCCTTCCAGCTCAAAACCTACTCTTATATTCCTAGTTCTGCCCTCTGGAGCCAAGCATCACAAGTCTAAAGTATCTTCTATGGGATTGACTTTTAAACGTCCTACCTACCCACACCCACCTCCAATCCTCAAGGCTTTTCTTCTCAGGTTAAATACCTCTAGTTCCTTCAAATAATCCTCATCTAACATGATCACAAGAACTTTCAATGTCCTAGTATCCCTTTTCTGGGTGCTCTCCAGCTTATTAATGTCCCAATATGTAAGACCCAACACTAAGCATAGTATAAGTACTCTGGGATGGGGAGGTAAGGAGTAGGAAGCAAGATGACTAGCAACTTCTATACCATTTACATCTACAGTCCCATTTAATGATCATAGCCCTTCATGATGATGTCTGTAATGATTTCAAGATTCTCACTCATTGAAGGAAGAGACAAATTTTTCTCATATACTGACAAAAAACAGAAGCATAAAAAACTTGCTAGAATTTAGAAAAGCTTTCAGCACAGCTTGAAGCAAAACCAAGTATCAGATTAATTTACAATTAAGCAGAACATCCTTTTAGGAATATTTCTGATTATTCAGGTATTTTGTCGTTGTTGTTGTTGTTGTTGTTATTGTTGCTTTGCTGTATTTTGGAAGGAACGGATGATTTGTTGGGGCGTTGTCTTTTAAACAGATGCCAGAATCCCAACCCTGGAACCAGACACTATGCATTCCCGGCTGCGATTGTCTGATGACCGTTTGACTGTGACCTGTGTTTTGATTGGCAAGATTCAATTATTTAATCCCCAGAGGTTTGATAAACTGTGGCAGGTGCTGAGCCGGGACTCTTTCTTCTCTGGGAGTCATTACTGGGAGGTGGACTTACTCAAGTCTGGGATAGGATGGTGGATAGGGGTGGCTTATTCTTCCATTGGACGCAAAGGAAATTCTGAAGCTAGTCGTTTGGGGTTTAATAGAGAATCTTGGTGTTTAAAAAGATTTGATATGGAATACTGGGCATTTCATAATGGAGAAAGAACACGAATACCAATAGATCATGATCCTGAAAGGATTGGAATTTTCCTGGATTACGAGGCTGGAATTCTCTCTTTTTATGATATGACATGTGGTGTGACACACTTACACACATTTTACTCAAGGTTCCAAGAGCCACTTTATCCAGCACTGAGGCTATGGGAAGGATCAATAACCATACGTAAACTGCCCTAGGGCCCCCGCTAATCCCAGGAAATGATTGGTCCCAGTGTAAGGATAAAGGATACAGGAGGGGACTCTCTTTGCAGACATATGGCTGGTGCTATGATGATAACAATAAAAATGATCATTAGCATTTGTACACTTTAAAGTTTGCAAAGTGGTTTATGTAAACATTATTTCATTTGAACCCTATGAGGCAGAGACTCTCAATATCATTACCCCATTTTACAGATGAGGAAATTGAGACCCAGTGACTTCCTCATGGTCACACAGCTAAAGTGTTAGAGGAGAAATTTGAGGCCAGGTCTTCCTAACTCCAAGTTCAGCATTCTATCCCCTGTGCTTTCCTGAGAATAGGTACCTCAAACCCACTGGCTGTTTTTCAACTCTTTACTACCCTTCATCCTTTTGTCCAATCAAACATATAATCAGATGAACAAGTCTCCGGGAAGAAAAGAAAAGATTTGAGTAGGATTGTTACAAATAGATTTTGTGATATGTTTATAACAAACATGAAGTTTGAAGCCATTGCTTTAGGGAACCAGGCTATATAGGCATATGGGTATGTCAAGTAGGGTAGTAACTCTAGGGATGCTAGGCAGTAATGTTTATTACTATTAAATAGTAGTAATACTAATAACAATTAGCATTAACATTACTAGTAATGTTATTATACTAGGTAGTAATGATAATGCTAGGTAGTAATATTTATTATAACTAACTAATAGAAATATTACTAACATTATCAGTAATGTTATTATACTAGGTGGTAATGCTAATGCTTGGTAGAAATGTTAGGGGATAAAACAAAGAAAAAGGATTAAAAGAGATTAGGCCCAGCATATTGAATCCATAATGTGTTTCCTAAACTGTGGGTACCAACCCCATATGGGATTTTGACCCACAATTTAAGAAGTGCTAAAGGGATCTTGAGTGGAAAAAGTTTAAGAAGTCCTGAATTATTAGACCTAGGGTGCAGAGTACTTAGCTTAACCTTGGTCCTGGAATGGATATCTCGCTGCTTTATGCTGATTTTTATTCAGCTGACCAAATTGCTTATGTAGATAAAAGGAGACACCAGAAATATGATATTGTACCAGGACTATCAGTAGTTTATGTAACTATAGACTAGAAACTAAACAGAGAGTCTAAAATGTAACTAGTCCTAGGTTAAAGGACTCTTGGGTATGGGTCATTCTAATCAGGGATGCTGGGATCTGCCAAGCTGATGAGCGAATCAGGGAAAATTAAGAAGAAACCCTCCCGTAGGAAAGCAGGTGTACCGATTTTTTTTTATTGTGATGCACAGTTTCTATAAGGGACTTAATGGCTTTTGACCTTTACTCATTCAGGACTCCCGACCTGGGCAAATAAATGGCAAGACCTGATTCAATAAAGCAAATGATTCTTTCTTATGTCTTGAAACCTAATGTGTCATCTTCCTTAGTTTTCTGAAGTGGAGAAGTTGCACACATGGGGCTTAAGGTTACTGTAGAGCTCCATATAAGATGCCCAAATTGCAGGTTTCGCCATCTGCCAAGCACTTACAAGAAAGAGCCTGTCTCAATACAAAAAAAAAAAGAAAGAAAAACACAAATAAAATGAAAAAACTGAAACAACTAAACAAAATAAAGAAAAGAAAAGGAAAAGGCGAGCTTTCCTTCTCAGAGGAAAAGTCTAATCCCAAATTAGCAACCAGAGTATGTGGAGCGCTCCTAGTAGGGATTAGATTCCTAATCTATGGGTCGCTATACATACATGCACACACACACACCCAAGTGAGAAACCAAACCACTTTGGGTGAAAATTCTTCCACATAGGACAATCCCAGTTGGGATAACGGTTTGCCCAGTGGATCACGTACCAGTGTACAGAGCAAGTCAAATAAAGGCCTAGACAAAATTTCTCCACAGGTCCCCTACAGAATGTAGAATTCTCTATTTTTCTCCACATTAACAGGGCATTTCAAATAAAAGTCCAAACCCATCTAATTACAGGACAAGCATATCAGCTCAAAAAGAAAGCGAAGTCAGATGAGCACCAAACACATGTGGGGCTCCCAAAAGAGGATTAAGTGTTCACGGTTGATGAGAATCAGCCCTTCAGATCCTGGAAGATGTCCCCAAATGTAACAACTAATTTCACAGGAGACTTTAGGGTACCTCCTTCCACTAAGGGGAGCATGCTTTGTTCTCTGGCCTGTGGACTAATGTGTGGTCACTGCATTGGTCAGAGCATTTAAATCTTTTAAAAGTTATTTTTCTTTACAATGTTGTAGTTATTGTATAAATTGTTCTCAAGGCTTTGCTCATTTCACTCTGTATCATTCCATAACTAGCTGTTATCATCATCTGAATCCATCCCTTTCACCATTTCTTACAGTCCAATAATATTCCATTATATTCACATACCATAATTTGTTCAGTCATTACCTAACTGGTGAGTACCCACTTTGTTTCAAGTTTGTTGTTGCTACCAAAAGTGCCACTATGAATATTTTTTACATATGAGTTCCTTCTCTTGTCAGCCCTGAAAACAAATAACCAAGAGTCACAGGGGTTTTACAACTGCTATTAACGCTAAAAATATCAAAGAACTCTCACAGGTTATTACAACCACAGTTAACTCAGAAAAATCAAATAGAAAGAAAACAAAATAAAGTCAAAGAATTAACAATGGTCACAAACAAAAAGCTTTCTTTATTCCATTGGAAGAGGGAAACTAGACACATGTATCAGGCCCTCCTGTAGTAGAAGACCCACTTTGGTGTGGGCAAATCTCCACACATATGCTACGGACCACTCAGTAAGCTGTAGCCCTGACAATGAGGGGTAACAGCAACAATGAGACAAGTTTGATTCATGGCAGGGCTTAATGACCAGGATGTGGGTACTGCAGGTACTTGTCCGAGCTCAGAGACCACTTGGTGCTGGTGTGAAACAATTCTGGGATTTTGGTGCAGCTGAGTTCATCCAAAGGGCAAGAGCAAAGGGTTGTTGTTATGCCAAGCTCAGGGCAAAGCTTGTTTGCTGGGACTTAGCTCTGGAAAACAGGGTGTCTCCTAATAGCAAAAAGAGAGGGTGGTCTTGGTGTGGGGATCTTGGCACCCTCTTTTATCTTTTTGAAGAACAGGCCTAATAGTCGTATTGCTGAATCAAAGCATAGGCACCATTTAATGGGTTTTTTTTTGCTATGGTTTTTAAGTTGCTTTCTACAACAGCTAAACCAGTTCACAGCTCCAACAATGGTTCATTGGTGTGCTTAATCTTCCATCTCCCATGTGCCCTCCAACAATAGTTTGTTTCCTTTTTTGGTCATCTTTGCCCATCTGATAAGAGTATGGTGGAACCCCAGGGTTTTAATTTACATTTCTCTTATTAGTTATTTGATACATTTTTTCATATGGTTGTTGACAGCTTGTTTTCGTTCTTTTGAGAACTGCCTATTTATAACCTTTTACCATTTGTCTATTGACAAATGATTCTTGTTCTTATAAATTTGAATCAGTTTCCTATGTATCCTTGACACCATACTTTTATCAGAGAAACTCATCTGACTTCGCTTTCTTTTTGAGCTGATATGCTTGTCCTGTAATTAGATAGGTTTGGACTTTTATTTTATCAGAGAAACAAGATATTTTTCCCAGTTAACTATTTCTCTTCTAATTCTAATTGCACTGATTTTGTTTGTGTAAAAGCTTTTCGATTTTATATAAACACTGTTCATTTTACTTCCTGGGATTCTCGCTATCTCTTGTTTGGTCAAGCATATTTTCCCTCCAAATTCTGAAACAAATTGCAGCATACCAAAAAATTTCTTTTAAAGAAAATGGAAGCTGCCTTTAATATAGCACTCCTTAGAGTATGTGACTACCTCTTGTAACAGAGGAATCAGTGAAAAATCAGTTCTCCATAAGGGAAATTTTTTGAGCTGGTATCAGAATTGTCCATTTTGAGACACCTTGGAATGATATGAATTCAGCAGAGGTTCTGGCTAAGTTCTCCTTAATCAATCTAGTCCAATATTGACCCAATTATTGTAAAATTTGGTAAGTTTATCAATGGATGGGAAAGAGTGTCAAGCTAAACTTCCACTTTAGGAAATGGATATTAGAGGCACCTCCAACACTCCCATTTCCGCCCCCAGAGCTCCATGAAAGGGGAAACCTTTCATATAGGCAGTGGTTAACTTTATTACCTCTAGGAACCCCAAAAACAAACTTGTTAAATCCCTGGCCTCTAAAGATAGTTACTGAAGGGCAATTAAAAGGGAGTAAAACTTTTCTTAGGGAAAAGTGGGCAAATCTCAATCCAAGAGAGAAAAGTAGAGTCTATGCTAGATCAAACCAAAAGTTCACCAGAATACCAAATCTGACAGGTGAGGAAAGAGACAAGATTTGCTGCAGTAAATCCAAAATCCAGGCACAGATTTTGACTCTCAAAACCTGCAACAACAACAATAATAACAACAACAGGCAAAACCACTAAGTGGCACTGGTATCAGGCATCAGAGAGATGAGGGTTAGTTCTTGTGCTCACCTGCTCAAAACAATGTTCACATATGGCAATAATGTGCCAGCTATGGCCCCATCTCAAATAGAAGTTCTTAACCTGGGGTCCATGAACTTCCTTTGAGTGTGTGTGTGTGTGTGTGTGTTTTATTTTGATAACCATACTTCAATGTAATTTGTTTCCTTTTTAATCCTATGTATTTTATTTTATGTATTTAAAACATCATTTGGAGAAAAAGGTCATTGGTTTCACCATTCATGACACAGAAAAGATTAAGATCTCCTCCTGTATATCATTACCATTGCCATGGTACTCTCAATTATAGCCTTGTTCTTCGCCTAGGGAAGCCTCAAGAGTAACAGAAGCTCCTCATGAAGATTTTCTTACACCTTAAATTTCCTTTAACACTGTTGATTAATATTCTAAATTTCTCTCTGGAATTCTGAGATGTTTATGGAAGGATATGGCAACAAAGCTCCTCCAGAGTGACAGCTTACCACCTTCACACAAATGGATTGATAAGGGCTTTACTGGTCCCCTCTGTCCAATTAGATTGTAGCTCCTTGAAGGCAGGACTGTCTTTTGACTCTTTTTGTCACTTAGCACAGTGCCTGGTGCATAGATGCTTAATAAATGTTTATTGATTAATTGATTGATTGAAAATAAATAATTATGTGAGCATATATAAGCATAAATAAGAATGACTGGTATGATAAGCTGCTCTCTTTGCAGCTTGCCTATTGGGAGGCTCCCTAGAAGCCCAGTGCCCAGGGCCAGGCACTGCTCTTTAGTGACAAGGAACTGAACTCCACCACTGGGCTAAGCTATGAAACTCAAGACTGAATTTGGAACATATCAGATGTTTTAACTGATCCACTCTAGTTTAAGCTTTGGAGTAGAACAGTACCCAACCCACACAATCAACCCACATACCTAAAGGATATAGATAGGCCTTGTAGGCTCTCCATCTCACCAAGGGGATTGAAGGGATTGATTTCCAAGCCCCACAAATAGAGGAAAGTGTAGTAGAACACTAGACCACCGAAGCAGAACTACCATACTGCTCTGCAAACCTTTCTTGGATATTTGCCTTCATATTTTCCTAAACAATTCATTGTGAATACCATCAGACACCTACTGGGTGAGCCCAACTAAATATTTTACTTGCTAATTCAAGTACAGGCAAAATTGTCAGAATTAAATCTCCAATGCATGGTATTCTCTTCCCTCACTACCAAAAATAGGGTGTTTAACCAAGAGAAGGGTTAGGGGTACATCATAGCTAACTTTAAATATTTGGAGGTCTATCATGTAGCAGATGAATTCAATTTGTTCCTGTTGGTCCTGGGGCCAGAACTAGAAGCAATAATGAGAATCAATTGCAGAGAAGTAGATTTAGGTTAGATTAAGGGAAAACTTCCAAAGAATTAGAGTTATTCTAAAGCAAAATGGGCTGCTTTGGGCCCCTTTCCCATTGAGGACTACAAGGCAAGGGTTAGATGACTACTTGTTAGGAATGTTGTATTTTTTTGTTTTTGTTTTTATATATGGGTTGACTAGATGATCTCTGAGATTCCTTCAACCTCTGAATTTCTATTATTCTATCATTAAAAGAGCAATACAGAACATGTCAAAGCAAATTATGAACACCACCATCCTTACCTAGGTCCTCCTTTTATGTAGTTTCCCAAACCTAATGGGTTCATCCAGTTATTTGTAGATTATAGGAAAATAAATACCACAAAACCACATTTAAATTCCAGTGACACCATTTTGGAATTATATAAGCCCCTCCCTACCTCTAATCTTTTCTCCTTTTCAATCTATCCTACTCACAGCTATTCCAATCATACTAACTTTAAAACTTTGAGTGGATCCTTAAATTAAGTCCAGACACTTCCACTTGTAATTCAAGGTTTCCACAAATATGACTAACCTAACTTACAAGTCTTACTTCTATTACTCATTTTCATGCAATTTACAAACTAAACTACTTATTCTTTCCTGATCATGCCATCTACTTTCCTACCTCCATGTCTTTACTCATTCTGTCTTCCACCTAGAATTTGTTTCCTTCCTCTAACCCAATCTTTACCTGTACTTCTTTCAAAATTCTTTGCATGTATTGGCTCTTCCATGATTTCTTTCCTGATCTTTCCAACCAGACATGATGTCTCTCTTCCCTCATAGCACTTGTCCCCTTTCTTTGGCATTTATCTTACAAGTTTAGGACTGAGGGTAGACAAGGTAAGTAGCTAACTCTAGAATATAATACACAGGAGAATAACTGGGGAATAGGTCTTATGTTACTTTTTGTAACTGCATGTATTTCTAATTCCAGAAAATCCTACTTTAAATGGCATAGTTTTTTGCTTCTAATGTAAGTCAAGTTGCATTTGATATAGGGAAGGTGCAAAGCCTTGGGCAGATAAGCAAAATAGGCTTGCTTAGAAAGTAACAAATATGTCATGCTCTTTGTCTTGTTATTTGTGGACTTATCCACCTATCAGATTGTAAACTCCTTAATGGCAGGAATTATGTTTTATATGTCTTTATATTTCCCATAGAGAGGCAACATGATGTAATGGATATCAGCCATGTAAGCCAAGAAGGAAGGCCTTCTTGGAAGGAAGGCCTTCAAATCCTGCCTTAGACACATACTGGCTATGTGACCCAGGGGAAGTTACTTAACCTTTTAGTGCTCCTGGAAACTCTTTAAGACTTTAGGTTGCACAGGGGCTATATCCCAAAACAGATTTTTTTTTAAAAGGAAAAGGAACTATGTGTGCAAAAATATTTATAGCAGCTCTTTTCTGGTGGCAAAAAAAAAAACTGGAAATTGAGGGGATGCCCATCAATTGGGGAATGGCTGAACAAGTTGTAGTATATGGTGGTGATGGAATACTATTATCAGAAATGATGAGCAGGATGCTCTCAGAAAAACCCAGAAAGACTTACATGAACTGATGCAAAGTGTAGGAGAACATTGTACACAGTAATAGCAATATTATAAGATGATCAACTGTGAATGACTTAGCTATTCTCAGCAATACAATGATCCAAGACAATCTCAAAGGACTCATGATGAAAAATGGTATCCATCTCCAGAGAAAGAACTGATGGAGTCTGAATATAAATCAAAGTATACATTTTTTGCTTTCTTGATTTTTCTTGGTTTTTCTTTTTTGGTCTATGTTTTCTTTTACAACATGACTAACATGGAAATGTTTTGCATGACTACACAAGCATAATCTATATCAAATTGCTTGCTCATTCAATAAGCAGAGTGGAGAGGGAGAGAATTCGGAACTCAAAATTTTAAAAATGAATGTTAAAAATTGTTTTTACATATAATTGAGGAAAAATAAAATACTAAATAAATTTTTTTTAAATTTTAGGCTGTGTCAAATTCCAGAGGACTCATGATAAAACATATGGCCACCTCCTGACAGAGAGGTGATGGTGTCTCAGAGTTCAGATTAAGACATTTTTTTGGGGGGGGGGAATCTGTGGGAATCTGTTTTGCTTAACTATGCATATTTGTAACAGTTTTGTTTTTCTTGCTTTTTCTGTGGCAAGAGGGGTAAGATGGCAAGGAGAGAAAGCTTGTCTTCATTTGAAAATATAAGCCCTGCTTCTTTGGACTCAAATTCTAATGGGAGAAGAAATGAACCTGCATTGGTAGAGGGAGTGCCTTCACCTAGGGAATATCTTATATCAATGAAACCATTGGGCCTGCCCTTGTCTCTATTCTAATATTTCCCAAAGACCTAAGCAGTATATCCCACATAATAGCCACTTAGCAGATTCTTGTATAATTGAATTGATTTAAATAGAACAGAAGAAAGGGAGAGTCCGGATAGAGAAACTAACAGGCTCATTTAGTATTTAGCTCATTCTCAGACCATGAGGGAAACCACATTCTATTTCAATTTTACATTCGGATGCATCTGTAACTGTAATATCATTCTCACAACATGCATATACATATATGGTTATAAACTGCGAACTCCTACCACTAGATTTTTAATATGGATTATCCTTTGTGTATTCTGCAAGCAAATCCAGAAATGAAGGCATTGCTAGATAGAATGGGATAAATTAAGATATTCAGATTATTCGAGAGCAGTTTTCAAGAGAAAAATAAATAAACGCATAATTTAACATCCCATAATTTGCCTGAGCTTCTTCTTCTGAGGAGTATTTGAAAACAAGGTAGCTGAAAACATCACCTGCAAGGAAGCAATTTGGAGCAAACTTAAATGTTCCTTTTTTAAAAAAAATCATTGAATATGCTGAAATAATTGTATTTAAAGAAAAATTAGCTGCCACACATGCAATTTCAAATCCTTGAAATGTTTAATTCTTGACGGTTATTTTCCGCTTTCTTTTCTTGTTATTTTTTTTTTCATCACAAAGCACGTTCACAGTGATTTTTTTTTTTTTTTTTGCACGCTTTTAGGACAAAACCTGGGTAGATTGACAGGTCTCTCAGTGACCGGTTTTATGCAGTAAATACGCCCCATTCCTTGGTTCCTTTGTGTTCAATCTGAATTTGCTAGGGAGGGATTTAGAAAAAAGGAGAGGGTATGAAGCAGAGGGAGCCCAGTGAGGAGGGGGGAGGAGGGACCGGGGGCGGGGGGATAAGGGAGGGGACCTGAGGAGGGGGAAGAAAGGCGAGGGGGCTGCGGCTGAGGCTGCGGCTGGGGCTGCGGCTGCGGCTGCGTCAACGTTGCCTAGAGAGAGAGAAAGGCAGACAGAGCCCCGGAGCCGGTGCAGCCACCCGGCGGTACCAGCTCCTCGGCGGGCTCTTTTTCCTCGCTGCCATGATCCAACTGCCCCTGCTGCCCCTTCTACATTGCCTGGGCTGCAGCGCCTGGCTGCTGCTGCTGGCGGGGCCCATAGCCTCGTCGGCCAGCCCAGCCGACGACAGCGCCAGGAGAGGGGACCCCTCAAGCTCGGGGAGCGACGAGGTGCAGCGCCAGCCGCACGACTCGTCGTACGGCACCTTCGCCAGCGAGTTCTATGACCTTCGCTACTTGTCCGAGGAGGGTGAGGCTGCGGGTCCACGGTGGGGGGGATGGGGAAAGGGAGGAATAAAAAGGGGGGGCAGGACGCAGGGAATGAGGGGGGCTGGGAATAAGGGATGGGAGGGCTGGGAGTAAGGGATGGGGAGCTAGGAGAAGGGGCTAGGTGTTGGGAGAAGGGGATAGGGGTGGGGAGACCACCCGGAGATCACCAGGGACAATGGCCTTGAGTGGGGGCGGAGAAGGGGCAGAAGAGGAACTGGGAGAAGGGGCGAGCTGGCCCCGGGGACCTCTGGCTGGGGAATAGAGGAAAGAGATGTGCTACCTGGGGAGGGGAATGGGGCAGATGGGAAGGAGTAGGTTGGTGGTACTGGGAATCAGATGGGCTTGGAGGCTCTGTCTCCCTCCCCTCTGCCCTGCTTTCTGTGCTGCGGAGGCGGGGGAGAAAGAGATGGAGGATGTCGAGCCTAGAATCCTCTGCAGGATTGGCATGGATTGGTTGTTGTCTGGGCTAGCGACAGAGGTTGAGGAGCTAGCTCTAGCTTCACTGACTGAACCCCACCCCCTTTCCGCAGCCCCCCCAGGGGGTGGTGCGGGAACTGAGGCTAGGTTCACTGCCAGTGTTCTCCCCAAGCCTCATCCAAGCTGCATTTTCATTATCCCTTGCTATCAGGAGCTTTGGGGAAAATAAAAATCCTATACCTTCCTTGAGCTGTTTTAAAACATCTCCTCATTACAGTATCTTCTTAATATCATGTTGCCATTGTTTTCTCCCTTAGACATCATATCATATCATCCTTCCCATGCTTCCAACCCCACCTCATTCCCTTTCCCACCAATTTTATCCAGCATTTTTACCCACCTTCGGTGTGTCCTGCCATCATTCAGGGCTACCAACCCAGCCCCTGTTCATCTAGTTGAGATTTTCTTTGTGTGGGTTTTCGCACTAGCCCAGTCTTTGAGAAGGTTGCTTGCCTCAGAGAGTGAGACCCAGCCTGCCCTCCTTATTGTGTAAAAGGTATATCTACCTTTACAAAGAATATGGGCAACATTTAATATTTCCCTGGCATCTTGAAAAATCGTTCCTTTTCTATAAAATGTGAAAGAAACACATTTGAGGTTAAAATGTAGGTTGTTGATAATAACAAAGGACATTTGTAACTACAAATAATTATCAGAAACAGGTCCATTTCTGAAATTAATCAATAAATAGTTATATTCTATGGATTTAACACCCTGCGAGGTGCTTTAGCATACCAAAGACGTGCATGGCATTGTTCTTATCCACCTAATTAGGGACTGAGACATACCCGTAAAACAGTCTGTGAACATGACAAAATTACATACATATGATTTTGGGGGGAGGCCAGAACTGTGATTTCATAAGGGACTTCCAAGAAGGAAATTCCCTTTACTAATGCAGATTGGCATTTTTCTATAATTTATAGCTGCCAAAAAACTTAAATGATTTGCCCAGATTGAGAATTGTATAATACAGGTAATAGTGAAAAGAACAAAAACATCAGTGTGGACTGGATTAGGAAAGGATTCAAACAGAATGTAGGATTGGAGTGAGACATAAGGAATATAGGCTGTAAATGAACAAAGAGGAGTGGAAGATTCACTTCAGGGAGGTAGAACAGCATGAGCAAACACTGGAAGCAGATATGAAGTGATATGTGATGGGGTGGGAGGGATGCGGAGAGAGGCAGTATGCAGAACAAGGAGGGGCTCCCGACTGGTATGATCCGTTCATGTTAGAGAATGGTGGGAAATCATTTGGATATGAATACAGCCTCAAAAAGGCAAAAGGGCGTGGATTGAGAGGATGTGGTAAGCAGTTGGAAGCCATTTTAGGTTCTCATTTAGGGGACTGACATGTACAAAGTAGTATTTGAGAAAGAATGATCCCGCAGCAGTGTGTGGGCCGCATTGGAGGAGGATGGAGACTGGAGTCAGAAACACCAGTTAGGAAGCTCTTGGATTATTCTAGGTTCAACTTATTTTTCGGCAATTTCTTTTTCTCCCGTTTTATTCAAGGGCAATAGGTACAGGTGATAAGAGAGAGAATTCCAAGCATGGGGAACAGCTTATGCAAAAGCATGGAACTGGAATGTCATATGTGGGGGACAGGAAGAAAGCCAGTTGAACTAAAATGTATTTGAAGGAGAGTGATGTATAATCATCCTGGAAAGATAGGTTGGAACTGGATTATAAAGGACCTTAAATGCCAAACAGATTAACTAGTTTCCAAGGCAACAAGGCAAGAAGGCAAGCATTTATTAAATGCTAACTACAGCTAGGTCTTGATTAGTGTGAATAATGAATCCCCTGAAGTGTTTGCTTTATTCTGATTTCAGATTTGCACTGAATATTTCAATTGGTACCATTTATCATATTTTACATATTTATAAGTTCTAATAATACAAATTCAAATACATATGACCACTTCTGGTGATCCATTATTTATACTTATCAGGATCTAGCTGCACATGCCAGGGATTATACTAAGCACTGGGGATAGGAATACAAGCAAAAACAAAGACAATTCCTGCTTCAGTGGCCTTACATTCTAACGAGGGAAGACAACACACAAAAGGGAGATGAAAAAGTGAGAAAGTGGAAATGAAGGGGGAAGGTGTCTGCGTGGCATAGGATGAAGAACTAACCAAAGGGAGAAGAGAGCCAGCATGGCAGAGAGATGTTCCAGAGCTATAGCAGTAGGTAGATGTTCCAGGACGAAGAGATTAGAAAAGTTCCAGGGTAAGGCATGGTGGCAAAGTCTAGAAACTAGAATCAGAGCTGGGAGGGCATTTATTAAGTATCTCCTTTGTGCCAGACACTGTGATGGGCACTAGGGATTACAAAGACAGAAATGAAACAGTCCCTACCCTCAAGAGTTTATATTCCATTGGGGGAAACAAATGTGTATACATATGTGTTCACAAAATACATACAAAATAATTGAAATTTCATTTCAGAAGAAGGCACAAACATCTGGTGGGATCAGGAAAGGCCTCTGCTGGAGGTTGAAACTTGAGCTGAGCTTTGATGGAAAATTGATATTCTGAGAGGTTGTAGTGAGGAGGGAGAACATTCTAGGTTTGACAAATAGCCTATGCAAAGATATGGAGTTGAGATGTCAGTTGTGAGGAATAGAAAAGGAGGTTAATTTGACTGGAATGTAGAATATTTGAAAGAGAATATTATATAATCAACCTAGAAAAATAGGGTGGAGCCAGTTTGTGAGGCAATTTAAGTGCCAAATACAGAAATTTGTATTTGATCCTAGAGGCAAAAGGCAGGTGCTGGAGCTTCTTGAGAAGGGGAATGACATAGTCAGGCCTACACTATTTGGCAACTATGTGCATAGAGAAGGAAGAGACTGTAAGCCAAGACCAGTTAGGGAGCTATAGCAATAGTCTAGGTGAGAATGATGAGGGCCTGGACTAGTGTGGTTGTGATGTGAGTAGAAAGGAGATAGGCATGCGAGATGTTG
Organism: Vombatus ursinus; assembly: GCF_900497805.2. Taxonomy (NCBI): domain Eukaryota; kingdom Metazoa; phylum Chordata; class Mammalia; order Diprotodontia; family Vombatidae; genus Vombatus; species Vombatus ursinus. Next base: position 77,182,354 of record NW_020954610.1, on the reverse strand, counting down.
AAGATGTAGCATTCACAAGTATAAACTAAATAGTGTTTAAGATTGCTTTAGTATTCTGTTCTGAGAGAAAAGAGGAAGAAACAATGAGCAGAGAAATAGAACATTCCACTAAATGTAAACTAATTTAATTCTACAACTAAACAAAAAAGATGTGAGAATTAAAACAAAAAACAAAAAACGAATATATTATATGCAGGAAACTCAATTTTTTAAAACCATTCATTCTAACTGGAAATTAAAAAGATGGGCCAAAATTTGCTTAATGCAGCTAAAACTGCCTTCAAAATGTTTTTCAGTTGCTAACAATTGCAATTATAGTCAGTGGAGCAGGATATAGATTTAGAGCTTGAAGATAACCATAGTAGGCATGCAACCTAACCCCTTAATTTTATTTATTTTTACACAAATTTTCACACTTTAAGAATTATAATCAAATTTTATTTTTTTAATTACCACGCATTTATTTTTCTCTCTTCTACATCTCCCTCTTTCCCATACTGGGGTGGGGTGGGGGAATAAAAGAAAAACAAACACTTTTAATAAATATACATAGTCAAGTAAAACAAATACCCACATTGGCCATATCAAAAAATGTGTATTTCATTCTACATATTAATTCATCACTATCCAGAAGCAGGTCATATTCTTTACTATTGGTCCTCTGGAATCATGATTGCTCATTGCATTAATCAGAGTTCTTAAATCTTTTATAATTATTCATTTTTGAAATTTTTCTCCTGGTATTGCTCACTTCAGTCTGCATCATTTGATACAAGTCTTCCCAGGCTTCTCTAAACCTGTCTCTTTCATCATTTCTTGTAACACAATAGTGTTCCATTATATTACATATGCCATTATTTGTTCAACCATTCCCCAATTGATCAACCCTCTCACTTTAGAGATGAGGAAACTGAGGACTAGAGATGGAAGCATCATGGTATAATGGAAATTGCAATGGATTTGGAATCACAGCACCTGAGTTCAAATTCTGTCTCTGATCCTTAATGTCTGTTTGGTGTAGGAGAAGTCAATTTTTTTTGGCCTCGATTACTTCATTTATAAAATGATGGGGTTAAATTAGATAAAAGTTACGTCCCTTCCAGTCTTTGATTATGTGATTTCTATGAAAGGATCTATGAAATAGGAAATGTAGATGCTCTGATTCCAAATCACAGAATCTCTGAGTTGGAAAGTATCTCAGAGGTCATCTAGTCATGCCTAAACAAGAATCCACTCTACAATATACCTTACAAGTTGTACAACTTTTCCCTGAAGACCTCTAGTGAGTGGGAACCCACTTCCTATTAAAGCAGCCCATCCCACTTGTGAATAGTTCTCATTGTTATGAGCAAATTTTTCCTTGCGGCATGCCTCAACTTGCCTCAGCCCATTGCTCCTAATACTGTCCCCTAGAATCAAACAGAATAAGTTAAATCTCTCTTTCACATGACCATAGACTTTCAGATACTTGGAGATAACTATGTTGTACCTTCTCACTTTTCTTAAGTCTTTTCTTCTTTAGACTAAGCATCTTCAGTTCCTTAAACCAATCCTCCTACAGCAAGAGGCCTTAATCATCATGGATGTCTTCCTCTGGATGGTCTCCCATTTACAAATATCCCTTAAATATGATAACTAGGACTGAACACTCTACTCCAGATGCAGTCCAATCAGTGCAAAATACAAAGCAACTGTCACCTCTGTAGATCTGGACAATGTGCCTCTCAATGCAACCTAAGATTATATTAGCTTTTTTTTAACTTCAATATCATACTATTAATATTATTGAGATTATAGCCCACTAAAACACCTAGATCTTTTTCATATGAACCACTTTTTGATCATGTCTCTCCCATCTTGTATTTGTGAAGTTGATTTTTTGGATCAAAGTGTAAGACTTTACATTTATTCCTAAATTTCATGAGAGCTATTTATTAAATTCAGTTCATGTTCTAGCCTGTAGAGATAATTTTGGATCCTGACTCTATGTGTTTATTATCTCTCTTAGTTTTGTGTCATCTGCAAATTTGATAAGCATGCCGTCTGTGCCCTCATTCAAGTCATTCTTAGAAATGGTAAATAGTATAGAGCCAAGGATAGATCCCCGAGAGCCACTTCTGGTGACTTCTTTTCAAGTTATCTTTGAACTATTTTTTCAAAAAGAAATTTACCTCTTTGCATTTAACTCTCTAAATCACCTCATTTACTACCTATACTTTTTGCATTTGTGTGAATACATTTGTAGCTATGGGTTTTATTGCTGACTCCTTTCTTAGATTTCCTTGTCTTTGAATATGGGGGTGTCTGTCCTATAATTCTTCATTCTACATTGTAACTACTCTCTGTAGTATCTAGCTTGGTAGATAAACATAGGCAATTTTCTCCCTCCTCCTTCCATTTCTTTATAAGCTGTTTTGAATTTGATTTTTTTATATTCCAAATAAATACTTTTTTAACCATTCTTTGTTAGCAACACTTCATCCTTGCCCAAGAACCTAATATTCCTATATTTTAATTCATGGTCCAGAAATAACAAACCCATTTTCAGATACCATCTGCTTAACCCAAATTTTCTCTTCTTTTCTTTGATATGCAGCAATACTAAAATAGTATCTATATCCTAAGGTCTCAGGTTTCTTGCCCAAGACTTCATAGTACTTAGCAACATTCTCTGGATTGCTTCTAGCTAGCATGATTATTTTTGCCCGTATGAATCACCTGAAATGAATAGTAGTCATCTAGTTTTACAAGTCTTGAGAAGTTCTCCACCTTAATCTGGCTTTATGGATATAGAAGGAAAATACCGAAGACTTTCTTATTGTTGTCAGGTCAACATATATCTGTCTTAGGACTTTTTCAGCAAAGAGTCACTAATCCCTGCCACCTGTCTATTTTTCTCTTGACTTGTATTTCATCACTTCATGGAAAACACACAGCACCTCTCTCCTCAGAGGGTCTAGCTCTTCAGGAAGAGCCTAATGTCTATCACTTAGTTCCAAGTACTCAGTGGTCCTTCATTTTCTTCTCTGTGTAACATTCTCCCACTCTTTAACCATTTGACAAGATTCCCCTTTATCATATTATATCACTTTCTTTTTTTGGTTTTTGAAACCCTTCTTCTATTTTTTCAATTCACTCACAATCTGGAGAGTGGAGTCCTACTTTACATTTTCTTCTAGGTGGGAGAGCAGCCTACATTTTGGACATAGATAAGAGTTAACTTGGTAGCAGCAGAAAGACAAATAGAGTACATTCTGCGAATCCCATTGCATATTTCTCCCTGCCTTCCATGCTTCCAGGACTTTGTCAAACTAAAAGGTCTTGTAGTCAACTTCCTTGTAGAACTGAAAATAATAATGGTAATAAAAACTGAAGATAATGTGACCAAGTATTACTTCCCCCAAAAAACCAATTTGTGGTGATGTAAAGCAATGGAATAATCTGGAAAGATAATATGGACACACATGATCAAAAGGAGAGAAGGACATTTCTCTTTCTCTCCAGAAGTGACTCTTTTTAAAAAGATTATTTTTATATATATTTTTGTTTTTACATCACCTACATTTCCAACTGTATCACTCTCCACCTCCCATAGAACTATCCCTTATAATAAAGGAGGCAAAAGGAAGAAAAAGGTTTAGCAAAATTAACCAACGTATCAAAAAAGTCTGGCATTATATACAGTATTCCATACCTATGATCCCCCACCTTTGCAAAGAAGCAGGAGGATGTGCCTTCTCTCATTTCTTCTTCAGCCAAATGTGGTCATAATAATTTCATAGCATATAGCTTCAATTATTTAGTTTTTTATTTATGTGTTGTAATCATTATATGTAATATATGTGTGCATGTATATATTTGCATATATTTACACACAAAATTTTCATTTTTTGCCTACTTCACTAAAAGTGACTCTAATTAGAAACACAGGGTTAGAGAATAGACTTATTGTTTCATTAGAATAGGTGTTTCCCAAAGAAATATTTCAGTGGATTTGTAATCTCATCAATGTGGGTATTCATTCGAATGTTGCAGATTGCAACCCATCCATATTTTATCATCCTGTGTGACTCATCCATGTCCTCCCATAAATCCTGCATTAAAGGTTGTACAACATGCTGGGACCTCCCTCTATACCTTATATCAGTATATGACAGGGCACCATGTAGGTTGTCCATCTGTTTTCCCCCACACTCTCTACATGACCATTCACCTTCTTTTCCAAGGATAGATCTCATGGATAATATCCTTTAGGCCACTTCTTGCATGCAAATTGTCAGTGATTATATGATACAACCTGTTTGTACTCACCATACATCTCACCTTTGCCCTCCAGATCACCTGCAATTTTTGACTCTTTGGATATTGTAGTTTTCCCTGATTTGCCAACATCTAGCATCACCATAAAAATAGTGATAATAAAAAAGAGGGTTTTTTTTTTTAGGGAAAAGCTTTTGGTCATTGAACATGCTGAGAAATTTCCCCAAACAAATCTAGTTCATTCTCTTCCTGCAATTGAATTCTGTTCCCAGATCATCATCCATCTGCCATATCTGTCCATGATATACATATTGATAAACCATCTAAATGGACTATCCATCTAACTGTGTATCATAGACTGAAAATTAGGCATTCTTCATCCACTTGATTTTTCCTATATGGGTTGTTAGACCAAACTTATTTTGAGTGATTGTCAATATTATTTAGGAGACTTTGTAGTGTTCCAGGATGTGATACAATCAGCACAATATCATCCTCAAACAGGAACATCTGGAGGACTTCACCATCTCTAAGGAATCCCTCTTCTACTTGGACTCTTTCCTGGACATAGTCCATGAAAATGGCAAACATTTTTGGTGAGCATTTGACTCCCTATTTTGTTCTACACTTGATATTAATAATCAGAGCATTATTTTAAAAAGTTATTTTGTGGTTACATCTATTAAAGTATCATGTATGCACTTAACATATGCATAGGAGACATCTTGTTGGTGAAGAGCCTTTAAAAAATTAAATGATTGTCAACAAAAAATAAATACAATGGTACTTTGTATTTGCTGCACCTTCCTGTCAAGTGTGTCATGTGGTCTGCTACAGTATATAATTTGCAAAAGCCTGCCTATTCCCATTTCATATTTGCATCTCAGATATCATGGATACATGTAGATCATTTTCATGAAAAAGTTTTAGTGATGGAAAGTAGATATATGGATCACTAGTTATTATCTTCTCAATTGCCCTTCTAGGTAGTAGTACTGCCCATATTTTTTTCCAATCATTGTGTCTTCCCCTTTCTCAAATGTCTTGAGAATTGATCCCTCAGTGCCCTCAAAATTTTGCTGCCTCCATCACGGATGTCCTTTGTATATTACATCTGCACCAGCTACTCTTTCCATTTTCATTTTCTTTAGTAACATTGCTACTTCTTCATTTAGCACATCGGGGATTGTTGTTCCACTTTCATTGATGAAGGAAATTGTTATAGAAAATTTGATATTTTCCACTTTTCAGCTGTTTGTTGCTCTTCCAGTTTCATCTTTAAATACTCTTTGGATGATCTGGATTAACTGGGCCTCACACCAACTCTCTGAAAATTTGATTTTCCTTCCAATACTTCTAGATGTTTTATCTGGGGATACTGACATAATCTTCCACTAACTCTTCCTTAAGGTTTAGTGAATGGCATTATATTTTAAACCAGTGTTGCCCTTGGCCACCACATTTCTCTACTTGATAAGGAAACCAAGTACTTATTGAATGAGGCTCTTTTAGCCTTTTCATTTTGAAAATTGTTTTACATCATTTAAATTTTCATAATAAAGAATAATAACTAATGTCATTGACTTTTTCTTTGTCTCTTTCCCATTTTTCAGCATCAATAATTTGACTAAAGAGATCAGATTTAAACTGTATTAATTGCATACCATAACTCCTCATCTTCATCTTTTCTGTCAAATACTAATTTTAATCTTTGCTCTAACAAGTCAATGATCTAACTGTATACACAGATGGATGACTTAGAAATTACTCCCATATTGATATATAATTCCTTGTCTGTTAAGATACAGCCATTTCATTGGGGGTGGGAGGGGAGTTCACCATGTCCAATACCTTCTAATTGTCTGCTAACAGAAAGTTTTCATGACATATAGACCTATTTATTTCGTGAATTTTGCAAGCTTTTGACCTTTTTCATGTCTATCCTGGGCCATTTTTTCCAACATTTTTTTTATCTGCTCCTTATGTCCATCTTCACATCGAAGCTGCCAAGTATTAGTACATACATTGATTTTATTTGGAGGCTCTTACTGAGTTTTTCATAGAATTTTCTGCCTCCTCATTTCAACAACAAATATTGGTACATAAGCTGAAGTTATCTTCAGTTATTTTCACTGTTGTCTTCTTCTTCATTTCCATCATGAGCACTGCAAAGACAGATGACTAAGTGACCCATGAAATGATGTTCCTTGATGCCTTTGGATACAACACCTCTAGTTCATTTATTTGCCTCTCCAAGTTCTCCCAGAAGAACTTGTGAGCCATATTCATTTAGCTGCAACTTCCTTATATCTTTTGGAGTTTTTATAATAGTAATATCAATATGATTAAGTTTCTCCAGTAGTATATTGACATGTATTTTTTAGACAAGAATCTCATATCAAAATTACCAATATTTGATACTCTATTACAATAGAAAAATATTATAATATTTGTAGTGGCCTAAAATTATGATTCTTAGCACCCTCTGGCCCTTTCTGGCCACACCACCAAAGTGCTACAGAATCAGAAGAGCCCAAAACAGAGCTATTTTGTATTTTCCTTTGTTTCATGAGTTGCCATGGACAAAGAATTCATCACCATGTGGACAGCCTATTGGTAATAAGCCCTTACATACTTATCTATGCTGGTCCTCAAACCAAAGACACAGTCTCACTGGGACTATACTCAAAGCCTTTTTCCGGCATGATAGACCCTGCCAAGGCTGGTACTCTGTTGTCATAGCCTTCAAGAATGTGGTGTTAATGATCATGCCACAGTTTAATCTCAGAATGGAATAAGACAGAAAAATGATACAGATAATGCACAGAATTTTGTCAGCAACAAAATTGTGGTGTTTCAATATATCAGAAACGAAGGGAAAGACCATCACTGAATCATAGTTTTATGAACTGAGCTATTTAAAACAAAGCATGGAAAAATACATTGTAAGTAAAAACAATGCATATAAAATACTACTGAGATGAATTCTAAATATCATATTACAACATAATGAGAAATGAAAGCTCAATATGATTCACATATATAATGTAAAAAGTGGCTCATTTTTTGTTCCTTTCTATCTTTACATGAGCAAGATCAGAAAAATAATTCTATGTGGGGTTTTTTTAAGCTTGACTCTAAGATGATTAGAAAATAAAGGCAGCAGGGAGAGGAAAGAAACTAGATACTAAAATTCTATTAACAGAATAAGAAAGGATAAGAAAATAGGACAGCTTGGCCCAGGTGGGTGACAGTACTAGCTGTAACATAAAATAAAACTTGACAAGTAGATTATTCAATTACAAAACAAAGTATTATGTAAAGTCTGAGGAGGAAGGTTATAATTGTCACAGGGTTGGGATGGGGGGGGGTGCAGGGAGGAAAACAGGCTCGGAAGGAACAGGAAAGGTTTTTGGGAAGAGACAGTTCTTGAGCTGAGCTTTAAGAGAGTGATAGAATCTAAAAGGCAAGGAGGGAGGAAAACGTCATTCTAAGCCTACGGAACAGTGTGGGCAAAGGTAGAGAGGTAGAAAAGTATAACTAATGTTCAGACGGTACACAGTAGTCTAGATTTGCTGAAGCATAGAGGTAAGGTGATGCCAGTTTATAGAATATCTTGAATATCATATTGAGAGGTTAGAACTTTACTTGGCAAGGCAATAGGGAGCCCCTGAAAATTTCTGAGCATAGAATTACATGACCACTGCTATCTTAAGAAAGATTAGTCTGGCAGAAAGATTATTCTGACTAATCACGTTCAATTGTTTAAAGATTCTAAGTATGTAAATTTAAGTCATTAAGGCATCATTTCAAGGGATAGATGAAGAGGAAAAAAATGAGTCAGATGCTAAAATGATGTAGGGAGATGGAAAGAGCACTTAAAAGGTGGGAGGCAATGGCAGCTATGCTATTATGATGAATATAAAGATAAATGGTGTATATTTGCAATGCAAAGTAGAGAGAAGGGTGAGGAATCTGTGATATAATCAGTCAGTCAATCAACAAGCATTTATTATGTGCATTTTATGTGCCAGATGCTGTGCTAAAAGCTCAGAACAAAAGAAAAGCAAAAAACACAGCACCTGTCCTCATGGAGTTCACAATCTAATAGAAGTGCCACATAAGATTAAGATTTCCCCCTAAGGCAAAAGGTGACAAGAAGGCCAAAATTTTGATGAAGTAGGTTAGTAGAAGGTAGAGGGCTATTCAGGAAAACCACATTTTTCACTTGAGTGAGGACATGGAGGAAACCCTTTAAATCCAATAGTATTATGCTTTTTGATCTAAAAATTAAATTATTTAAATTATTTAAAAATTAAAAATATCTTATGCTGAAAATGAATAATTTTGTTTCTGATAGTCTTATGCCAGATGAGCAGACTAAAGAGTTTTTCTTCTACATCCCTTAAGCACCACAAAATAATTTGAATTCTTGGGATAGCTTTAGAGTCCACTTTGGCTTTTCCAAATCTCAACAAGATTGGACTTTTCTTTGGCCAGCTTGATCTAGAACCACACCACTTTAAAGGCATTAACTGCCTTAGAAAGAACTTTTTTTTTTCCTTGGGGATTTCCACATACCTGATTGGCTATGTACAGCTGTTGGGCCATGTGAACAACAAATGAAATATTAACTATTGTTCTTTATTGTTAAAGAGTGATCACATCCCAACTTTAAGCATATGGGGCTTCTTATATAATTAAAGATGTAACAAATGGAGAGGAAAGCAGAACAAGAAAGGAACCTTCCCATGCTTTTTTTTTTTAATCCTTGAAGGCAAAAGATGTTCAGTTTAAAAATATATGCATATATATTTTTATCCAAAATGTATGGGATTCCCTGTAATGCAGGGCCAAAAGGAAAGGATATTTAGGAAGATTGCTGATTTAGCACTTTCTTTATACTGCTTTTAAAAGCTCCTCTATCTTGAAATCACTGGATTATTGTATAGCAGGATCTGTCCCTGCTTTGTTTGAGTTCACGCTTTCCTCTGAAAGTGGGACTGACACAAAATTGCTAAGTTTCCTAGAAATATCAGAGAAATGGGCCTTTACCACCCTACTGAATGCTTTCCTTCAGAAGGGCAAGGTACACTAACTCTTCATGGAACCATGACCTAGCCACATAGACAATGTATCCTCCCTAAGGAAAGCTTTCACACAAACCTCCATCCTCAGCAAGTGTATTCATTGGCTCTTTTCCATATCTGTGCCCTCTTTCGGGTGGAGATATCATATGGCAGGTCATACTCTACTTTTATATATTAGTGCAGGGCCTATGTGTACAGGTAAATCTATTTGTACGTAAGACTGAGTCAACAAGTGCATTTGTTACACTTTCTTTCTTCTCTCATCCCTGTTATAGGGAGAATTAGACTAATTAAAGTTAGTCGTAGAAGGTCTGAACATTTCTAGATGTTTGTGTGGTGATGCATAGAAATTATATTTTCAAAATAAATGCTTTTTGAAAAGACCATCACTGTACTTATGATATTCTAACAAATATTTATTCTGATTGTCCAGGTTATCCTTTCCCTACTGCTCCTCCTGTGGACCCATTTGCCAAAATCAAAGTGGATGACTGTGGAAAGACTAAGGGGTGCTTTAGGTTTGTAGTACAAAAAAATTTAAGGTTGTAAAATATATTGATTTTTCAAAATATTGTTTCAGTTACATGTATAATCTAGAAATGAGTACTTATGACCTATGGCTATTCAATTTGACTATAATCAATGAATTTTTATTACTGTGCTAAAAGGGTAGGGGGAAGTAAAGTATAAAGCATGATTTCTGGCTTCAAGAAACCTGCAAGGTCGGTGGGGAGAGAAAGACTAACACAATGAACCAATTAGGTAACAGTACACAACATGATAACAGTACAAAATTAAGTTATAAATTGTATGGTATAGGCAAGAAGTATCCAAGCAATTAAGCTTGGTTTTGACCATGTTGAATTTGAAGATGGACGTTTAGGTACTGAGTTCCATTAGGTAGCTGGAGATATAGGGCGAGAGCTCCGAAGAGTGGATGGAATGAGAAATAAATGGACTAAGAGAGTACTCACACAACACAGTACCTTGTACATAATGAAAACTCAATAAATATTAGTTAAATGAATTAATGAACTTAATGAGACAGAGGAGAAAGAGAAGTCAGAGAGAGAGCAATAAGAGGTATGAGAAGTATCAGGACAATGTATCATGAAAACCAAAGAAGAAGATAGCTAGAGGATGCTCCATGGGGAAGAAAGGTCTTGATCTGGTCCTTGGGGGATAAACAGAAGGCGATTTCTACAGTCAGAGAGGAGAGGGAGGGGCATTCTAAGCCAGAGAACAACGTGGCTACAGGCACAGACACAGGAATGAGAATGACGCATTCAAGGGACAACGAAGACATTACCCTGACTAGACCAGAGAGTGGAGTAGTAGGAAATTAGCTGGATTGCAAAAGACGAGACAAATCACGAAAGGTCTTGAATGCCAAACGGTTTAGATTTGATGCCATAGGCCAGAGGGATCCAACAGGCTACTTTGCAGCCTGCAACACTCAAAGGGAGGCCTGAACCAGATTAAAATGTAATTCTTGTATTTTAAAATGTAAGTTTTACATTTTACTATGTAGCAAATATTAATACAAAATATTGAACAAATAATATTGAACAAAGTAAATAAAGCCATTTCTATTCCAGTTTGACACTGCTGCTGTAGTAGGCAATAGGAAGCATTTGAAGTGTTTTAAGCAGAGAACAGGGAGGAATTGGTGATTGACTAATGTAGGGTAAGAAGAAGAGAGATATATCCAAGATGACTCCAAGATTTCAAGTTAGGGTTACTGGGAGAATAATGATGCCATTGAATGAGATGGGACAGTAGGGGGTAAAGAATGAGGTCAATTTTCATTCATTCATTCAACAAGCTTTTATTATTGGTGAAAAGTCCAGATGAAAATGTCCAGGAGGCAGTTGGGGATTTGAAATTGTATCTCGATGAAGAGATAGAACTAGACATGTAGATTTGGGAGTTGTCGATTTAAAAGATTCACTTGAAGTTATGAACATGAATGAGCTTTGCAAGGAAGAGAGGGAAATAAGAACAGAGCTAGTACAGTGCTGAGCTAGGAGTCAGGAAGACCAGGGTTCAAATCCTGCCTTGGGCATTTACTAGCTGTGTCTAGAGAGTGACTAGGCACACCTTTTAAACTCCTGGTGTTTTACATGCCTCATCTGTAAACTGAAGGACTCAGTGGTCTCTGAGATCACTTTCAGCTCTATATCTATGATCCAATGATGAATGCTTACAATGAGGGAGTAGGAAGAGGAAGGAAATAAATATTTCTTAAATGCCTACTATGTGCCAGGCACTGTGCAGTGTGCTTTACAAGTATTATCTTATTTGATCCTCACAGCAATCCTAGGAGGTAGACACTATTATTTTCCTCATTTTTGAGGCAGACAGTAATTAAGTGACTTACCCAGAGTCACATAGCTAGTAAGCCTCTGAGGCCAGATTTGAATTCAGTTCTTACTGACTCTGGACCTAGTGCTTTATCCACTATTCCACCTAGTTGCTTCTAGATGAAAAGAAAGAGCCAGAGTAGAAAGTGATGAAGAAGTCAGAGAGATGTTATTAGACCAAGCAAAACAAACCCAATTCACTTGCACATGAAGCCTTTCAAATATTTGCACACCACTATCCCATCCATTCTATATCTTCTTTTTTCCAAGCTAAACATCCCCAATTCTGTCAACAGTTCCTTTTATGGTGTGGTTTCCATTTGTCCACTGCCTTGTGAGTAATAGGCTTTAACTTTCACACGCAAACAACTACATAAGGAAATGCTGACTGAACTAATCAGCATTCAAAAGGAAACTTATACTGGCATTTTGCAAATTGTCATGATCTCTGAGAAAAATCTCTTTATATGTCTGTATGTGTATTTGTGCCAGGTACTACATATACATATATATGAACCCCTTTAGCAGTTAATATATCATGTGATATATAATTTAATCTACACATATATGCATGTATATTAGCAGGGGTTAGCAGGACCAGGCATTAAGTAACTTGCCCAAGATCACACAACCACTATGTGTCAGAGGTAAGACCTGAACCCAAGTCTTCCTGGCTTGAAGATTAGGTCTCCTCCACAAAACTGTGCTCCTCTCTTATGTATGTATACATACATATTGTATAAGGCAGCTAGAGGACACAGTGGTTAGAGCATTGGACCTGCAGTCAGAAAGACCCGAGTTCAAATTCAGCTTCAGAGAGTAGCTAGCTGTGTGAGTTTAAATAAATCACTTGACCTCTTTCTGACTCAGTTTCCTTATCTATAAAATAAGGATAGTAATAGTACCTACTTCCAGGTTTGTTGTGAGGATAAAATGAGATAATATTTGTAAAGTGCTTTGGAAACCTTAAATCGCTATGTAAATACTAGTTGTTGTTGGTGGTGGTGGGTGTTGTTACCTCCCCCAGGTATAAAGTGGCAAAGCTGAGGTGTGACCCTGACTCCAAATTCATAGTTCTTTCCACCTCTCTTTCAGTTAGCCATCGTAATTAGCCATATGACATCTTTTTTTTCCTCGCCACTAGAGGGAGATATTTCCTCTTGGCGTTCCATCTGGCTCAGTAGAAAACCAAAGTTCCTTCAAATTTCTCTCTTCCTTTGGAGAGCCTTGTTTCTTACCTTCTGGACATCCAATTCTTATGGCCTTGCCCCAGTACTCTAGCTTCAGTTACCCATAAAAACACAAGTTCTTTTCCCAGAGGTCTTCTGATATTCATATGTAGCTTATAAGGACTTATTTCTGAATCTCTACTCTCTTCTGCCCTACCCTTCCACTCACTGAGCTCCTTGGAATCTGCACGCTATCATTTGCCATCTCCTCTTCATCTTTGTTTTTTGTTTGTTTGTTTAGTAGTTTTCAGTTGTGTCCAATTCTTCATGACACCTTTTCGGGGTTTTCTTGGTAAAGATAATTGCAGTGGTTTGCCATTTCCTTCTCCAGCTCATTTTACAGATGAAGAAATTGAGGCAAACACGGTTAAGTGATTTGCCCAGGTCACATAGCTAGTAAGTGTCTGAAGCTGGATTTGAACTCAGGTCTTCCTGACTTTAATCCCAGCATTTTATCCACTTAGCCACCTAGCTGCCCCCTCTTTATCCTAGATCTGAACAAGTTCAGTACCTGACTTCTTTTCCATAACAATCCCTGTTCTCATACTTGTGGTCTTCAGTGAAAACAGTAGTATATCTTTGGCCTCCTCCTTCATCAATTTCCTCATTTCCTATGACCTCTGTCTTCATTCTTCTTTCAGCCACCCACCTTGTAGTCATACCTTAGATCTCATAATCACCTAAAACTGCCATTTCCATGATCATGAACTCTGAAATTCTCCTGGGTGATTAAAATCTTTTTTTATTTCTCCTCTGCCTTATTCTTCCTAAACTTATCTCTTTGACCTTACCACAATTTCTAGTTCCTCTACTGTACCCTATTCTCTCAGTACATTACCTCTGCTCTAACCTCCTTTCAAAGTCTTGACCCTATAGTTGACAAGTTCAACCATATATAATCTTCTATCCTTGAATATCTTTCCTCAGTGTCTTACTACCACCCTATTTCTGATTCTCAATCCTGGGTCACAGCCCATGCAAGCAAATGCCACTGGAGGAAATTCACCTGGAGGAAATCTCTGGACACGTCTGGAATTACAGGGTCCACTACAAATACATCTTATCAGATCTGAACAGAATCCTCACTGCTACAGGATGATCCTATTCTTCCTTGGCTAACTATTACGTTTCCCTTAGCAGCTTTTCCAAAATGTTTCTTTCCTTTTCAAGTCTCTTACAGAACTCCCTCCTCCAGTCTCTCTTAGCATATGACCTTGCCTCCTATTTTACTGAAAAAATAAAGGTCATAAGTCATGAGCTCACTCATCTCCCCTATTCTATCCATACATCAAAACTATTCTGCATTTTACCTATCCTGTCCTCCTTGACTTCATTCTGTGAAAAGAAAGTAGGCCTTCTCCTTATCAAAGCCAACCCCACTCCTTGCATTCTTGATTCCATCCTCCCTTTTGGGAGCTTGCCCCTTCAATCATTCCACACTCCAACTTCAGCCTCTCCTTATCTACTGACATCTCCACCACTGTATACAAACATGACCCCTTCCTAAAAATAAATATATAAATAAAAAGAAAGGATTTTAAAAAATCTTTCATTTAATAAGTCTAATCAATTCTACCTCTATAATATCTCCAAATCTGTTCCCTTCTCTCCACTCACAAAGCCAGTACCTTACTTTAGGCCCTCATTACCTCTCTCTAGGCTGCTGAAATAATTCCTACTAATTGTTCTGTCTACTTCTAGTCTCTTCTCCCTCTCTAACTAATCCTGTAGACATGTGTCAGATTAGCCTTCCCAATACACTGGTATACTTTCAACGCACCATGTTCAAAGCACCCTTGTTCAAAAATTTCAGTTGTTTCCTGTTGCATCTAGGATAAAATACAAACATCACGGCTTAGCATTTAAAACTCCTTGCAGTCAGGTACCAACCCATCTTTCCATATTTTCTTCATCTTCCTCCCTTTCATTCCATTCATACTGGTCTGCTAGCTTTTCCCCAGACTCAGCATCTGATCCCTGAGAATCCCATGCTCTCTTCATTTCCACAAGACAACTCAGATATCCCCTGGGGCCTTCTCTGTTTATTGCCCACCACCACCAATGTTCTTGCCTCCAAATTATCCTCCCTTTACTTTTCTGTGTACATCATGTATCCCCCAGTAATATGTAAGCCCATAGGTGATTAAAAATTGTTTGAGTCTAATGGAATTGAATCACAGTCTCAATTTACTCAGTTAGCATGGCACAAATTTAAGGGATTAAACAGCTCCTTTCAAGCATTTCTTTTTTAATTCAAAGTCTTTTTGTCCCAGGCCCTTGACCCTTAGGTTGAGAGATCTTCTAACTAGTTCACCTTATTTTTACTTTTTAGATCTAATTCACTGTTTATACTGCTAAGGCTTGCCTAGGACCTAAAACCCTGGGGATTTGGAGTTTTTAGGCTCATTTTATTTGCTGGAAAAGCAATTTATCCCTAAACTCCCTTCCAGTCCTGTAGAGTTGGCAGCTGTCTCCTAAAATCCATGTTTTCTCTCTAGCTCCTTTCTGTAGCATATATGACCATACTACGCAGAGACTTTGGTGGCAGCAGAAGAAGAGTCATGATCTGAGTCAATTGGAATCAGAAAGTACTGTAGGGAATGCAGTTGTCAGATGTCAGAGCAGCTGGTAGGTCCATAATCCAAACAGTTAAGTCAAGAGCTAAGGAGAATGTAGATGTTATAGTTGGATAGCTGGCAAGAGAGCAGAAATCTACAAAAAGCACATTCCCCAGAATTCAAAATTATGAATGGAGATAGAGAAGAAAGCACTTTGTAAACTATAAAGCACTCTAGAAATTCAAACTATGTTGAAGAAGGGGGGTAAGGCAAAGGTACGAGGTCCCATTGCTGGGGCATGGTAGAGGAAGTTCTATGCAGGCTGGAGAAGAATGAGGCGTGGCTGGCCTGAGCACCCTCCTTAAAAGGAGATCCTGTGAGGACTTATCCAGTTAGAGGAAGAGTAGTGCACAGGGGTCAGAGGATACTTCTGATACGTGAATTCCTGGGCTGAAATGAAGCTTCAGGATGAAAAGATTGGGCATGGTAGAGGAAGTCCTGAGTGTAGCCTGGAGAAGAATTACATATAATAATTACAATATAAGTGGAAAGAACAACAACAAACACACCTTGTGTGTTGTATAATTATAATAACCAATTTTAGCTCTGGGAAAGAGTTGAAAAATATACCTCCTTCCCTTCAATGCAGAGGTTGGGAATCATTGATGCAGATTATTGGATGTACAGTAAGAAATAATAAATGTTTTGATTAGTTTCACTAAACTGCTTTTTTTCCCCTCTCTTTTTTTAATCTTTACTATAAGGCATGATTCACTGGGTAGAAGAGTAGGGAGGTATTTATTTGAAAGTCAATGTGATGTAAAAATGAAATGCAGCAGTAAAATAAGGTTTTAAAAATTTGCCCAGCTACAAAATGACATAACCATTAAGATCTGCGTTGGTGAAAGGGATAGTGCACATAGAAAAAGGTATAGATCCTTAAACTACTAATGTCAGTAAATGGCCAAACCACAGATGGGCAGGTTAAAGGGAATGTTTGTGTTCAAGATTTTAGAAGAAGTAAGACCTATTTTCCTCTGTCTTCTAGGTATGGGAAACCAGGATGTACTGCAGAAACCTGTGATTATTTCCTTAGTTACCGCATGATAGGAGCTGATGTAGAATTTGAACTAAGTGCTGACACTGATGGCTGGGTGGCAGTTGGATTTTCCTCAGACAAGAAAATGGTAAGATTGAAACTGGGGCTGGAAGCTTGATGCATAGTATTATTGCTAGATTTGAAATTTGAAATTATAATCATGTTGTCCAGACTTCATTTCCTACTATTAAATGTGCAGCATGTCCCTTGTTTGATTTTTTTTCGTTCATTTGTTGGGATTTCTTACCCCCTACAAATTGAGTTTTTTAGAATTTCTTAGCAGGGCAATATCCTAGATAAAACCAAGGTGAGTATTTTAAGATTTGACTAACAATAAGCAGGTGCCTTTTTTTTGAAAAGTATATTTCAGACAAGTTAAACTTTTTTTTTTCATTTCAATGGGAACTTCAATGGGAATTCAAACACACTATCTCAAAATACTATTATCAGTCCTGAGCCTTCTCTTTGACAGACACTTGGAAATCTCCTTTGAGCTTTATTCCAGGTCACATTCTTCTCACCTGAGCAGGTTTTTCAAGAGCCCTTGGATGACAAGGCCAAATCTTAAACCCTGACACCTTATTGCTTGTACTGCCTGTTTTATGCAGTGTTTATCCCAGGAAAGCAAGGCTAGGAGTTGAGCTCCTTCAATTGTTGACTTAAGGAGGGAATCATTTTGAGAGGCAGTCAGTTTTTGTTCTTCTTTGCATCCTAAGAGTTTAACACAATGTCTGTCACATAAGTACTTAATAAATGATTGATTAAAAAAAAACAGAAAGGATTGTGTGTGTGTGTGTGTGTGAGAGAGAGAGAGAGAGAGAGACAAAGAGAGAGAGAGAGACAGAGAATTAACTAAGGAGCTTCATTTTATCAATAATAATAGCTCATATTTATATCACACTCTAATGTTTGTAAAGGAAGTTATATACATTTCCTCATTTGATCAAATCAATACTGGGTGGGAGGTGCTATTATTATCCTATTTACAGATGTAGAAAAATGAGGCCCAGAGAACTTAAGTCACTTTCTCAGGATCACATATCTCATAAATGTCTGAGGTAAGGGCAGCTAGGTGGCACAGTGGGATAGTGTACTGATCCTGGATTCAGGAAGACCTGAATTCAAATTTGACCTCAGACACTTGACACTTACTAGCTGTGTGACCCTAGGCAAGTCACTTCACTCAATTGCCTCGTGCAAAAAAAAAAAAAAGTCTGATGTAGGATTCAAATCCAGGTTTTCCTGACGTCAGGTCCAGGACTCTCCTTCCTGAACCATGCTACCTCTCAATCATGGACTATTCAATTCAGGAATCATATGGGGAAGACTACTTGCTATACCAACCCAAGATAGTCCTAATTCTCCTAAGCACTTGCCCCACACACAACAAACTACTTGATAAATATTTTGTATAGATAATTAGAGACATGTTGTCTCCTCTAATAGAAGGTATGCTCCTTGAGGGCAGGAACGTGTTTCCTTTTTGTCTTTAGATCTCTAGCTCCCAGCAATGATCCAGAGAAAGGAGAAACCAAGCTGAGCAGGAAAGAACTGACTCTAGTTCTCATCTTGTCCAAATAGGAATAGATGTAAAGACTCAGGGCAGCTAGATGGTGCAGTGGATAGAGTTCCAGGCCTAGCACCAGGAAGACTCATCTGGGTTCAAATCTGGCCTCAGACACTTACTTCAGTGACTCTGTATGACTCTAAGCAAGTCACTTAATCATGTTTGCCTCAGTTTCCTCATCTGAAAATGTGCTGGAAAAGGAACTGGCATACTATTCCAGTATCTTTGCCAAGAAAATCCCAAATGGAGTCACATAGAGTCAGACATCACTGAAATGACTAAACAGCAACAAAGATTCTGCCTCCTATCTGTGATGAATGGAAATGTCTAATAGGAACATACTCCAATATTTTCATGATTAATTATTAAATCTAAACTGTTCATCCCTAAGCATGGAGTCTGGAGCAGATGTTTTTATATGAAGCTGACCCTGGGTGAGCCGTGAGATTCCTAGCCATTAGCTGTAGCATTTGAGAACTAGAAAGTACTTTAGGGCTTACATAATCTAACCCCACTTATTTTACTTAAGGTGAAACTGAGGCCTGACTAGTTTCAGCACCTTGCTCAAGGCCACATAGTTAGATAGTGATAGAGCTGGGAGGAAAACACAGGTTTTCTTGAGTGTTTTCCTCCCTACCTTGAAAGTTAGGAGTGGCTAGCTTTTTCTAATTGTATCCCCTGTGCTTGACGCACAAGACGCTCTTAATAAATATTTTTTCATTCAGTTATTCAAGTGCTACTACATTTCTGTAGTACTTTCTGATTCCTTGAAATTGTTAGATCTCTTGTGTAAAAGAAAGGGAATTAGACAGAGAGTCATGAGAGGTTTTAGCTCTAGCTCAGCTCCTTACCTGCCATGTTTCCTCAGGCAAATGACTTCATCCCTCTAGATATCAGTTTTCTTGTTGGTAAAACAAGGGCTTTGACTAGCCAGCCTATGAGTTCTCTTTCAGCTCTAATCATGATCCTATGATCTAATGATCAAATAAATTATAAATATCCCTTTTGACTCTTATTGAGTTGCTTGTCTATGGTGTTTTAAGGGAAATTAACATTACCAACTGGAACCAGAAACCAAGACAAAAAAAATATAACAGATTCTGTCCTTTATTTTCTTCTTACCCAGGATTGGGCATGAATGAGCAGTTATGTTTCCAGTTGAAATTTCTTTGGGGCAGATCTTTCAAAAAATGCATCTCTGACTTTTTTTTCTTCTTAAACTATTTTGTTTTTAGGGTGGTGATGATGTCATGGCCTGTGTTCACGATGACAATGGCAGAGTCCGCATACAACACTTTTACAACGTTGGCCAGTGGGCCAAAGAGATCCAGAGAAACCCTGCCAGAGATGAAGAAGGCGTCTTTGAAAATAATCGTGTGACCTGCAGATTTAAACGTCCCGTGAATGTTCCCAGAGATGAAACAATAGTGGATCTTCATTTGAGCTGGTATTACTTATTTGCTTGGGGACCAGCAATTCAAGGTAAGTTGATAGTTACTAATGGAGTTCAACACCATAAGTGATTATTCTCCCCAAAATACTCAAGCTATAACTGAGCTCCTAGTGTTTGTCCAAAAGTAGAGGATACAAAAGAAATACAAAACATGGACCCTGATACAGATTCACAGAGCCATTGTTCCTTTAAGGCACAGGAGTGGGTGGGGCTACCACACCTTGATAAAAGGAGTTTGTCAACCATTTGATCAGGTGAGCTTGACAGTGATCTATCTTGGAAGTTCCTGTCTTGTTTCATGGGGATCCCAACTCAAAACCACCTTTCCTTCCCAATTTTCCCTTTTGTTCATTTGCCCAAGCTCATCACCTCTTCTTGGCACCATACTATGGACTCAGAATTTTGGCATATGATTGTGGTTGTTACCTTGGCTCTGACTCCTCAGTTCTCCTCTCTTTATTCAGCCGTACCCTCCTATATTGATGATTGCCAATAAATTTGGCTTCCTCACCATTTTGATACTACTTTCATGGCTGGAAATCCAAACAGTCAGTTCACAATGATTTTAACAAGTTGCATCTAACTAAAACCCCAATTTTTTTTTTCACATGAACTTCAGTCTAGCTACATTTCCCCCATCTTATACTTGGGCAACTGATTTTCTGAACTTCAATTCAGGACTTAACATTTATATGTGTTACACTGCATTATGGTAGATGCTACCTTCATTCATCTCTTGCCCACCTCAGGCTTCCTTATTACAAAAACTGTGGGTATGCTTTGCAGGGATGAGCCCAGGACCAGCTGCCCTGAACCATAATGAATGAAGGCATTATAGGCATAAGGAACAATTGAGCAAAACATGGAAGTAAAGAAGTGTGAAAAAGATGGCAAGTTGTACACATTGGTTGCAACATAGAGTGTGTGAAGGAGATTAATGTGAAAAGTATAGAAAGGTGGCATGATGCCAAATTGTGGGGGACCTTAAATGCCAAGCTAAGGATTTTGAACTTACCTAGTTTCAATAGGGAGTGAATGGAGGGTTTTGAGCAAAGGAATGGCATGACTAGATCTATCCCTAAAGAAGATAAATCTGGTAGTTATGGGAAAGATGACTTGGAATGGAAAGAAAGTGGTAGATGAGAAGAATTATTAGGAGTCTAGGTGGACAATATTGAGGGTTGTGATTGTCGAATATTGCACAGAAGTTAAGGAGGATGAGGGCTGGAAAAGGGCTATTAGATTTAATGATGAGGTTATTGATTACTTTTTGAGAAAGCTGTTTCAGAAAAGTGGTGGGAATAGAAACTCAGTTGCAAGAGGGTGAGATGAGTGAATAAGTGTGGGGTAACTGGGTGGCTCAGTGGATAGAGCACCAGCCCTGGAGTCAGGAGGACCTGAGTTCAAATCCAGGCACTTGACACTAACTAGCTGTATGATCCTGGGCAAGTCAGTTAACCTCATTGCCTAGCCAAAAAAAAAAAAAAAGAAAGAAAGAAACAGTGAATAAATGGTAAGAAAGTAGAAGTATTAGGTGGAGGCTACATTTTTAAGGAACTTGGCCATTAAGGAAAGGAGAAGGCTGGGACAGTAGCTGTAACTGGATAGAAGAATCAAAACAAAGCCTTTCTGGTTTACTGCCAAAGGATTTGGTGGCATTTTTTACCGTTTTCCTACCTGCCAGTGTTACTTTACTGATTCAGTCTATGGAGTTAGGAGTAGTTCAGAATTCACTTTGATATTTTATTTTGTCAACACTCTTCATTTAAAAAAAGTATAGATTGACTGAGGATCAGAACCAATAATCCAGTGTTTGCTATTTCCATCAATGTCTAAATAGTAATGGATTCTGCAGTGGATCAGATCATCAGAATTACAGTAGTGCTGGAAATTGTAAAAGAGGAAGGATCTCACCAAGAAAAATTGTTCCATATAAATACAGAGGTTGCAACTCTAAGATTCGAAAATCAGTGGTCAAGAAAAAGAAAAGGGTTGATGGAAACTAGGAGTTTATTAAGAAACCAGTCTGAGCACTTACATCTGCTTCCTTGAACTACTTGAAAAGTATTTGGTTTTCGTGGGCGTGAGTACTTCCACTAATTACATTCAAAAGAATAGAAAAATTCCTATGAGAGTGGGAATAGTCAAAGAAGGCATGTAAGAGAGAAATTAAACTTGAGCTGCTTATAGAAGGAAGTACAGGATTTAAATTGATAAGAAAAGACGGAATGAGCAAGATGTATGTGAGCAAGGTATATCTTACAAGGAGGAGCCAGTTTGGGGAATAAGAAGATTGGCAAGTAGAAGGGAGCCTGGAATTTCAACCTGAAGGGTTTGATCATAGGCTATAGGGAGCTGTTGTAGGTTACTAAACCAGAAAGTGATATGGTAAAGGCAATTAAGAGGATGAATCTGGCAGTTGTACATAGGGTGTCCTAGAGCAGGTAGAAACTCAAGATGGCAGACCAACTAGGAGACTGTTGTCACCAGGTATACAATATATCATATATCTATGGCAAAAAAAAAAATGCTTAGCAAACCATGTCTCTGAACCCTGTACCCAGAGGGGCCCTGCATTTCAAGTTTATGATAGTATATAAAGATTGGCCATATGCTTCTCACCCACTTTCCCCATTTAGGTCCTTATTGTCCTCAGTCTCTATGGTTATGGGCAAATGTTTCACTGGGAATGTTGGTGTTTCTATTTCATTAACCCTAGGGGATTCCCTAAGAAAGTAGGGCAAAGGGAAAGCCAGCACATGGTACCTCTATTATCCAATTTCAGTACAGTTAGGTCTCCTATTTCTGGCTTATCAATTTTAAAAGCAAACTTATGTAAGAGAGGTAGAGACTTCCATTGAAGCCAAGGTTGAAAGTTTCTTCCTTTTAAAATTATCTTTGGGAGAGGGTTATTAATATTCTTCTTGAAAGTGGTAAATTCTTATCAAGCTTTTGGGTAAGTTCTATGCCAAGTATAAGTAGACAGGCCACATAGCCACTTTCCTACTCTCTAAAAAAAAGTTCTGTTAGACTTTTATGCAATGGTCCATTTATGGCTATAAAACTAAGTTCCACTCAGAATTCCCTGAAAAACACAATGATAGGAGTGTAGACAGTACAAAACAGTATGAAAACAGAGAGAATAAGTCACTATCATGCACTGTTGCAACATCCTGGTATACATTCACAGTCAGTAAATTATATAAATTTTGACCTTTAAGGTCTGGCTGTCCAGCCTTTTGGGTTCTGAGGAGCCGTGTATGGTGTCAATAAGTTTAAATTACTAGAACTGGAAGAACTTTAGAGCCCAGCCACACAAGGTAAGTGACTAGTTTACCTGATGACTAAATCAATGAGAGACCGGTAGAGCTTACTCCATAGAAGATGTCTGGATGGGAGAAGAGTGTCAGAAAATGAGAAACCAGCCTGTTTCATTCATTTAAGTAGTATCCAGGAGATACTTCATTTAATTTCTGTGATAACTCCATTTCTTTATTATTCAGTCATGGATGTGAGTGTAATCCAAGCTGCTGATGCTCGCTTACTTGGCACTGAAGATTTTAAGATTCCTTGGCTGTCCAGGTATTTTGTTTTAAATCTTTATTTTTTCCAATCCTTTTCTTTTAAAGGATCTATAACTCGGCATGACATAGATTCACCACCTACATCAGAGCGCGTTGTCAGTATTTACAAGTATGAAGACATTTTTATGCCATCAGCGGCCTATCAAACCTTCTCCTCTCCATTCTGCTTGCTTCTTATTGTTGCACTGACCTTTTACTTATTGATGGGAACCCCGTAACCATAGCAGCAAAGCCGAAAGAACATCTTGTGGATTCATTGGAAATTCTTCATTGTGGTGTTTTTTCTAGTAGAATTCAATATAATTGTTTCCTTTAAAAAAAAATTTCATTTTTAGCAACTAAAGTTGTCAGAAGAAAGTTATCTAGCTTATCTTCTGAGTAGAAGAGGTTTGTGGTAATAATAATACATTTATATAGCATTTCTTTCTTATCGAAGAACTTTCACATACATTATCTCATTTGTTCCTCACTATAGCCCTGGGAGATATATAGAGCAAGGATTTTATCACCATTTCACAAATGAGGAAACTGAGACCAAGAGAAATTGAAAAAGTTGCCCATAGACATATAGCTAGTTCATGAAAGAACCTGAAGCAACGTCTTTGAACTACTCTTTCTTATTGGTTCCACAAAAGTTGATTAAGAATCATCAGAGAATATATGATAAATTGCCGTGAAATCACAAGACCATTAGACTAAGGTTGACCTTTTATACAAAAAGATTTTCAAAAATCAGTGAAGAACAAGTGCTTTCAGAATAATGATACTGATGATGAAAGGAAGAAAAGGGATATTACAACGAGTTCTTATGGGTTCAAAGCTGCTTCTGAAAATAGGCCACTCTCCTAAAATGAGTCTTTGAAAGGAAAAAAAGTATATAAATACAAATTGAATTTTTTTACAAGATTATCATATTGAAAATTACAATGAAAATTTTTTTACATTTCTTTTAATTCAAACATAATTGTTTTTATCACTTTAACTATCATTCTTCTACTAAGAGACCACCATATTTGAGGGTGAAAGTATGGCTAATATTAAAATCAAAATAGGTCATTATTTCATTTTCAGTTCCCCTTCTAAATGGCAAAAATCAAAATGTTTTGTGTTCAGCCCTTAGTGAGGCAATAGAAAAATGAAATTATATTTTGGATTAAAAATAGTAGTTTTATAAGTTTGGAATTTGAAGGATCATGTAATTACCTTAAGAAACTAGAATGTTCATTTATAATTATCTTTAAATTGACCAAAACAGTAGTGATTTGTAGGTCTAAATGACCTTATTGTCAAAGTCAGAACTCATTTCAAGGGTGCCTAACAGATTGAAGTAACTTAAATACGCATTGTAAGAAGCAAACCATCTTAATAGTGTTTCAAGATCCATTCAAGAATAATTTACAATTATATCTTGGAAACAGTGTTACATGAGAAGAACTTTATTTTAGATGAATCATCTTCTATTTCATCAGGAAGTAGAAAAATTAATGGTGAAAGGAACATACCAAGAATTATTTCCATTAATTACTTTGAAAGCATATACTTGTGTACTAGACAGTCAATATAACAATAATAATAATGCTTTGACTTTATTTCCTATGTGAATGAGAAGTATCTGTGATTTTGTCAGCATGGAACTTCTTCCAGGAATTCCACCTGACAACATGCATCATAGACCACAACCATCTATGACTTGAGATAAATCCTATAGAGTTGCCCAAGGCACATTAAGTTTAAATTACTTCCCCAGGGTCATACAGCTGGCAAATGTCAGAGGAGAATTTGAAACCAGGTCTTCCTGCCTCCCAACCTGTCATTTCTACAACACTGTTTTCATATATGAATATAGACATGTATATTAATATCCCTAAGTACTTCCTGTAATCTGTCCTGATTCAGATGCTCTGTATTGATAATTTTCATTGTGGTAGTCACACTTCATATTAATGAAGATGCAGTTTACTGTCTTGACCAAAGCAATTTAGCAGCAACCTTGGAATTTATGACATTGGCGAGATCTTGCTATGATGATGTCTTTACAATTCTTCTGATAACTAAATTCCCTTTAAACTGAGTCCAAGAAGAACACCTATTATTACTTAAATTCTAGGTTATAGGTTATAATATGAGACTACAATGTATTTGGTCCCCTGTATCCTTTACAAAAAAAGCAAAATGTTTTTAGGAAGATTTTTCCATTTTATATGTAGATGAATAGTTGTAATGTTGAATTGTGTAAATGTTACTGCTAACCTGTCTGCAGTAGGGAAAAATAATTAGCAAATTCTTGAACTTTCCTCCCATTTACATTTCAAAGCAATAAGCTAATTGTTTCATTGACAACTTCTGCTTTGCTTACAGGTCACTAGTGTGTAGAGTTAGGATGTCACAAGTATGTTTTTGTTTCATACCTGTAAGCCCATCTCAGCCAAAGCTTCATATGTTAACACCTGTAATCAACCTATAAAGCCACTATTTAAACAAGCTAATAGTTAGCTCTTGATCTTAAAGCACCAACAAAAAGATCATTTATGAGTTTACTAAATGATCTTTCCTACTTTGGATTTTAGCGGGTTTTTGAATATCATGATTATTCAATGACATGAATTCACAACATAGAGATGCCATATAATAACAGTTGAACAACTTCCTAAATTTGAAGATTCACTAAAGTAACTATGTACATTTCCACCCCCTTAAATAATCAGTGCTTACTAAATTAAAAGAACTAACTACTGACAAATGTAAAAAACACACTCAATATATCTATATATATTTGATAAGACCTTACTGGCCCCACTACCTAGAATTCTCAATTAATAGGGTTTTTTTTTCCATCTAGCAACTCAGTTTAGGGAGAAAGTTGAAAATGAAAGAAAAATGAACTCATACCAATAACTTCAAACTGACTTTCAGATTGTTTCCTGAGGTTAACTTTGATTCAAACCATTATCCTACAACATTTACAACTATTAAACCTTTTAAAACTAAGTACTATTCCCTTGAGGTCCATCAAGATTTTTGATCGTTAAAGAAAGACTAAATCACAAGCATTGTATTCTATTTACATAAGGCAAGGAAGGAGACCAATACATCTTGGAAGGATTTTCAACTAATGAAACAAATGAGTTGACCATAAAATTCAATTAACCAGAACACTTGTTCTCAAAGCCTTCTAGTTAAGTGAGGGTTTTTGTTTTTTGTTCAGATTTATGACTTCATTGGCAGAGGCAATTACCAGTGAGGAAGCTCCTTCTACCATTCCAGATGGGCAATTGTTCTACAACCTAGAATCTTAATAAGGGGCACAGAGGAGTTATTTGCCCAGACACACACAGCCCAGTATGTATGAATCAGTACAGGACTTAAACCAAGGTATTCCTGACTCTGAGACCAGATCAAGGACATCTGCATCATCCTGACTTTCTTAATTTATTGAGTTTCATCTCAGCATCTCTAGGATAAAGACCAAACTTGGATTAATAGCTTTAAATAGAAAATGATTATTATCAATTTATTCCTTAGCATCCTATTTTATTTTGAAGGACAATTATTTCTTTGCTTGAGCAAAATCCTATGCTTTCAAGTTCATTTGTCTAGCCACTGCCAGGGAGGATGTATGATTTCACCTGCAAAGTCATCACTCACTCCCTTTTGGGCTAAACAGCTATGCCAAAAAAGTCCAATCACCCCTAAAATTCTATCAAGTGAAAAGTAACGATCTTCTCCAACAAGCGGGCCTTCTGATTCACAGCAAATATGAGTCTTTCTCTCTTTCTCTCTTTGTCTAGGGTACCATTTTAACTCATGCATACAATGCAAGATGATAAAGCTCACGCTCTCTCTTTGATTGACTTCTCATCCTACCTTCCAGCTTGTGCTAAGGGGAAACAGTCTATCTTTTCTTAGGGACTGGGATTTTCCTTCTTATTTTCTTTCTGTGCATACAATTACCAATGCAAGTAGTTCACGTTTGTAGCCATCACATTAATGACATAAACACTAAATGGACAATCAGACGACAATTCATCTGAAATCTTGCTACCTGGAACTGCAATGGATAGGAAACAAAATTGACTTTTCTCCTCTCCATGCTGTTTCTCCCCTCCCCCTCACTACCAGGGAGTGAAGGAAGATATAAAACCACAGGAATTTTTTGGGGGGACTGGCAAACATAAGATAACATATATAGCCAGTAGCAAAGAAAAGGAAAACAAAATTATTAGGCAACAGTTGTGTTCATCTCAGTAGCTCTCTATAATTTGCTGAGTCTATCTGTATTCCACTTTCATCCTGCGCTCAGTCATCACTCTGCCCTACAACTTAACAATCCAGAATAGAGTCTTAGAAAAGTGTTCCAGAGGAAATGATCCCATCAGTTCTGGGTGGTATTTCTCCTGTTGTCTTTTCTTCCCCTGACGTCCAGCCAAGGGCAAAGGAAAGACCACAAAAACTTCAGGAACTCTGGGTAGTTTGCTTGACTTGTTGGCAAAAGGAAAAATCTGTGGGCATGGCAAATTTAGATTGCATTCTTCCCCAGGGCCAGAAATTTTGTAGCCTCTTTTAGAATCACTTGAAGTACATTTGACTTCTACAAATATATGTCACAAGCATCAATGTAAATATCAGCATTTAAAATAACAAGGATAATTATCCCAGGATCCTGGGTAACCATCCAACGATACTATTACCTTAAGTTCACAACAGCGTTACATTCAGTAGGCATAGGACAGTGCAAAGCAGTTTCAATGACTCAGTCTCTAAATTATATTCAGGACATATTACATGAACATATTCTGGTAGTGCACACATATTCATAGTATACAAGCAAATATGTATAAATAGAAAAAAAGCTAGAAATACAAATATAGATAGGCTTGTATAATAATAAAAAGTGCATGAGCATTAGCACATATGCAAATAGGTAGCAAAACAATACCTAGTCAACAGATTTGCTATGCTATATGTATAACACTAGCACATAAATAAACAGTAAAATAATAAAACAGAAGCATAACTCAGAATATACAATAATTAACATGCACATAAGTAAATATAAGCAGTTAAAAGTAAGGCACACATTACATGAGCGAACATTAGTATTATTGTCTGGCTAAATGTAAAACCATTTCTCCAGTTTCACAGATAACATCAATGCTCACAGGTCAGATAGACCTAGTTATCTTGTATCCTGCTGTTCTTTCTGGCCCTATACCTGAGCTGGTTAATGGTAATTATCATCATTGCCATCAGATCTATAGATCTGTATTCCTATTCCTGAACGTTTTGAGGGTCTAACTCTGGCTATCAGCATTTCTAGCTTCTATGAATTGTCTCCGGACCCTAACAGTCTCTGTAGATGAAGTTCCGGGGAGGAAAGGTGCTGTCTCTGGGTTGAATCTTTTCCCCACATTCTCAGTAAGGCAAAATTGTTGAGTTACAATACAGTGAAGTCTCCTTCACTGAAAATGTCATTTCATTCTGATCCAATTCAGACAATTTTTGTACTATTGGTAAACAGTTTTTCTTACTAAGAGTCCACTGAGGTGTGTATCTATAATTTCTGTCTTCCTGTTCATCAGTGAATCCAACCAAATTTGCTATGGATAACAGATGGCTGTAATTATTTCTACCAGGCCCCAGCCATTCTCTGGATCTATTTTTTATAAATAGTCAAGGTATCCATTGCCTCAGCAATTTGGTATAAAGTAATTTTCCATCAATTCGTCCACTTAGGTGTCCCTTGAACACCAGGGTTTCTCAGCAAGACTCTTTATAATGAACTTGGCCACCACGCTGTTGTCAGTTTCTGTTAGCTCTTCCAAGCTGAAGTTATGCCTAGTTTAATGGCTTCCTTCTTCCTCTCAGCTGATAACTGCACTTATTATGAGTGTTTGAATTTCTTCCCTCTTCTGAGACTCCAGTGCACAATCAATAAAGAGATGTGACTACTGCCCAAACATCAGCAAATATGGTTTAAAGAGTATTACCTCCTGGTGGAGTTGTATGCGTGTACTACAAATACCATATATTGACCCCACTCCATTTTTTTGTTCTGGTTTCAGTGTTCTAACAGGTTCAACAGTGTACAATTGAAACGCTTGGGCTACGAGTCTCTTTGGGAGATGGTAAGGTATATTTTGACTTCTTGATATTTGTGAATGCTAGCATTTCTTTGAGTAGCTTGCTCTCAAATTCTCTACCTTGATCAGGATGGATCCTAGCAAGGAATTTATATGCTAAGAAATAATTCTACAACAATTTAGCAACCATGGAAGCTTCTGATTCCTGATTGGGATTGCATATTGCCTATGCATACCTGGTGAAATGATCAGTTACCACTAAAATATAACTTATGTTCTTGCTTTCTTCTTCCAGAGATAGTCAGTTAAGACAAGTTCCAAAGGTTTGATTGTGCCTATGTTCTTCAAATATGAGGCACAAGTTGGTAGCTTTTCTTTGTACATAATGAACTCATCTCACACTTCTTAGTAACATCTGCTACCATCTCAGGCCAATAAAATCTGTTTCTTACTCCAGACTTCTTTCTTGATCTATATGTCCAAAGTCATCATAGTGGTAGACATAGAGTGACAAGCACTGGATGGCACCATTTGCCTTTTGGTACTACGTGCAGGATTAATAATAGTCCAATATAGTATTCCACTACACAGGTCCAACTTCTCCTATTGTTTCAACAGTAACTTCTAGTGAATGGAACTTAAAGTCCTTTAATCTCACTTCCATGCTTCTTGGCTTATATCACTTCTTATAGCCCATCAGCCATCTGCTTTCATTGGCAGTCTTCTAAAGGCATTTGAGGCAAAGAAAGTTCAAAGAAACAAGGTTCATATAAGCCACTGCCATACAGTGTGGGAAAAGTCCCAAAGTCTTAGCTATACATCAACTTGAAAATGGCCTAGCTGTCTGGGAATCAAATATAGTCCTAACTCTCTCCTTAGGTATCACTGTAGCTTTGATATCATGTGACCCTTAGGAAAGAGCATATGTGTCCACATTAGTCTTCCTCAGCTGTTAGTAAATGCTGAATTCTTAGTTGGCTAGTGCTGCTACCCATCGACAACAAGAAGCATTTACTTAGTACTTGTCAAAATATGTCAATGTATTATTGTTGATCCATAGTTGGAATTTAGTTCCACACAGTTTTTGAACTTTTCAGTGACAACTCACTTCAAAGTCAAGAATTCTGATTTATCTATGGCATAGTGAGTCTCACTGTCATTAAGTCTTTGGCTAGTAAATGTAGTTGATTCCTGGTGACCATCATTTTATTGGTAAAAATCACTGCTCCCAAATACTTCAGGCTGGCATCTGTGTGTAGGACAAAAGGTTTGCTTGGATCTTCATAGACAACACTCATATATTCATGAGGCAGTTGACCCAAGTCTTTTTCACATATGCCCTTTCATAGATCTCCAAATGGCTTCATAGGTTTTGAACCAATTTGACCTTTCTTGTCTTTCTGCTTTTGGTTTTCTTTGATCATGTATGCATGAGTGAGAACATTCAGTAGCTTAGCAATAGCAATATAGTTCTTCACAAATTTGCAATAATAAACACTAAATCCTATAAATGTCCTCAGATCTCAAAGGTTCTGTGGTGTGCCCAGTTCAAGAGCACTTCTTTCTTCTCTGGATTAGTGCTTACACTTTATGGAGACACTCTTTGACTTGTATACTTGAGAGAAGCTGTGCAAAACTAGCATTAGTCATTTGACAGCTTCCTTTTGCCGTTCCAATACTTGCATCCATCTTTCTCCATGTTCTTCCCAAAATCAATAAAGTCATTTATGTACACCAAGACTTTCAGGTAATCCATATCTGTGACTATTTTCTCCCATAGCTATTGGAAAGTGGCAGGTGCCACTGAGATGTCTTGGGATCTTAAACTGGTAAAATCCAGCTATAATTACTGAAAGTAAAACAAAACAAAAAATATGACAATAATGTTTTAAAATAACTGAAAATTTTCAAATATATGGAAAAATTAACATTTGAAAAATAAAAAGGAAAAAAGCCTCCCAAAAATACATCAAGAAATGCTGAACTAAAATTATGTTCCAATTAAAAAAAACAAAAATGCAGAGTGAGTCCATCTGCTAATTCCTTCTTTGCTAAGCTGATGCTGCCATCTTTTGTAGCTACCATCTTCTGCTGCTTCTCCGCTTAGCTAGACTAAAATTCTGTTCAAATTGAAAAAACAAAATTGTAGTAGGAGAGTCCCAGTGCAACTTCAGTAGCATACTGCTACTTAAAGAAAAAAACAAGAAAAAGTTTTAATCCCAGATGTAACTTTCCTATTTATTAACTACCAAGGACAATGCAAGAGTGAAAATCAAGTCACAGAATTCTTCTTTGCCATCCATCTATGAAGGGATATATTCTCCCATGAAGTCTGATGCTAATGGGAGAAGGCACATTCCCTGGACAACTCATTCTAGAAGAGCTGTGTTGTGCATAAAACACCTTTCATGCTCCAGCAATTGACTATGACTTATAATTCTTCTACTCTAGCTCTGCAGCTGCCTTTCCTTTTAACTTAGAAAGCTGCCATTTTGCTGCTTTTCTGCCAATCTGTAGCCACATGTTGGAGCTACTACTCATCTGCTACTGTAGCTGCTGACTCCCTGATGAGTTGCTGCTGCCATCTGCTGAAGCTATCATCTGTTACCACTTCTGTGCCGAGCTGCTGTTACCATCTGCTATTGCTTCTCTGCTAAGCTGCTGTTGCCAGTTTTTGAAGGTATCATCTGCCGCTGGTTCTCTGCTTGGCTTCTGTCGCCTTCTACTATTAGTTCTCTGCTTAGCTGATGCCACCATCTACTATTGCTTCTCTGCTATTCTGCTGCCATCCTCTGCTATTGCTTCTGTGCCAAGCTACAGATGCCATCTTCTGCAGCTATCTTCTCTCTGCTTAGCTGCTGCCACCATCTGCTGCTGCTTCTCTGCTTAGC
>NW_020954610.1:77017010-77150170 GCF_900497805.2 Vombatus ursinus | reverse complement strand
TCTCTGCTTAGCTGCTGCCACCATCTGCTGCTGCTTCTCTGCTTAGCTGCTTCTGCCATCTGCTTCTGCTTCTCTGCTTAGTCCATCTTCTGCCGCTTCTCTGCCTAGCTGCTGCCACCATCTGCTGCTGCTTCTGTGCTTAGCTGCTTCTGCCATCTGCTGCTGCTTCTCTGCTTAGTCCATCTGCTGCTGCTTCTCTGCTTAGCTGCTTTCTGCCATCTTCTGCCGCTTCTCTGCCTAGCTGCTGCCATCATCTGCTGCTGCTTCTCTGCTTAGCTGCTTCTGCCATCAGCTTCTGCTTCTGCTTCTGCTTCTCTGCTTAGTTGCTGCCACCATCTGCTGCTGCTTCTCTGCTTAGCTGCTTTTGCCATCTGCTGCTGCCTCTCTGCTTAGCTTCTGCTGCCATCTGCTGTTGCTTCTCTGCTTAGCTGCTGCCATCATCTGCTGCTGCTTCACTGCTTAGCTTCTGCCATCATCTGCTGCTGCTGCTTCTCTGCTTACCTGCTGCCGCCTTCTACTATTGCTTTTCTGCTTAGCTGCTATCACCATCTGCTGGTGTTTCTCTGCTTAGCTGCCACTATCATCTGCTATTACTTCTTCATTAAACTACTATTGCCATCCCCTTTTGTATCTCCACTAAGATGTTGCTGCCATCTTCTGGAGCTATCATCTGCTGCTGTTTCTCTCCCTAGTTGCTGCTGCCATCTATTATTGCTTCTCTGCTTAGCTGCTGCCACCATCTTCTGCTGCTTGTCTGCCAAACTGCTACTGCCATCTTCTTAAGCTATCAACTCCTTCTACTTAGCTGCTGCCGCCATCTGTTGCTTATTCTCTGCCAAAGTGCTATAGCCATGTGCTGTAGTATCAACCACTGCTGCTCCTCTACTAAGGGGCTACTGCCGTCTCCTGGAGCTGTTACCTACTCCGCCAAGCTGCTCTTGTCACCTGCTGAAGCTGTCATCCACTGCTGCTACTCTCCTAAGCTGTCATCTGCTAGAGCCGTCATCTGCAGCTGCTACTCTACTGACTTGCTGCTATCATTTTCTATCCGCCTCTGTGGCTTTTTCTTTCCTTGGAAAGAGTATTAACAACTTTTTGTGAAACTGCTCCAGGCCAACATGCCTGGGAGCTAATCAACACATTTTTATAACTTTTAATAGTCACCGCATACCACATTTGGCTAATACTCAGACAGCTGTCAATACCTTGTCCTTCTTAATTTTTTCCCTCTCCACCCAAACCCGCCCCAAGGAAAGGCCTTCAGCCCTCACTATTAAGTTAGATAATCTTAACTGAATTCTTTTTACCTCCCATCATTCCTCTGACATTGAGCAGCTGGCCCATTCAGATTATCCACACTGGAGGGATTGAGGTGAAACTGGAAACTTTTGTTTTCTGTTCCTTCCAGTACAACAAGTGTCACTGACTCCTTACACTTAGCGTGCTCTACCCAACTTTCTTTCGCTTCCCACATCTTTCTCTTCCTCTTTCTCTGAGTCACTTGTGCTTCTTTTTCAGCTCAAGGTCCCCTGTTCTTCTTTCTCCTCCTTTAATTCATGTACTCAAGTCCCCTTCTTTCTTCTTCAGTAGTCTTTCCCCTCCTTTAGCGTAAATACCTTATTTAAAAACAGTATCAGCCTGCTTCTCTCTTTATTCTCAACTTTTCTCTCATTCTCTCTCAAAATCTCTCATTCCAGCATCTTCCCCTAGTCTACATCACATCTCACCCAATATATGCTCCCAAAAACTCTGAAAAATACTATCCAGTTACCGAGGCATCTACAATTTCTCAAGAATCCTCAAGGATACCACATAGCCACTGCCTTTGTCACTACCGCCTCCTTTTCCCCCCTCTCACCACTACAATGTGGAAACCACTTCTTTCTTGTAGTTCTTATTTCCCTAGAAACCCCTACAACCACTGTGTGTGTGTGTGTGTGTGTGTGTGTGTGTGTGAACACATGTTCTCTAAGTCTTTTCTCTCTGAGGGGTTGCCTTGAAACTACTCAGATTCCTTCAGGATAAATTCTGTGCATGCTTGCTACATTTACTTTAATTTTTCATGTCTCTTCTCTAAATTTTGGCTAATCAACAGTCACTTCTTCTGTAATTTTGCCTGTTGCTAGGAAGACTATCTGCCATTCCTTTACAACAGGATGCTTGAATGACTGTTTAAGGAATACAACATGTGACTTTAATGGTAAGAGCTTTGTACCAGCTACTTCAGGAAATCAGAGACCTTTTTCTGGAGTCAGAGAGGTGCTCACAATTATTGAGGTTGGTGGAAGTCTGACCTCCCATTCAGTGGTACGTTACTCTGCACGGACATTGACAAAGCCAGGAGTAGATTAGTTATGAGAACCTAATAAGGTAGTGTAAGCAAAGCACTTTGCAAACTGTAAAGCATTATATAAATGTTAGTTATTATTATTTCAATGGATCTGTGATGTCATGGATGGGGGTACTTCTTCTGACACTGAGGATCACAACTTATTCCTACCCTCTCGTGTATCTTTTGTCCACATCTTTCCATTCATCCTCCACAGGCTGAAACAGAGAAAGGAAACATAAAATTCACAATGATTATTCTTTAATAGTGGTTTATTTTTATAAAAGTACTTTCCTCACAACATCTCTGTGAAGGACATAGTTGATGTCCCATCATCCTTGTTTAACAAATGAAGACAATGAAACTCAGAGAGGTTAAGTTATTTCCCTGTTGTCACACACCTAGTAAGTGGAAGAGCTAGGACTCACTGTTCTTTCCACGACATACAGTGTCTAGCCGCAGAGAAAAATGTAATTATTTTAACAGGAAAAGAATGAGCATTGAGTTATTCAAAGCCCTGCTGTAAAAGAGAAGAGATTAGGATGATTGTTCATCTCTGCTGCATCCTTCCTCTATACTCATCTCCCCCCTCAAAATGTCTCATGGTCATCTCTTCAATATCTTGGTCTTGATAGAAATGGACTTAGCAAAAACTGTTAGAGTATTCAAATAGCTGCTTAATGAGAAGAATTGCAAGAGTGAATTTTATTTGAGCAAATTATCTAAGTTACAAATGTTACAGTCCCATTCTGGGTACAAGTAATTTTATGCTTTTGAATTTGAATGGAATCTCACTTGATTTACTGGAGATTTTGTTCTACACAAAACCTTTGAATTATAGGAACCCAGAATCTTGACATTGACTAGTAACATAATCCTTGGGATCTACAGTCCTAGATGCCATGACTAAACAGATCACTAGCTTGACCCTATTAATTACCCTACTCTATAATTCCTTCTAATTCTTAGCCCTTAGCACCATAGTAAATTTTAGCCAGGTATACCCCAACTAAAATTTCTAATACCTTTTCCAGGGTAATGAGACCATTATTTTGTAAATTGCAGAATGTGATTGAGATGTGAATTATTATTGTTGTAGGAAAACACAATTTTAGGGTAGACAACATTACAGGAGGAAACTAGTTCCAGAGGGAAAGTGATAGAAACATGTTTCATGATTTTATGGCAGACTTTGAAATTCAAAATTGATCCATATTGAGGTTGGTTCCCATACCCTACCTCTCTAGTAAGTGTTAATAGTTCCTACTGGTAAGGTGCTCCCCTTATTAGTGATACCCAGCAAAATGTCTGGCTGAAGACTATTTCTCCCCTATTCTCACTTCTGTGGAATGGATAGTACTGATAACTACTCAAATACAACTGGCTGGAACACCATATTTCCAGTTTGGTAATCAAAGGATTGCCTAGTGGCCCAGAGATTTGTGACTTTTGCTAATAATACGTATTTTAAGACTTCTAACATTGCAGAAAAAAGAAGCCCATGTGGAATTGGGACCCATACTCTAAACCAGAGGTTCCTAAACTTTTTGTGTTATAAACTCCTTTAGTAGCAGATAAGGCCTTATTGACCCTTTCTCAAAATAATGTTTTTAAACATATGAAATAAAATATCTAGGAATACAAAGGAAATACATTGAAATCATTATCAAACTATTAAAAATAAAAACCATGTTCACGGACCCAATGTTAAGAACCTCTGCCCTAGACTAAAACCCTCATGAGTAATTTCATTATTTCTCAGCTAACAAGTCATTTTGAATAAGGGGTCTTTGGGAAGAAGAGGGGACAGTAAGTCGTCACAGCAAGTGAATGTTAAGTGAAGGTCATCTAGAAAGTAGGCCAGGGAAATGAAAATGAAAAGGTTCCAGCTACTACGGGTCTTAAGAGTCAGTCTCCTATAAAGCATCCTCCTCTTGCTATTGCTGCCACATTCTCCACCATTCTTCTCTCTTTATCTCCCCCATTCACTCTCTTTGGCTCTCTGGATTATCACTGCAGCTGAAAAACTCAGCCTTCCACTTCTAATCTCATAGTACTTTTGTCTTTTCCTAAACTGGAGAAAACTACAATTCCCAGCATATTTAGCAACTTAACCCCTCTGCCAAGACAGTCAGTTCAGACCTTGACTGAATGATTCAGACTAATTTGCTTGAGTCCAGCATTTGGGCTTTATCCCAATTCTAACTTGTAGACAATTAGGCAATGTTTCTTTATTTTCTTTAGTGGGTAAATCTTAATATACATTTCTAGGGAAATGGTCCTTGCCTTTAATAAAATAAGAGAATAATTTGTTCAAATGATGTCTGAATAGCTACAAAGTATAGATTTATTTGTAAATAAATACGGAGTCTGAGAACGGAGAGTATGCTACAATAAATGGGAACCTGCCTTCAGCTGTTTGAATTCCTGTTCTACCTAGGTGTAAAAGGCAATGCCCCCATTCTTGGCCAGGGCATGAGAGCTAAGGGGCTCTTTCAGCCTGAGGACAGTAATCATCATTTTCATCAACCAACATTTATCAAATAACTTCTCTGTGTAGGGTGCTAGGCTAGGGGCTAGAGAGTGACTAAGCCCTTCTAGATGAGAAGCTCCCTTACTTGAAGAACCTGCCTCTAAAGAACAGAGGACTACAAAGTGAGGTAGTGGAATGACAGCTGTCCTTGGAGCCAGGAGATCTGGGGTCATGTCCTAGTTCCAACAGTCACTAATAGTGTGACCATGGGCAAATCCCTCAACCTCCTTGGGCTTCAGTCTCCTCATCTGCAAAATGGGGATGATAATACGTCTTCTACCTACCTCACAGGGTTGTTGTGGGGGAAGTGCTTGGGGGAAATGTTTAAAGCTCTTACAGAAATGTGAGTTATTAGCATTAAGAGGCAGCATAGTGCAATGTAAGGAGCATTGGATTTGAAGTTCAAAGCCCTGAGTTCTGCTCTGCTGTCTTTCCTCTGCCATTTATGATCTGGTTGGCTTTGGACAAGAAGCTTAGCCTCTCTAGACCTCAGTGCCCTCATCTGTAAAATGAAGGCGTGGACTAGAGATGATCACTAAGGACCCTCCCAGCTGCAGATCTAGGAATATATCATAAACTTCTTGGTGAGGGCTATTCACATTCATAGACGCCATAAATTCGTAGACCCCATACCACTGTCCTGGCTCTAAATGGAAAGAATCAGTGTAAAATCTTGGAAAGAACTCCAGACATTGGTTACAATTCTCCCTCTGCTCCTTACTATCTATGTGATGCTCAGCAGGTCATTTAACTTCTGTGAGCCTCAGTTTCCTCATCTGTCAGTTGGGAATAAAAATACTTTACCTACCTCACAGGGTTGTTGTGAGGGAAGCGCTTTGTAAACTGTGAAGCTGTAGAAACATAAGCCATTGTTATTATGAACTATTTCTATTATATTAGTTTTATTATTCTATCACCTACAGTATTGTAAGAACTTTACTGTTTTATCTTTATCATTTTTATTATGCTTTTAGTAAATCTAGACTACTTTTAGGATTCTTTTTATTATGCCAAACTGGTTTCAGTATTTTAAGACTGCTTTTAGTGTTTTAAATCTTGCCATTTTGCTCTTAACACTTTTAAGATTGCCTTCTTGTGTCTTAGTTTTACTGTCCTGAAGACTATTGTCCGTAAGACTTACGGTCTTAGTTTTACTGTCCTAAAATTGCAATTTGTATCTTAAAGATTTCCTACAGCGAGTGACTTTGGGTTGTTTTAGGCTGTTGTTTTCATTATTAGATTGCTTTTGCTTTTAGTCTAGACTTTAATCTGCGACTTAGACCTTGAAGTTCTTGTGTTGTTTTCCCTATCAGGCTGCTTTGAGTCATCTGCTAAGATATCATCCTCTCATTCCATCTTATTGACTTCAGTGTTTTCAAATAAAGAATCATTTCTCAAAACTTACGTATGGATTTTTTTTGTTAATTTATCCTACTTTTAAATATCAGTAATAGGCCAGGAAGAAAAAGGCATCAGAAGCCCAAGGCTGTGGGAGGGAGAGGCGTGAAAATTCTGTTCAAGTCTATATGGAAATGATAATGGCATAGCTTGGGGGTGGGGAGGATGATAATTATAGCTTGTATTTATACAGTGTTTTAAGTTTACAGGGCCCTTTACAACTCTCAGAAATATTTGGGGGTGCCAAAAAAGTAGGAAGGGGGCTAGTGTAGTAGATTTGATAGGGTAAGTTATTATTATTTGAATGAAGAGTGATTCATTAGAGAGAGTGTGTTACCAAAACAGAGAGAGAAAATAAAGTAGTGAGATCAAGTGAGTCCAAGAAAGAAGCAGGAGAGGCCTGGCAATGGCATCCTGGGTTGGGTCTCTTCCCCTGCCCAGTGATTTTGATGTGTGGGGTGTTATTGGTGTTTGGTATCACTCTGTGGTATGCTTCATGTAGCTGCCAAACCCCTCCACGCAGTGTTTATCTATACAGGGAATACATTTAAATTAAAGCTGAAATATCATATCCACTCTAGTACAGTTTATCTGAATTCCATCAGCAGAGCTTGCTGCAAGTTCTCATTGATGGAGAAGGACATCTCCACATTGACAGGGTCACTGGGTATCTAACAGTAAGAAGATAATTGATCTATCAAACCAGGCATTTTCCTCTGACCCCAAACAACCCAAAGACAAACACTTCCTTCTGCTCTATTGACTCCTTACAATGCATACATCAACAACTATTATTTCACCTGTGCTGAACACCAGTAAAGAATATAACTCCTCTTAGTAAGATGATTTAGTAGAAGGTCTTTAGGAATTACTGTG
Source organism: Vombatus ursinus (assembly GCF_900497805.2). Lineage (NCBI taxonomy): Eukaryota > Metazoa > Chordata > Mammalia > Diprotodontia > Vombatidae > Vombatus > Vombatus ursinus. The sequence continues at coordinate 77,143,034 of NW_020954610.1, read as the reverse complement.
GTATATTTTTTGTTGCAAGAAAGAACTAGAAACAAAGTACATGCCCCCTGGTGAATGGCTAAACAAATTATGACAGATGAATATAACAGGCTATTACTGTGCAGTAAGAAATTAAAACTATGATAAATACAGAGAAGGATAGGAAGATTTATATGAACTGATGCAAAGTGAAAAGACCAGTACCAAGAAAATAATATATACAATGATAAAAACCACAATAACATCAATACAATTTAAATTGAATGCTATGAAACTATAATGCCCATGAGTGGTCCAAAAGAGAAGATATAAAAAGACACTTTCCCTCATGTCCTATCCCCACCCCATTTCTTTGGAGAGGTGTGCACTATGGGATTGTAACACTGTATATGTCAGACTTTTTTCCAAATATTGGTTAATTTTGCTGAACTTTTTTCTCTCTTTTTTAAAAATTCCTTGTCATAAGGTGTGCTTCTCTGGGTGGGTCAGAGGAGATGGATGCATTGGGAGGTGTGTAAAAACAAAAGATACCAATAAAAAATTATTCTTAGAAAAAATTGCTAGCTGGGCATGATGGTACATGCTCTAATGTCTAATATTGGTGAGGTTGAGGCTGGTGGAGCACTTGAGCTTAGTGGCTCTGAACTGCAGCAGAGCTAATACCAACTAGGTGTCTCCACCAAGTCTATCACTAGGATGGATTGTGAGGTGGGGAAATGACCACCAAGTTGTTTAAGGAGAGTGAGCTAAACTAAGTTGAAAGCAGAGGAGGTCAAAGCTTCAACATATGGAGCAGTATAGGGATGGGACCCATGAGTGGTCATTGTACTTCTAGCCTGGGCAAGATAAGGGGACTGAATCTCAAAAAAAGGAAATACTTTGGCCAAAAGATTAATCACCAATAAATCACCAATCTAGTGATAAACCTCTAAGAACTTAGCTAGGCTAAGCCTCAAATTATTGACATGGAGTCCATCACCAAGCCATACTTGAAAGGACCTTCCAGTGCTTATACTCCATTAGTATAGCATTCAAAAACTCAAGGTCATTTCCATACCATGATGGAGCATCAGAGTGGGACTTTAATGGAACATCCATTTCTTAAAAGAAAATAATTTACTTTACCACCATCAAATAGATTTCACTATTGGAAAATAAAGGAATTTAATTCTTAGGAAACAAAGGTTGGAAATCCTATGATTTGGCCTGTCTTTGCCTGGGATATGGTTAGTATTTTTTTCAATCACTTGGATAAAAACGTATATCATTTTTCAGATCTGCAGATGACACAATGCTAAGAGATAACAAATGCATCCTGAATCAGGATCTAAAAAAATTTCCTAAGACAGGAATGGTATACTAAAACTAATAAGATGTGAAATTTTGGAAGAATAAATGATAAGTTTTGTACTTGGGATAATATAAATTTAATAACACAAATACACATGGGAAAAATAAAGGAGTTCTAGAGTTCATTCCTGAATCTTTTCCTCTTAAAGTTCTTCCACTTTCTAGGTCTAATGAAAATTTGGCTTTCTCTTGAAAACTCCATGTCGCTTACTACCAAAGGTGAGCTGGTAAATGTTCAATGACCAACTCTCTGAAAAAAAATGTACATATAATGCACTTTTAAGTTTAATCTGCATTATTACCATTTTCTCAAGTCTATACAATTAATAAAACCACAAACCAAGCCCTGCTTTGTAATGTCTGTTGATTTTCAAGGTGTAAATGTTCAATTTAACAATGAGCTCTTGAAATCTTGTAAGAGCTGGCTCCAACACACCACTGCTGAGTTATCACCCTCTCTAGTGCCTGCTACTCCTTTTCTAACATCTGTTGATTCACAGGACCAGAAAGAAGACTTTGTATAACTCTTTTCCCGCACTGCTACTTACAGACTTGTGCTGTGTAGACTCTATGACTCAGTAATCTCACTCACTTCTTTTGTAGTTCATATTATCCAATTATATTGTTAATGTTGGGCAATGAAAAGACTACTGGTTTTGGATTCAGAGCATAGGGAGTCAAGTTGCAGCTCTGCTATGTACTTACTACCTTTGCAATGTTGTACTTACTACTTCTCCCTTTCCAGGCCATAGTTTCCTCAGCTATAAACTGAGTGAAGTTGGATTAGATAATCTCTAGGGTCTCTCCCAGCTCTAAATCCTCTGACCAAATGACCCTGCCACAATCCTTGTCATACCACCTACCAGGACATTTGCCTACCTTCTTCAATGACTTCATTATTAGTTTTACAATCTTTCTCTCCAATTCAACCCCTGCTATTGTCCTTGGTGGCTTCAATATACACACATAATCTTTTCCAATAATTTCCTCACCATTATACCTACATTCCAGCCATCATCCTCATCTTCCTCCCTTCACAACTTTAGACTGTTCCTCCATACCCCTAGGGTCTGATGAGTGAGATCTTGCCCTATCTTGCTTGGAATCAGGTCTCCAGATCATTTCTGTCCCATCTTCACACTATATTGCTGTGCATTCTGCTCCTTTCCTTTTTAATTCCCCTTTATGTGTGGTGGTCTTCCCCCATTAGAATGTTTGCTCTTAGTGCATGGAAACTGCCTTAATTGCTTGTATTTGCATACCTAGCGCTTAGTACCATTGTTGGTCCATAGTTAGTACTTAATAAATGCTCTATATCCTTCTATCTATACATCTATCTTTCTGTATGTCTTCTAGTACCCTACCAGTTTGTCTTCAACTGTTGTAACCTCCATTTCCATTCTATATCAGCCATCACATGGGTATCTGCTATCACACAAAACTGGGCCTCTTTCAGATCTCAAACTGTGAAATTCCCTTCACTAATCAAAATTTCCAGTCCTCCTTTATTTCCTCCCTTATGCTACAGTCAGCCATTTCAACAGTGCACTCTTCTTTACCCTTAGATCTGTAGTTCTTCTGTCCTTACTCTGTTCTTGCCCTGAAAATGCCAAACCCTGGGTCCTTCTGACCATTCAGCTGGCTTCTATTCCTGCGGTATGAAACTATGTTGACTGGATCAATGATATTCATGCTTTCTAAGTCAAAATGGCCCTTACTAAAGTGGACCTCAGTACTGTCTGGCAAGTCTTCTCTTCACCTCTCATTGGCTCCTTCTCACATTCTCCACAGCAGCAATTCTAACCTCTTTTCTTCATATCCCCAAATCTACCCTCAATATAAGATTTCACCTTCTACTTCACAGGAAAGATTAAGGTCATCCTGCAGGATTTCTTTCATCTCAAAACTTCTTTATGTCTTCAAATCCTCCACCCTATCCCCTTCATTATTAGAGGATGAGATGGTTCTTTTCTTTGCAAGGGCTAAGTGATTTATTTGTACCCTTGGTACAATTCCCTCCTTTTTCTTCTATGACTTGCTTCAATAATCATATTCTCTCTCTCTCTTTCACATACATACACACACACACACACACACACACACACACACACACAGATCCTTCCTTCCCGTCAAGTGGCAAACATGTTCAGGCTTCCCTACCTTTTAAAGATCCTTGCCTATTTGGAACTATGCCCAAAGGGCTATAAAACTGTGTATACCCTTTGACCGAGCAATACCAGTACTAGGTCTGTATCCCAAAGAAATCTGGTGGGAGGGAAGGAAAAGAACATATATGTGCAAAAATATTTATAGGAGCTCTTTTTGTGGTCGCAAAGAATTAGAAGTTGAGGGGATGCCCATCAATCAGGCAATGACTGAAACAAGTTGTGGTTTATGATTGTGATAGAATACGATTGTGCTATTAGAAATGATGAGCAGGATGCTTCCAGAAAAAAAAACTGGAAAGACTTACATGAACTGATGAAAAGTGAAATGAGCAGAACCAGGAGAACACTGTACACAGTAACAGCAATATTGTACAATGATCAACTGTGAATGATTTAACTATTCTGGTCATGACAATGATTCAAGTAATTCCAATGGACCTATGATGAAAAATGCTATCCACCTTCAGAGAAAGAACTGATGGAGTCTGAATGCAGATCAAAGCATACTTTTTTTTCTTTATTTTTCTTGGATTTTTTTGTCTGTATTTTCTTTTGCAACATAACTTTTAAGGAAATATGTTTTGCATGACTACACATGTATAATCTTTATCAAATTCTTGCCTTCTCAATGAGGGGGTAGGGGAGGGAGGAAGAAAACTTGGAACTCAATATTTAAAAAAAGAATGTTAAAGTTGTTTTTATGTATTATTGGAAAAAAATTAAAATATTTAGAGTATAACGATCCTTGCCTTAATTCTGTTACCCACCCCTAGCTATTGTCCTACTTTTTTCTGTAGTTCTATATTAAGCTTTTTCCTATTTTGCTCCTTTGATCTTCTTGGACTCACTAAGACTTCCCTCCCTTTTGATGACACAGCTTGCTTGGCTATCTCTTCCAGCACTTGGTTGCACTTTCACTCATTCTTTGCCCTTTCCCCCACCCACTAGCCATGGTAAAGTAAATGGAATATTCCCTGCTCTCCTGCTACAACCCTTCCTCCTTTGAGGTTAATTCAATCCATATCAATTATCCGATCAAGATTCTAGAGACTGTTATCTACTGACCTCCAGAACCCCTCCTTCCTTCCTCAGTGAGTTCAGTGATTTGCTTTCTCTCTTCCCCAATTCCTGCCCCCATACTAGGGAACTTCAACATATATAATTATATATTGATGATCCCTCAAACATTCTAGTTTCTTGGTTCCTCAACTTACTCCCTTCCCATGACCTACTCCTCCAATCAAACTCAGCTTCACACAAAGATGGATATTCTCTTGACCTTGCCATACCCAAAGTGTTATACTTCTATGTTCTTGAACACTAAAAAAATTCCTCTATATGATCATAATCTGCTGATATTCTACCTCCCTCTGTCTTTTAACTCCTAACCCTGTTCTTTATCCTCACTATGACCTCCAATCTCTCCATGTCTCAATTTTTTCTCAGGCCTCCAACTCTTGCTCTATGTGTCTCTTGACTTCTTGGTGAACCAGTTCAACTCTATACTGTCCTCTTTTCTCAAGCCTTTTGCCCCCTTATTATTCTCATGATTTTGCCCTGTAAATCCTAGGTCTTGGATTACTCCCACCATCCACTTCCTTGCTTCTACTCACGACCTACTGAATAATGCTGGAAAAAATCACAAAATCATGCTGACTGGGTCCACTGTAAATTTATGTTACATAATTCCAACTGGTTTCTCACTGAGGCCAGGTAATGATTTTATATCTTCCTAATTAATTCATGATCCCATTCACCAGAATGCCTTTTCTGAACTTTTCCATCCCTCCTCAAAACTCACATGTCTTCTCCTGCCCCCATGCTTTTAGCTAAGAGCCTTGCCTTATATTCCACTGAAAAATGGAGGCCATTCACCAAAAAACTCCCTCATATCCCCTCTTCCTCCCCATCTCACATTACTCAGATTCTTTTATCACTATCTATTTCTTCACCCCAGTCTCACAAGAAGATGAAGCCCTTCTCCTTGCCAACATAAATCCTTCTACTCGCACAAATTATCCCTTTGCACACAATCTTCTCTAACAGATTGCTCTATCCATCATTCTCACTCTCACTAACCTTTAATTTCACCTTCTTCACTGGTCACTTCCTTACTACCTACAAATATGCTCATCTTCCCCTTTCTCAAAAATCCATACTTGATCCATCAATTTCCACTAGCTATTTCTTTCATCCCTTTCATGGCTAAACTCCTTGACAAGGCTGTTAACAATCAGAGCCTTCATTTCCTTTCTTCTCACTCTTTTCAACTGTCTGTAATCTGGCTTCCAACCTCATCATTCAGCTAAAACAAATTTCTCTCTAAAGTTATCACTGATTTCTTAATTGCTGAATCTAATAGTCTTCTTCAACCCTAATTTTCTTGACACCTCTGCAGCCTTTGACACTCTTGATTGCCCTCTTCTAGTTACTCTTCTTTCTAGGTTCTCCACCTCCTACTTGTCTGACTGCTCCTTCTCAAACCTCCTTTTCTAGATCTTCATCCAAGTTATGCCTGATAACAGTTAGTATCACCCAGACCTCTTTCCTTGTCCTTCTTCTCTTCTCCTACACTATTTCATTTGGTGACCTCATCAGCTCCCATGGATTCAACTATGATTTTTATGTAGATGATTCCCAGATCTATTTATCCAGCCCTAATCACTCTACTGACTTCCAGTCTCACATTTTCAACTACCTATTAAACATCTCAAACTATATGTCCCACAGATATCTTAAACTAGATACATCCAAAACTAAACTCATTATCTTTCCCCAAAAATCTTCCTCTCTTCCTAACTTCTCTCTTACTGTTGAGGGTACCACAAGTCTCCCATTCACTCAGGTTCACAACCGAGATGTTATCCTCTTCTCTTCACTCTCAACTCCCCCCCCCCATATCCAATCTGTTGCCAAGCCCTATCAAGCCTGCCTTCATAACATTTATTGTATATACCCTGATTTCTCTTCTGACCACCTTGGTCCAGGCCCTCACTGCCTCAGGCCTGCATTATTTCACAGCCTTCTGTTTGATCTTCTTGTCTCAAGTTTCTGCCCACCCCGTCCATCCTCCACTTAATTATCAGGGAAGGCTGACCTTCCTAAAGTACAGGTCTGACCATATCACCCCTCTATTCAATAAATTCCAGTGGCTTCCTATTACCTCCAGGCTCAAACATAAAATCCTTTGGTCTTTTTACACCTACTCCTTTCCACCAACTCTGTGATGCACTGACACAGGCCTCATAGATGTTCCTGACACAAGACATTCCACCTCCAACTCTATGCACTTTCACTGGCTGTCCCCCAAACCTGGAGTTCTTTTCCTCCTCATCTCCAACTCCTGGTTTCCTTGATTTCCTTCTGGTTCCAGCTAAAATCCCACCTCCTACAAGAAGTCTTTCTCAATATCCCTTAATACTAGTACCTTTCCCCACCTGATTATCCCCAATTTATCCTGTATATATCTTGGACATAGTGGTTTGCATGTTATCTCTCCCATTAGACTTCAAGTTCCTTGAAGCACTTAGTTCCTGAGTACTTAGCACAGAGCCTGACATATAATTGGTATTTAATAAATGTTTGCTGACTTAGCTCCTCTCCTATATCTCCCAAGGTAGTCCATTCTAATTTTCTTAATCCTCATTCTCCATGATTTTTCTTCAATCTCTGATATTGCTGACCATACCTTCATTCTTTTTTTTAAATTTTTAAATTTTCTAATTAATTTATTTTTAGTTTTCAACATTCACTTTCACAAATTTTGAGTTCCAAATTTCCTCCCCATTTCATCCCTCCCTCTACGCCAAAATGGCATGTATTCTGTATACCCCTTCCCATAATCTGCCCTCCCTTCTATCTCTCCCCCCCTTCTCTTATCTCCTTCCCCTTCAATTTTCCTGTAGGGCAGTATAGATTTCTATGCCCCATTTCCTGTATCTTATTTCCCAGTTGCATGTGGAAACAATTTTTTTAACTTCTCTTTTTAAAACTTTGGGTTCCAAATTTTCCCCCTTCCTCCCTCCTTACCCACCCTCATTGAAAGGCAAGGAACTTGATACAGGTTATAGATGTGTAGTCATGCAAAACACCTCCATAGTAGTCATGTTGTGAAAAACTAAGTATAATTCCCTTAATCCTATCCTGCCCTGTGAGGGACTGTCTGATGTTGGCTACTGCCAAGTAAGGGTTGTGGCAAGATGGGGAAGGAACAAGATATTAGGAAGTAACCAGAGCTCACGCTCCCCAGGCAGGGGCTGTGCTAGGCAGAGTTGTGGTGAACTGGGATGGGAACTGGATACAGAGAAGTAACCGGAGCTCACGCTCCTGAGGCAGTGGGCAGTGCTATGTGGAGCTGTGATAAGCTGGGGAAGGAACAGAATACAAGGAAATAGCCGGAGCATGTGCTCCTGAGGCAGGGGGCTGTGCCACGTGGGAGTGGGACGGCAGAAAACGAGTTCCTTTGTCTATCCCCCTCCCTAGGTACAACGCTAACCCCAGATGCCTCCTTCCTGTGTCCTTCCTGACTTCCTGGGTCACGTACTTTCCCTTTGTGCGCTAAACTCAGACATCCCCTTCCGGGTATCTGATCCTACAATCAATGACTAGTAGGCGGGCTGAGGAGGAGGGGCTAAGTAGGTACTTAAGGAACGGTAGTGGTCGGAGCTCACTCTCTCTTTGCTCCTGCTCTCTTGCTCTGGCCTTCCTGCTTGGCCTTGCTGTAATGGCCTCTGAATAAAGCTCGGGTGTTGGCACCTCCTGGTCGGCTCGTCTCTGTGTGTTTATCTGGGTAGGCTCCGAAGACTGGTAAATATGACTCTGGCAGCCTGCTCCTTATAGGAGGAGAGTGCACGGTGCAGCCGGCACAAGTGGCACCCAACATGGGGCTTGAACCCACAACCCTGAGATTGAGAGTCTTATGCTCTACCGACTGAGCTAGCCGGGCTTTTAGTAGGATTCAGGCTTTGGGGAAACAAAGGCCCTCCATGACAAAGATTAAAAAAGGTCCTGATAAACCCTTCCTGGATTTCATGGTCCGCCTACAGGCGGCTGTTTCGAGAGGACTATCAGAAGTGCTGAAAACAAAAGAGACTAAATTGTGCTATCTATGCAGCAAAGCCGGTCATTTCAAGGCACAATGCCGCCAGAAACCTGGTGGAGCCTGCCCCGAGGTAATTTGTTACAATTGTAACAAATCTGGCCATTATGCTAAGGAATGCCGCAAGAAACTAGGGAAATGGGGCAAGGGGCCCCTCGAGGGCCCCTCAACAAGCTTACCAGATGGAAGCTCCACCCCCTCAGAATGCGCCCTCGGGGCTGCATCAGGAATATCTCCGACTTCTACCCAGTGGTTTGGACTTCCCCTTTACAGCAAAGGAAATTTCCAAATCGACCCCGGTGGTTGCTGGTTTGAGATACAATTTATGGGGAAGGGATATTTTGAAGGCTTGTGGGGCATCTGTTTATATACCACCCCTGCAGGATTTTTAATTGGGGCCGTTGGGCAACAAGAGAAATTTTCTTGTATCAGACCCACTCCTCTAACATGGAGATCTAATAACCCAGTCTGGGTACCCCAATGGCCCCTCCCTGCAGAGAAAGCCCAGGCTTTACATGATATAGTGCAGCACCAGTTACAGGTGGGGCACATTGAGCCCACGTCCAGCCCCTGGAACAGCCCAGTGTTTGTAATAAAAAAGAAATCAGGGAAATTTCGAATGTTAATAGATCTCAGGGCGGTTAACACCACCCTAGAGCCCATGGGAACCCTACAGCCTGGCCTCCCCTCCCCTAATTTAGTGCCTTCTGGATGGCCTGTGACAGTCATAGACATCCAAGATTGTTTTTTCTCTATCCCATTATCCCCAGAGGATAGAAAGAGATTTGCCTTTACCATACCCACTACTAATAATGCAGGACCAGATTTAAGATATCAGTGGAAGGTCCTGCCCCAAGGAATGTGCTGCAGTCCCACCTTATGTCAGGCTTATGTGGGGAGAGTGCTGGACCCTATCAGGGACAAATGGCCTAAAGCCACAATACTTCATTATATGGACGATATTTTATTAGCCACTAGCACTAATGAGAAACTAGCAAGATTGGTAAAAGAAACCGTCTCTGCTCTTGCTCATTATGGTTTGGTGGTGGCCCCTGACAAAGTCCAACAAAATTACCCACTCACATACCTTGGCCTTCGTATGGAGGCTGTTTCTATTATCAATCAAATTCCTGAACTAGGGCTTGATAAGATAACCACCTTGAATCACTTCCAAAAGTTAGTGGGACAGATCCAATGGCTCAGGGCCCGCACACCCATTCCTCCTGCTGTAATGCAGCCTTTATATGATATATTAAAAGGAAATTCAGATTTGAACTCCCCTCAGGCATGGACTCCTGCTGCTAAGGCAGCAGTGTCCCAAATATTCTCACTTGCTGCCCAGGCCCAGACCGCCAGATGGGACCCCAAAGGTAGAATAGAGGTCTCCTTGGTCAATCAACAGAGCCCTTTTTGTGTTATACACCAAGGTCCCAAATTGTTAGAATTTGTATATGCAAAGAAGACTCACAAGGTGCTGCCAAATTATTATGAGATGTTAGGGGAACTAGCCTTAGCTGCAGTACAAAGGGCTGTCCACTTGTCTGGGCAGCGACCTTTACTTTACTCGATTTTTGAACCTGGACACCAAGAAACCATTATGCAAATCTATTGGTCTTGGGCATGTTGTTCCCAAAGGGCCGAGGTGAGTCCTCATTCCTCCTGCCTGCTCCTCCCTATGCTAGAGCAAATAACCTTAGTACCCCCCCCAATGAAAGGTTATGGGAGAACCTGTTCAAGGCCCAAATGTTTTCACTGATGCTACAAAAAACCGAAAGACCTCTATTTATCATGAGGCCTCTAAGGAAATAACAGTATTAGAAACCCCCTATGACTCTACCCAGAAAAATGAGCTCTTTGCCATCCTCCATGCTTGCTCCATGTTTATTCTCATCAGTCCACCTCAGGAGGCATTTTTGAGGGCAATGATGTAGCAGATCGTGCTTTACAGTGCTCCCTACTGCCAGTCCTCACCCCTCCTGAACAAGCCCATGATTTTTACACCTACCAGCGAGCTCCCTGAGACCCCTGTATGGTTTAACTCGTGAACCGGCTAGACAAATTGTGAGGCGATGTGTGCGCTGTGTTCCTTTTCTCCCCCCTCCACCCAGAAAGGGGATTAACCCACGAGGTCTTTTTCCCAATGACTTGTGGCAAATGGATGTTACTCACCTTGGCCGTGTCACTATCCATGTCTGCACTGATATTTTTTCCAAAATTATGATGGTCACTGTATCCAGTAAGGAGAACACCCCATCAGTTATTAAGCATCTGTACCATTGCTTCGCCTCTGTGGGGATCCCTCACGTCATTAAAACTGACAACGGGCCTGCCTATTTATCTACACAAATGACTGCCTTCTTTACATCCTTTGGCATTAAGCATGTTACAGGGATCCCCTATAACCCCACAGGTCAGGCTATTGTTGAGCGAGCCCATCATACCTTGAAAGCTACCCTCAGTAAACAAAAAGGGGGAGTAGGAGGTCAGGGCTCAGGGCGGTGGCCTACCCAAGCAGACGTGGATAAAGCTTTATATACATACAATTTTCTCTGTCTAGATAGAGACACGGGCCTATCCCCTAGCATGCTACAGCTAATAACACCACCCACTTGTAATTCATCTGGCCCCTTAAAAACAGCACTACATGCACCATCCCTTAACCAGAAAGTCCTCTGGAAGGACGATGAGGGAAACTGGCAAGGCCCATCTGTAGTGTTGTGGAGTGGGCCGGGGTATTTATGTCTTACAGATCCTGATGGCCAGAGCCGCTGGGTACCAGAAAGAAGAACAAAATGAGTTGAAGAAGCCCCGGGAGAGACAACAAGGATGGGAGAAGAAACACAGTCAACAGAAAATTCAGAGAGAGCAGAAAGAAAAGACAGTTAGGATGACCAAACTGAGTAAACTGTTTTCACTTTTTGCGCGATCAGGACTTTGCCACAGGTTGCGTCAGCTCCAGTGCCCTGGGACACAAGAGAGAATGGCTGGGGGCACTTGGCGTTGGCAGCATCCATCTTCGAGGAGTTCCAGATACAGGACTTATATAGTGGACAGCAATTGCTTGCCTCAAAAATAGAGGAACTGGCCAATAAATTCTCCCAAGCCCTCCAAGTGCAGGCTGATATTGATCAGCAGCTGGAGGAGCAGATTCAAAAAATAGCATTGGCTACCCAGGACATTGGGAATGAACTTATGTGGCTGGAATTGAGACAGCAGTTGCCATGCGATGGCTGATATTGATCCATTTGTGTAACACCCTTAAACCATAACGCCACTTGCGACGCCCTTTCACAAAGCATAAATGACACTCTCCCTTTCTTTTCTATTTGGTGTAATGATACCCGTGCCCTTTCCCAGATCCAGGCTACAAATCTTTCCTCTGTACTCCAGGCTTTATGGGTGTTAATTACACTGGCGCGGAACATATCTGACACTTGGCACCAGCACGAGACTGATGATATTGTTCATCACCTTAGCGATTGGATTAAGCATACCTCCTTCCCCATCCCCTCCCTTGTAACCCATTGGGCATTTATAGCTCTTTTTGCATTTATACATTTATTGTTACTACCCACTATATTAGGAGGTTTCCTTAGGATTCTTAGAGGTTCTATAGAGGCACTCAGAACCAAAGGCCTAGTATTGAGACCCTGTCTCCGCCCCCTCAATTAAACAAAAAGGGGGAATTGTGAGGGACTGTCTGATGTTGACTACTGCCAAGTAAGGGTTGTGGCAAGATGGGGAAGGAACAAGATATTAGGAAGTAACCGGAGCTCACGCTCCCCAGGCAGGGACTGTGCTAGGCAGAGTTGTGGTGAACTGGGATGGGAACTGGATACAGAGAAGTAACCGGAGCTCACGCTCCTGAGGCAGTGGGCAGTGCTATGTGGAGCTGTGATAAGCTGGGGAAGGAACAGAATACAAGGAAATAGCCGGAGCATGTGCTCCTGAGGCAGGGGGCTGTGCCACGTGGGAGTGGGATGGCAGAAAACGAGTTCCTTTGTCTATCCCCCTCCCTAGGTACAACGCTAACCCCAGATGCCTCCTTCCTGTGTCCTTCCTGACTTCCTGGGTCACGTACTTTCCCTTTGTGCACTAAACTCAGACATCCCCTTCCGGGTATCTGATCCTACAATCAATGACTAGTAGGCGGGCTGAGGAGGAGGGGCTAAGTAGGTACTTAAGGAACGGTAGTGGTCGGAGCTCACTCTCTCTTTGCTCCTGCTCTCTTGCTCTGGCCTTCCTGCTTGGCTTTGCTGTGATGGCCTCTGAATAAAGCTTGGGTGTTGGCACCTCCTGGTCGGCTCATCTCTGTGTGTTTATCCGGGTAGGCTCCAAAGACTGGTAAGTATGACTCTGGCAGCCTGCTCCTTATAGGAGGAGAGTGCACGGCGCGGCCGGCACACTGCCCCCCATTTATTCTATTCTGAATTTTGACACTGTCCCTCCTTAGAAGTGTTTGCTTCTGATTACCCCCTCCCCAAACCTGCCCTCCCCTCTATCATCCTCCTGCTGTCTTGTCCCCTACCCCCCTATTTTTCTGTAGGGTAAGATAGATTTCCATACCCAATTGGGTGTGTATGTTATCTTTCCCCAAAAATCTTCCTCTCTTCCTAACTTCTCTCTTACTGTTGAGGGTACCACAAGTCTCCCATTCACTCAGGTTCACAACCTAGATGTTATCCTCTTCTCCTCACTCTCAACTCCCCCCCACCATATCCAATCTGTTGCCAAGCCCTATCAAGCCTGCCTTCATAACATTTATTGTATATACCCTATGAGAATAAGATTCATTCATTCCCTCTCAACTTCCCCCATATCCCCTCCACTGTAAAAGCCTTTTCTTGTCTGTTTTATGTGAGATAATTTACCCCCTTCTACCTCTCCCTTTCTCCTTCTCCCAGTATAATCCTCTCTAACCCCTTACTTTTATTCTCCCGATGTCACCCCTTCATCTTCAACTTATTCTGTGCCCTCTACCTATCCATCTATCTATCTATCTATCTGTCTATCTATCTATCTATATCTATACACATACACACTACTCCAATACTGACAAAGGACTCATGGGTTACAGATATCATCTTTCCATGCAGAATGGAAACAGTTCAACCTTAATAAGTCTCTAGTGATTTCTCTTTCCTGTTTACCTCTTCATGTTTCACTTGAGTCTTGTATCTGAAAGTCAAATTTTCTATTCAGCTCTGGTCTTTTCATCAAGAATACTTGAAAGTCCTCTATTTCATTGAATGTCCATTTTTTCTCCTGAAGGATTATACTCAGTTTTGCTGGGTAGGTGATTCTTGGTTGTAATCCTATCTCCTTTGCCCTCTGGACTATTATATTCCAAGCCCTCCAGTCCCTTAATTTAGAAACTGCTAAATCTTGTGTTACCCTGATTGTGTTTCCACAATACTCGAATTGTTTCTTTCTGGCTGCTTGCAATATTTTCTCCTTGACCTGAGAACTCTGGAATTTGGCTATACTATTCCTAGGAGTTTTACTTTGGGGATCTCTTTCAGGAGGTGATCGGTGGATTCTTTCCATTTCTATTTTGCCCTCTGGTTCTAAAAATCAGGGCAGTTTTCTTTGATAATTTCTTGGAAGATGATGTCTAGGCTCTTTTTTTGATCATGGCTTTCAGATAGTCCAATAATTTTTAAATTCTCTCTCCTGGATCTATTTTCCAGGTCTGTGGTTTTTCCAGTGAGATATTTCACATTGTTTTCTATTTTTTCATTCTTTTGAATTTGTTTTACATTGTGTTGATTTCTCATAAAGTCACTAGCTTCCAATTGTTCCATTCCAATTTTTAAGGAAGTATTTTCCATAGTAAGCTTCTGGACTTCCTTTTCCATTTGGCCAGTTCTGCTTTCTAAGGCATTCTTCTCCTCACTGGTTTTTTGGACTTCTTTTGCTATTTGGGTTAGGCTATTTTTTAAGGTGTTATTTTTTTCAGTATTTTTTTGGGTCTCCTTTAGCAAGCTGTTGACTTGTTTATCATGATTTTCTTGCATCACTCTCATTTCCCTCCCCAGTTTTTCCTCTACTTCTCTTGCTTGCTTCTCAAAATCCTTTTTGAGCTCTTCCCTGGCCTGGGACCAATTCATATTTTTCTTGGAGGCTTTGGATGTAGAAGCTTTGACTTTGTTGTCTTCTTGTGGTTATATGTTTTGATCTTCTTTGTCATCAAAGTAAGATTCTATGGTCTGAGTCTTTTTGCACTGCTTGCTAATGATCCCAGCCAATTACTTGAGTTATGAACTCTTTGTTAAGGTAGGAGTCTGCTTCCAGTGTGGAGAATGTACTGTCCCAAGTTTCAGGGGTTGTGTGCAGCTGTTTTCAGAGATATTTCTAGACACCTGTAAATTTTCTGTTCTTCCAAGGTAGTACAATCAAGGGCAAGGTGTTTACTCCTTTCCTGGACTGTGCTCTGGTCTATGAGTGACCACAAGCACTCTTTTCTGTCTCGGAACTGTGAGAAGGATTTCCTCTCCACAGCCACTACAAGCTCCACCATGCCAGCACTCCTCCTTGCCCCAGAACCACCACCCAGAACTGTGACCCAGATCCAAGTATGGGCAAAGCAAGAGAATCCTGCACCAGCAAAGAGATCCCTGCAATCTCCCTCTGATCAGCCACTTGATTCCTTCTCAGCCTGTGGGCCAGAAGCTCCAGAAGCAGCCACCACCCAGGGGCCATGCTTAGGGAAGGGGGTTGCGACCAAGCTTCTCTCTCACCACCGCAGACACAGACTTTTTCTACTGACCTTCTAAGTTGTCTTTGGAGTTCATGGGTTGAGAAGTCTGGAAACTGCCACAGCTGCCTGTGATTCAGTCCTCTGAGGCCTATTCCAGGTTCACTGCGGCCTGTTTTGCCTGTGTGCCTGCACTGAACTGCATTCTTCTCCCAGCCTGGAGTAATATACCTTTCTGATCAACCATCCAAGCTGTCTTGGGCTGGAAATTTATTTCACTCTGTCTTTTTGTGGGTTCTGTTGCTTTAGAATTTGTTTAGAGCCATTTTTATAGGTATTTGGAGGGGTTTGGGAGAGAGCTCAAGCAAGTCACTGCTTTTACTCTGACATCTTGGCTCTGCTCTCATACCTTCATTCTTAAAAGTCTGTCCTACCTCAGCCTAAATATTCCTACTGCACAATACTAATCACATCACTCTTCTGTTCAAAGTACTAAAGGCTTCCTCATTTCCTACTCAGTAGTGTCAAAATTTTCACCTGGTTTTCAAAGTCTATCATAATCTGGTTCTAACTACTCCCTAAGCCTTGTCTTACAGCATTCCTTATGTTCTAGACAAACTAATTGCCTACATATGTTCTAAGCTTTCTTGCTTTTGCTTGTGTAATTCACTACAACTGGAATAATCCTCCCCCTCCCCTGCCCCATCTGTTGGAATTCTACCAATCCAAGTCAAATGCCTCTTCCTCCATGAAGCCTTCCCTGACCCACCTCCCCCAGAAATGAGCTTTCCTTCTTTGGCCCTTGACTGCCATATAGTCTCTACCTCTTCCAAGCCTATATCAAGTTGCATTCTGTATTATGGTTAATTTGTGTCTGTGGGACTTGGCCACCCTACCTCAGCACTATTTAATCGAAGACTTTAAAGTAAGATTTAATAAAAACATAAACACATTGCTAGAAAAATACAGAGTAAAATAAGCATATTTACAGGAATTATGCCCAGAAGTGAAAAAATGAGATCAGCTGCTTATGAAAACAACATCATTTGGCTTCTAATAGTTTAATCAACAATGCACTGCTCTAATGATCAGAGATACAGTTTCTTTCACACAAAAATTCAATACAACGTGGTACTAATTAAATAATCCCAGAACATGTTTCATTCCTGGAATAGCTGCACCTAGCTTTAAAAACTAAAGCAACACCAATAGCCTTCAAAAGGAGGCATTATTACCATCTAACACCATTCCATGATTCTAAATGACTACTAGGTGATTTAGAAACTGCTTAAAAAACAGAACAGCCAGTAGATGCTATTACAATCATGCTTTTTCTCCTGTAAGTATAGTACTTTATTCAGCTAATTTACCACAGCCCCAAACCAATCTTCTGAGACACTGAGATAACATCAAAAGGCAAACAGATTGTTTTGATCTCTGACATTTTATTAATGCATGCTGAAAGGCAATTTGAGACCTAACCCCTCTTCCACATGACAGCCCTTCAGCTTTTTACAAACCTCAGTTGTGTTCGCTCTAATTCTTTTCTTCAGGCTTCTTCCTCAGGAATAAGGAGAGGCAATGTGTTTCAACGGAGCGCGCCCTGAATTGGGAGCCAGAGGATCTGAGTGCTATTTGCTAACTGTGTGACCTTGGGTGATACTTCATCTCTGTAGTCCTCATCGGTAAAATGAAGAGGAGATGAATGAGATGGCCTCTAATGTAACCCCCAGTCCCAGATCTATGACCCCACACCTTTTCTCTGAGATTACTTCCCATTTACACTATATGCATCTTGTACATACTTAGTTGCTTGTATGTTGTCTTCTCCCATTAGAAGAATTGCCTGAGGAGAGGAACTGTCTTATTTTTCTATTTGTATCCCCAGCCCTTAGCATAGTGCTTTTTTTTTGCCTCATAGCAAGTGCTGGATAAACATTTCATTCATTCATTCATTCATTCATTCATTCATTTTTAAGATGCAGGAGAAGAAAACCAAGAGGAGAAACTGTGGCAGGTGAAACATGAAATGACTGAGGAAACAAAGATTTGATCTTCCAACCATATTAATTTATTAAGCAACGCATGTCAATTGCCTAAAAACATCAGGACCAAGCCCTTTCCTCAGCTTAGGGCTAGACCCCAAATACCAGGAGAGACAAATTTTTATACATTAAAAACAATTAATCAAACAAGACCAATTAATTAAAAGGAAATAATATAATGTTAGGTGATCTGATTTCAAATTGGATGAAATATTAGGGACTTTCCAAGTTGGGAGGGGGAGAGCAAACAGGTATCATTCTCTGAATTTGGAAAATGGGGTGTCCCACTCCCCCCAAGTGTCTGTGAACAATCAAAGGAACATGGAAACAATAACTGATTGATCAGTATGGTGTCAGTTTTCAGTTAAGACACATGAGTTTCTTGAGATGTACAACTGTGAGAAAACTCCTAGCATCAATCTTTGGATCTGACTGAGTTTCTGGTTAATATAACTTAGGTCCTTAGTTAAGGGTCTCTAAACAGCAGGTACAGGTGGTCCACCTTCCCAGCAACACAGGGCTAGATTCAAACAATGCAACAAGGCCTTCCCACAATGGAACAAAGTCTTCCCACAAGACAGAAGTTGAACTAGACCCATAATTGAATAGAAAGCAACTGAGCTAGCTCCAGAACTGAGTCCCAAGATGGAGTCAGTGTAGTTCACTCAATTCCCACAATTAACCACTTGCTGTCCTACTCCCCTCAATCCCTCAGAATTCAGAACCCAAACTATCACCCCACCGGAAACATGAGCTCCTTCTTAAGCAAGACTTCTCAAGTTTTTTCTGTCTTGATCCTTTTGGCAGTCTGGTGGAGGCTATGGACCCCTTCTCAGAATAAAGTTTTTAAATGCATAAAATAAAATACATAGGATTAAAAAGGAAACCTATTGAAATAGGTATCAAAATATTTTTTTAAAAAGAAGTTCACAGACCTCAGATTAAGAACCCCTAACCTGGAAAGACTTATATGAACTGATACAAAGTGAAGTGAGCAGAACCAGAACATTGTACACAGCAACAGCAATATTTTATGATGATTAACTGTGAGTGACTTAGCTATTCTCAGCAATGTAATGATCCAAGACAATCCCAAAGGACTAATGATGAAGCATACTACCTGCCTACAGAGAAAGAACTGATATTGTCTGAATACAAACATGCTATTTTTCACTTTCTTTCATCCTTTTTTTTATTCGAGTCCTCATGTACAAAAATGACTAATATGGAAATGTTTTACATGATTGCACATGTATAACCTATATCTGATTGCTTACCATTTCAGGGAAGGTTTCAGGGTAAGGAGGAGAAAGAGAAAGGGAGAGGAGAGGATCTGGAACTCAAAGTTTTAAAATTGTTTGAACATGTAATTGACGGAAAAGATAAGATATTACATATTATAGAAAGAGACCCATGACAAATTTAAAAGCCTAAATCCTTGAGGAAATGAAAACATACAGCCTTAAAGTGTATCCTTAAAGTCTAGAGTTGGAAGAGATTTTAAAGATCATCTAATCTGATCATCACATTTTATAAATGAGAAAACTGAGTTTCAGAGAAGTTATCACTATAACCTTGGACACTATAAACTTAACCCACGATCGCCTAAATAGTAAATGTCTGAGCAGGATTCCTGAGACTAAGTCCACTATTTAGCCATGATGCCACACTACTTCTTTCTTACTATGTTGTAATCTCCATAATTGCAAGCACAATGTCTTACCTAAACTCTGTGCCTCCTTCACTAGGCTCTAAAATGTTTTTTTTTAAATTTAATTGACATAAACTCCTGATTTGGGCATTCCTACTCCCCAGTCTGGCTACAATTTATCTTTCCGGACTGAGCTCATCCTCTCTACTCCATGCAGAGTTGTTCCCTATTCCAATCATTCTAACTTAGGGACTCCATTTCCCATTCTTGCCCTGACCTCTCCCATCTCCACATCTTGCTCTCACTGCCTCCCTTACCCAGAAGAAACCTCCCTATTGAAGTCTATACCAGGGGTGGGGAACCTGTGGCCTCGAGGCCACATGTGGTCCTCTAGGTCCTCAAGTGCAGCCCCTTTGACGGAATCCAAATTTCACAGAACAAATCTTTTTATTAAGAGATTATTATTATTATTACAGTGTAATAGAATGAATACAGCAACTAGAGTCAGAGGAAGTGGGTTGGAATCCCAGCTGTGAGTTACTTCCTCTCTGTTGACCACAATTTGTTCATCTGCACAATCAGCAGCTTAGACTAGGCGATCATTAATATTCTTTCCAGCTTTAAAGCCACTGTTCTTAGTTCTTTTTCTTGCTTTATGGCCCAGTTTAGAAGCTATCTCAATAAAACTTTCCAGAAGCTATTTTCTTCATGAAACTATTCCTGTTTCTTCCTCTTTCCCAAATAAAAGTAATATATTCTTCCTTAAATTTTCCATAGCACTTTGCCTGGACTTCTATTTTCCTTTTTCTATTTTTTTAAAATTAAATTTTATTTTTATTTTCTATTTCACATTCTTTCCCTCCCACTATGCCTACCCAATTGAAGAAAGCAAGAAAAATGAAGCCCATTATAAACATGTACAGTTAAGCAAAAAAATTCTTGTGTGCACATTTTTTCAACCTTCTTAGATGGCAAACTTCTTGATAGTAAATGCTGTCATATCTATCTTGTATATTTAACATCCACAATGGTTCCTTGCACATAGGAAGTACTTAACGAATGTTTGTTGAAATTAAATGAATGCTCTCTTCTTTCTCACTTCTCTGAATCTGTGTCACTGGGAAGGCTCTCATATTTCCCCTATCTCCCTGTTCTCCATTAACGTCCTACTCCAATGTCTCATAGTGGTAGGGAGGTGACATTGGGTTCTCAAAAACCGTGTTAGGCACATATGGGCTTTGGCAAGTTCTACCAAGCAAGAAAGGTTTTTAGTACAAGTAGAGTGAAAGACTGCCTCTCACTGGTTTGAGAGCCAGCCTAGCTAAGTTTAGAGCTCAGGAGGGCAGCAGGTAATTAATACCTTGGCCACAGCAGCTCTCCAGATCACTTACTTAGTCGTGGAGATGTTTAGATTTGTGTTGGTGAAGGGGATGTCTGATCTTTCAGAATACTTTTAGAGACCTTTAGAGCAACTTTATAGAAATTCTCTCCAAACTTTTTTTGATCATGCACTTCTATCACTATTTTTTTTTTCTCAATGGGCATGCTGGGAGGGGAGGTAATTTTCACAATGGCACCTACATTGTCACGGCTGTGGGTGTCTGAATTGTGTTAGGGTTAGAAATATGCCAATTGACCAATCATTGGCACAGAAAAAATAAAGTTGGGAGCTTCCTCCGAGGTTAGGCTGTAAATAGTGAAGAATAAGTATGTGGGGACTAATTTTGAGTTGAGTGAACAGAATCAGGAAACCAGTTTATACAATCACAACAGACAAACAGGATAGCTTTTAAAAAAATTGTTTAATTGTGTGTGTGTGTGTGTGTGTGTGATACATGATTCACACTTCCAAGTAGAGGGAAGGGGAAGGGAACGAGCATTTATTAAGTACCTACTATGTGCCAGGCACTGTGCCAAGTGGCTTACTTAAATATCATTTCATTTGTTCAATCTTCTTTTTCTATTCTACTGTGTGTGTGTGTGTATAGAAATACCCCTTTTATTTGCTATTTAATTTTAATTAAATTTGATTAATTTTAATTTTTTTAAGTTGGTGTGGTTGTGTTGGAGACAAACCTCATGATTGGCTCTCATAGAGTAGTCTTTGATTCATCTTCCCACACTGATTGATCACGTGAGTCATGAAGACATTGATGAGGCAAATAGGTGGTACAACAGGTAGAGGACTGGACCTGGAGTCTGTAAGAACTGAATTCAAATCAGATAATTACTAGCTGTGTGGCCCTGGGCATATCATTTGAGTTCTGTCTGCCTCTATTTTCTCAGCTGTCAAATGGGAATAATAATAGTGTCCATCTCTCAGGGTTGCTGGGAAGATAAAATGAGATAATATTTGTAAAGCACTTTGAAAACCATAAAGTGCTATATAAATGGTGGCTATGATGATGACAATGTCATTCCACAGATGCCCAGGATGCTGCACCCATCTACCTGCAGTCCACTGTATTAAGAGTACTGATAAAATATTTCTTTTTATTCCAAGGATAAAAAATAGTTGCTCTGCTTTGCTTGTAGCATGGTTGGAAATTAGTTGGTATGGATCTTCTACAAGTCTCTAATCCATCTGGACAAGAAAAAAACTTCATACTCTAGACACTGATTATGTCGGGCAATTCAGGGTGACAAAAATCCTACTCCAGTACTTTACTGTGAATGTGCAGGCGATCCTGGGTTCTCATGCCAATGAAGCACAAGTTTTGAATGGCCCCACAAAACCCGATAAAGCTACAAATGTGGTAATAGCTATGGCTCATTAAATATGGGGTGGCTCACTGTCAACAAGATGGCCATTAGGAAGGTTTATTTGGCCAAGGTGATCCATGAACAAATAGCACTTAATTCAAATTGGAAAACAATGTATGAAGTGCCTGGCCCAAAACATCTGCATTATATCATTAGATACAGATTCTGATTAGATCAATGCTGAGATTCAAACCCTTGGTCTTGAGTCCAAGGCCAGAACTTTTTCCACTATACCAAACTGCCT
This sequence comes from Vombatus ursinus, assembly GCF_900497805.2. Classification (NCBI taxonomy): domain Eukaryota; kingdom Metazoa; phylum Chordata; class Mammalia; order Diprotodontia; family Vombatidae; genus Vombatus; species Vombatus ursinus. The sequence continues at coordinate 77,121,039 of NW_020954610.1, read as the reverse complement.
CTGATTTTCTTCCCTCCCCCCCAAGTTTCCTAGTAGTTTAAATTAAAGTTCAAGAGGACAAAAATAAAATTATCCTAATTTTCAACAACAATTCAACTTGAGTTTGGAAGACCTGAATTCAAATCCCAACTCAGACATTTACTAGCTGTATGACCCTGAGCAAGCCACTTAACATTATCTCAGCCTCAGTTTCTTTATCTGTAAAATGGGAAATAGGGTAGTTGTAAGGATCAAATGAGCCAGCCTACACACAGAGCTTTGAAAACCTAAAAGTGCTATATCATCGCTACCATTTGTTAAGTACGAAGGCATTCTGACCCTCAAGGAGTTTACATTTTATTGGGAGTAAAAATAGCATGTGAACTAGTCAACATGCACAGCCAGGCACTGTGCTATGCACACACAGGTAGGTACACAGAGAGGTGGATGTAAAATATACACAAGTAACTGCTAAGTAGTTTTGGGAAGGTAGGGAGGGTACTAACAACTGGGGAGAATCAGAACAGGCATTTGATCTGAGCCTTGAAGAGAGCTTTTCTACTGATATACTTGGAACCTTCCAAGATTCTACTCAGAGAATGAGTTTCCTCCCACTTAACTCTTCCTAGACTTCTATTTCCTTTACAACATTCCCTTTACAACATTGTATGCCTGCTTCCTCCTCCTTTAGGCACAATTAGTGGAACAAACAGTCCTAGAGAGGCCCTAAACAGCTTCATTTTCCCCTCAAAAATCTTGTCATGATTATATGCAAAAAAAATTGCAAACACAGCAGTCCTTTCCTGGATCCCCATCCCACTACAAAGGCTGTTTGAATAATATGTATATTTATGAAAAGAGAAAGTAAAGAAACCAATTGACAGGGCAGTCTGCTGTTGCTTTGAGTAAAGATTTACTATGGGACCTCTGGTGTTGGAATGTGTAAAAACAAGTAGGACTAGGAATGAGGCAGTTAGCTGCCCTGCCAGATGTTTACTTTTGGTCTTCTCATAGGAAGCTTTACCAGAGTAGACCCTGAAGTGAGAGAAGTGAGGCTCAGTCTAAGAGACCTATTATTTTATTTCATACCTAAACATGGCAGTCAGGAATTTGGGGTTCACGGTTGCTGTTGGTTTTGCTTTAGAATCAAAAGCTGGTGAGTTCCAGAGCTGGAACCTTCTAAGTCCTGTTTTCCAAACCTCTTATTTCATAAATGAGGGCAATGAAGTCCAGAAGGTGAACCAACTAGTCGAAGGTCACAAAAGTTTGTTAAGTGGCTTAGCCAAGCCTCCGACTCCCACACCGGTGCTTTCTGAAGTCTTTGCTTACAAACCCTCAATTTTAATTTTTGCCTTTGTTTAAGGATTCGTAATTTAAATTTTTGTTACTTTTTAACTGTTGCCTAATCAGTTATTCTCGACCTATTCGACTGTTCATTTTAGAAAATGGGTGAAAGGTCATTTACTCGGGATTAACACACAGCCCGTATTTTCATCGCGACCCCAGGGTAGACCAGCAGACTAGATCTTCCACAATGTTTGCAAGGCAGCTGCCCTGGGTAAATAGCTGACAGCAGGCAGGATGGTAAGGAGCCCCAGGGCACAAGATACAAGGTGCCTTTAGGGAGGTGTAGTTTCATTCCGGCCCACTCAAGAATCCCAGCGCCCGGAGAACTACAAGTCCCATGAACCCCCGCGCCCTCCGTGGTCCGGCCAATACCGTTTCCTGCACCCCCTCATAGCTCCCCCGCCGGCGAGCGAGGCGGCGCCACCATGGCTGACAGCCTGGGCGCTGTGGGAAGAGCGACCTCGGGCTCTTCCAGTCCTGCCCGGCTGTCGCCGCGGGGAGAGGACAGCGAGGCGGGGGCGGCCGTAGCTCCGGCTCCCGGAGGTGCGGGCCGAGGGGCAGTGGCCCGGGATCCGCCGCCGCTACCGTTGCCGCTGCGGGAAGGTCCAACGAGGGCGCCCGCGCCCCCGCCTGGGGAGGCGGGGGGCGGGGTCCCCCCGGTCGGGCTGGCGCTGCGTTTCGACAAGCCCATCAAGCAGGCCTTCTACAACACGGGCGCCGTGCTGTTCGTGTGCCTGTGCTGCGGCGCCGCCGTGCTCGTGTACTTCATCCTCGAGGCTTTCCTGCGACCGCTGCTGTGGGCCGTGCTGTGCGGCACTTTCCTGCATCCCTTCAAGAGCTCTCTGACGCGCCTGGGCCGCCGCTGGCTGCGCCGCCTGCACCGCGCGCACACACCCATCGTGCTGGCCGCCCTGCTGCTGCCGCTCTGCTTCGCCAACTACGGCGTGGAGGCGCTGGGCGAGCAGGTGCTGCGGCGCCGCCGCCTGCTGCTGCTGCTGGGCGCGGGCGCGCCCCTGCTCTACGCCCTCTACCACCTGGGCAGCTACCTGGGCGTGCAGGTGCTGCTGGCCTACGCCTGCGCCCTCATCCGCCAGGGGCTGGACTACTTCAACACGCTGTGGGTGAGTGCGCCGGGCGCCCGCCGAGGCACGTCGAGGCACGCCCCGTCCCCTCCCCGATCTACAGGGTTCTTAAACCTTTTGGACCTCTTTGGCAGTCCCTCCTCAAAAAACATGCTTCAGATTCCAAAGGAAGACCAATTTATAATAATAGCTAGATAATACTCAAAGGTTTGCAAAGCACTTTTACTTGTGTGAGCTCATTTGATCATCACGACAACGCTGCGTGGTTATTATCCTATTATCCTGTAAAATTATCCTATTATCCCCATTTTGCAGATGAGGAAACTGAGGCCGACAGCGTCTGAATTGCTAGTGTCTGATATTGGATTAGAACTCACATCTTTAGACTGCCTCTTATGAAGGCCTATTCCGCTTTTGGACAGTTCTAATTCCTAGGAAAGTTTTTGTTTTTTTTCTCATCGGACTTTGAAGCTGAAATTACATCTTTTGAACTCCCACCTGTTGCTCATTTCTCATTGCTCCTGCTTCTGTCACGGGGCGGGGCGCCGCTAAAACAACCTAATCCCTCCTTCGTGTGACAATCCTTAAGATATTTGAAGACAGCTATCTGAACAATTGCTGTCCAACTTACCCCATCTCATATTTGTGAAATTTTTGTTTTGTTTTGTTTTTATTCTTTTCTTGGCAAGAATTTAAATTAATCTCTATTGAATTTCATCTGTTAGGTTCGACCCAATACTGTAGCCCTGGAGTGGGGAACCTGCAGCCATGAGGCCAGATGTGGCCCTCTAGGTTCTCAAGTGTGTCCCTTTGACCAAATCCAAACTTCACAGAACAAATCCCCTTAATAAAAGGATTTCTTCTGTAAAACTTGTATTCAGTCAAAAGGTTGTACCCAAGAACCTAAGGCCACATGTGGCCTCAAAGCCGCAGCTGCGTAGCCTGTCAAGATCCTTTTGGATCCTGACTCTGTCATCCATTGGGTTTTCTATTCTCCTCAGCTTTTAGCATGGGTAAATTTGATGACCATACCATCTGAGCCTTTATCTGAATCATTGATAAAAATATATAATAACAGTTAAACCATCTATGTGACTTTAGATAGGCTACTGAACCTCCTTGAGCCTCAGTTTTCTCATCTGTAAAATAAGGGGTTGGAATTGGTGGCTTCTGAGGACCTTTCCAGCACTCGGTCAATGATCTTCTCCGATGGTGATCTCAGATCTTGACATGTGAGGATGAGGGGGAGGGGTGAATCTAGTTATCTTGGTCCAAGTTTTCCTCTTCACACTTGTGTGTGTTAATGTTAATAATTGTACTTATTTTTCTTCCCCCTAATTATAGAATTTCATTGAGTGTTATTACAGACATTTAGGGGATACAGAGGCAAAACTTAACAGCCTCCTCTTGCATGGAGTTTCCATTCTATTGGGAAAGGGGGGTTGTTGAGGAGGGCAAAGAGAAAGAAAAACATAAAAGTAACTAGGAAGTATATACAGAATACAGTAATTTCCTCTGGGGATATTGGAACATTCTGGTATAGGAGGTGGTACCTGAGCTATGCATTTGAGGGAAGCCAGGAATTCCAAGAGGTGGAAGTGGGGATGAAGTTGGGAGAGGGACTTAAGCATTAACATCATTTTAAAATTACTGTTGAATTATTGCTGGTTGTTAAATGTGTGATATAGGAGGCTTTCACTCGGCTGTCTGACAAAATTCTAAGTACATTAATCTTGCCTAAATCTCCTTGGAATTTTTAAAATTACATATTTCATAGGTCAGTTAGACTTAGAATGAAATTTATGAATTGAGAATATTCATTAAATAAACTAGTAATACTTAAGAGTTTGGGCAGCTAGGTGGTGCAGTGGATAGAGCACAGGGCCTGAAGTCAGAAAGATCTGACTGGCCTCAGATACTTAGTAGCTGTGTGAACCTAGGCAACTCACCTTTGTTTGCCTCCATTTCCTCATATGTAAAATGAGCTGGAGAGGAAAATGGCAAACAATTCCGGTATCTTTGCCAAGAAAATTTCAAATGGGGTCATGAAAGGTTGGTCACAACTGAACAACAACAAAAACAAAAAAACTAAAGAGTTTACATTATTTTTTAAAATTTGCCATAGAGTAACTGGGAAAGAGGTTTCAAAATATATCCACTCTTAACATAATCTGAAAGTCAGTGATTAAAGTTCTTCTGGCAGAGAAATTCTGAAATAAATCGTCAATACAGAAAACCCTTGATAAACCAGATTTTTTTTGCCTTTTCCCTACTTCTAGGAAACAGAGGCTAATGATGATAGAATATATGTGTATCAAAGAATCTATTTTTTAACCCCACTAACTTTTAGGAACATCCTAGATTCTTTCCAAATTCCTATACCTTTTCACATATCTAGTACTAAATTATTAAGTAAATTTGTATTTCTAAGGTGTTGATGGGGACCTAAAGTTGGGGGGAAAGCTTAATAAACTTGGACTGTAAGGTTGCTTACTCCCTGTGAAGTGGCCTAGGATACCACCATATAATATCTAATAAAAATTCTCAGCATTTGGAATTAGGAATCAGAGGAAATGGGCAGAAAAATAGTTTCTGTGTCAGACTTATGGTAGTGTGTTTAAGGAAGATAACTATGTACAATTCATTTAGAAGCCCTTCCTCTGGCCTCTGAATGTGGTTTTCAAGTGAATGACACCAAACCTAGAAATAACAGAAAAGATAACACAAATGGCTCTGTTCATTGTAAAAATAAATTTAATAAATGTGTGAATGTTTAATAAAAAATGAGAGCATTCATATGAGTAGTGTCAGACACTTGGTAGAGAAGAATAACTCAAGAATGTCGGGAGAACAAGCCCTTTCCTCCTTGTATATGAACTCTTGAATGTATTCTTGTTAGCAGTAGCATCCCACATATATATCTTGAAATGAGATCAGTTAAACAATCAATGTCAGTATCCCCAAAGGGAGTTAGGTAGAGACCTGGATAGAAGCATTTGTGAGATGTTAGTAGGAAAAACTAGAAATAAGTCAGTATGCAGATTTTCGTTGAAGGTACTCAGTGTCTCAAAAGAACCAGAATTGAGATGCTATTCGTAAGTGGGATGAGAATTAGAAACACTAAGATCAGATAGGTCAACTGCTTTGGATGGCCAGGATAAACTGAGTGAAACTTGGAGGTAGATTGTAAGTAGATACAGTAGAACTAAAGCGAAAGATAGGTAGTTAAATTTTAATCAGGCTTTGAACGCCAGGATTTTTTATCTTTCTTTTGCCCTAATCATATTATTCTGTACCACAGAGTCCTTTTTCATTTAGAATTTTGATAGTCTACCATGGAGATCTGTATAGAAGTTGACTTTTTGCCTAGAACTTTTTGATCACTTAAAGACCTCTTGCTTTAAAAAATAATAATTATTATTTATTTTTTGCATTCTTTTGTTTTTAAATTTTGAGTTTCAAATTCTCTGCCTCCCTCTCATACTCACTGAGAAGACAAGCAATATACTGTCGATTATATATGTGATATCATGTCAAACATATTTCCATATTAGCCGTATTTCCCCCAAAAAGCAAGAAAAATAAAGAAAGTTAAGAAAATTATATTGTTTGCACTCAGAATTCATTAGTTCTTTCTCTGAAGGTCAATAGCATTTTTTCATCATGAATCCTTTGAAATTGTCTTGGATCATTGTATTAATCAGAGCAGCCAAGTCTTTCACAGTTGATCATCGTTACAATATTGCTATTACTGTACACAGTGATCTCCCAGTTCTTCTCACTTTACTTTGTTCATATAGGTGTTCCCATGTTTTTTCTGAAACCACCCCCCTTCTCATTTCTAATAACACAGTAATACTCCATCACAATCACATACCACAACTTGTTCAGCCATCCCCCAATCGATTGACATCCCCTTGATTTCCAATTCTTTGCCACCACAAAAAGAGCTGCCACAAATACTTTTGTACATGGTTTCTCTATTTTACTACTCAACTAGCAGTTCATTAATGTACCTGTTTTTCCCTCATCCCCTTCAGCATTTCTATCATTTCTGATAGTTGTGTTTTAATTTGCCTTTCTCTAAGGAGTAGTGATTTAGAGCATTTTTTCCTATGACTATAGATAGCTATGAGTTCTTCTTCTGAAAACTGTTTGTTCATATCCCTTGACTGTTTATCAATTGTGGAGTGGCTACTATTTTTATAAATTTGACTCAGTCTCCTAAATATTTGAGAAATGAGGCGTTTATCAGAGAAACTTGCTGGAAAATTTTTTGATATTACTTCATTATCTATGGTACCTTTTAGCATCTTATAGTTTCCCTGATTATCTCTACTAATTATGTCTATTTTTGCTTTTTCTTTGTCTGAGGTTATGATTTCTACCCCTGCCTTTTTTACCCAAGCTGAAGCATATTAAATTTTGTTCCAGCCCTTCATTTTAATTCTGTGTGTGTCTTTCTGTTTCAAGTGTGTCTCTTATAAACAACCAATTGTTGGATTCTGATTTCTAATCCATTCTGCTGTCCCTTTCTGTTATATGGGTGAACTCATCCCATCCACATTCACAGTTATGATTACTAACTATATATTTCCCTCCATCCCGTTATCTTCTGTCTCTCTCTCTTTCTTTCTTTCTTTCTCTCTTTCTCTCTCTCATCCATCCTCAAAACTCTGTTTTACTTCTAATCACTGCCTCCCTTAATTTGCCCTCTCTTATCATCCCCTTCTTCCTCTTATCCTCTTCCCCTTCTATTTCCCTGTTGGGTAAGTTACATTTCTATGTGTAAATATAGTCTTTTTTCTTTGAACACATTCCTGTGAGAGTATGATTTGAGCATTGCCTACCTGCTTCCCCCATTTTCTCTTTCTCTGTAAAAGCTCTTCCTTGCACATCTCTTTTAGGTGAGAAAATTTTCCCCACCTCTTCTCCCAGTGCATCCCTCTTTCTTACCCCTTCATTTTTTTTGGAGATCATTCCCACAAAATTGACTCATACCCATGCTTTGTTCTATGTAAACTCCTTTTTAACTGCCGTAATAATGATAAAGTTCTTAGGAATTGTATATATCATCCCCACATATAGGCATATAAAAAAATAACTTTATTGAGTCCCTTATGGTTATTCTTTCACATTTATCATTTTCTGCTTTTCTTGAGTTGTCTGAGTGTCAATTTTTTTATTCAGTGCTGGTCTTTTTTTTTAACTTTTTAAATTAATTTATTTTGATTTATCAATAATCACTTCCATATGCTTTTGAGTTTAAAATTTTTCTCCCCCTTCCTCCCCACCACCCTCCCCAAGATGGCACATAATCTGATATAGGCTATACATTTACATTCATATTAAACATATTTTCACATTAGTGATGTTGTAAGTAGAAATTAAAACCAATAGGAAGAACCATGAGAAAGAGGAAACACAACTCAACAGAAGAGAAAAAAATTAGCAATTCGGCTTCCATAGTTCTTTCTTTAGGTGTGGATAGCATTTTCCATCACAAGGCCTCTGGAGATGTCTTAGATCCTTGTATTGCCAGTAAGGGTTAAGTTTATCAATATTAGTCATCATGCAACGTGGCTGTTATTGTGTACAGCGTTCTCTTGTTTCTGCTCACTTCACTCAGCATCAGACCATACAAGTCTTTCCAGGTTTTTCTGAAGTCAGCCTGTTCGTCATTTCTTATAGCACAATCATATTCCATCACATTCATATACCACAACTTGCTCAGCCATTCCCCAATTGATGGGCATCCTCTCAATTTCCAATTCTTTGCCAAGTGCTGGTCTTTTCATTAGGAGTGTTTGAAAGTCCTCTATTTTACTAAATATATAGTTTTTTCACTTGAAGGATTATACACTTAGTTTTGTTGTGTAGGTGATTCTTGGTTGTAATTGTAGCTCCTTTGCTATATCATATTCCAAACCCTCACCGCCTTTAATGTGAAGCTGCTAAATTTACATTTTTGAACATCTGACAATTTTCAACCAAAAGGATGATTTTTTATTTTTTTTAAAATAAGAGAAGATGTAAGAACTTTCCTAAAACTGCTTTCTTCATCTTAACAACCTAATATGTATAGTAGAGAACTACTACAATAGCGGTTTTAAAATACAAATGCTTGGAAGTTTTGTATAATGAAGGTATGTTTGTGTTTATTTACATATCCATGTTTTTTCAACCTTATATTTTCTGTTCATTTATTCCTAAAGATCTGGACGTTGGTAGTTGGCTATGTGTTGGCTGTTTTATTCAAGTGGAATCCAAGTACTGAACGCTACTTGAGAGCAGTTTCAATTCCTGTCTGGATTATATTACTTTTCCATTTAGGTGGGTCACTTGTTTTTGATACGAAGAGGTGTGCCATGTAAAGTAAAGTAGATATTTCTAGATTTATTTAAAAATTTAGATTTATTAAAAATCCTATTAGATTTTTAGAAACTTTAACTTCTGACTAAATGCTACATGTTCAGTTTTTCATCTTTTCATTTTGTTAGATGTTTGCTTTTAGAATTTTGTTTTTTTGCAATTGAAAAACAAAGTCATATAACCTAAAACAGCACAATATTTAAAATATTTTTTAGAAAAATATATTGCTTTACCAGGTCATTTTTTCTGTTTTTCTGTGAGACACCTTTGGTCAGTGTTTTTTAATAGTGTTCAAGATTACCTTTCCTACTCTCACCCCATAATCTTCAAAGTATGACTTCCGTGTTCTTGCTTATTTCTTGGAGAATTTATTCCAGTAGCCCTTTGGTTTTTTATTTGACCATGTTGAATTTGGGAGATTGAGGAGAAGAAACAGATCTGTACCCTGGCAACCCCTTAGTATCTAAACTTTATACATTAAAGAGAGGAATATTCTAGTTTATTATCTATGCCCTCACCCTTTTCTGGAAATTCAGAATATTGTGAGCTCATCTGAAGTCCTAGGAAATCCAGCCAGGCCCCATCTTTGAAGGGACAAATAGAAGCTTTGACACAGATGGTTAGCATTTTGGCCCTGACATAGAAAGGCTTTTTATCACCGAAGGATTAGAATCCTTTAAAATGTACTAGGGGGTAACCTCTTCTGGGTTTGCTCAGTCAGAGTCTCCTAGAGTCGTGACCAGCAGCTTGGGAAAGCTCTGGCTTGGATCTGCATTTCCAGAGCTGGATGAGAGTATTTCACACAGAAGCACACTGTTTACTTTTTTTCCCTCCAAAACCTAGTCTATAGTGTAGAGTTTTAAATGTTTCAATTATATACACACACAGCACACACACACATATAATAACTGTGCATTCAAGTCGTTACATTGTTTTAGAGGGCTTAGACTTGTTTACCATTTATTTTCAGCATCTCTGGCTGGCTCCTGGAAGATTCCAGTATTCCTTGTCATAGTTTTTCTGATGTCTGTGGGTACTCTTTATGAAAAGCAGAATGAAAAAGTCTCCTCCGGTAAGAACTTTTATTTTATTAATAGTAGTATTCCAAGAAGTATCCTGGAGATTAAATGCCAAACAAATTGTAGTAAAACAAAAAAAACTTGCCCTATTTTCTGTTCAAAAATTATATTTTTAAAAGTTTTATATTGGTAATGATACAAGTTCTTTGAGGAATTAGGTTTAAAGAATTATCTTTCTAAAGCATTCTATCTGTGTTCATAAAAGTTGTGCTTGCTAGGAAGAGCAACCATTTATGAAGGGTCAGAAATACTTTTACTTTGGAGTTCAGACTTACAACAAACCATTTGGAATGCAGCTAACTATGATCTCTGAAACAAGTTTTAATTTAGTTTAATTTTTAAAATTTATTGCCATCTTTGATGTTTATGTCACTTTTATGAGGGAGTATATCCCTTCCCCCCAAGGACAGCAATCCCATGTAACAAATGAAAAAAGGGGAAAAACCATTCATCAAAACCCACCCACTGATCAACTGAGTCTGACAGTATGTGTGCAGTGCTCTACACTGACAGTCTCCCAGTTCAGCAAGGAAGGGAAAGAGAGAGGTCATAGAATCATAGAAGGGACTTCAGAAGCCATCATTTTCTCATTGTTTCTGTGGGACTAACCTTGATCATTAGAATTACACATTATTCAATTTCAAGGGCATTTTTGGTCTTGTCATTGTGTATATTGTTTTCCTGGTTCTCCTTACTTGCTTTGCATCAAGTAATTTAAATCTTTCTCACTTTCTCTGTAGTCTTCATATTCATTATTTTTTATGGAGTAGCCATATTCCATTACATTCATGAACTACAAATTTGTTTAGCCATTCCCCAGTTAACACATATCTGTTTTGTTTCTAATTCCTTAATATTACAAAAAGTACTGCCATAAATATTTTCATATATATGAGACCTTTCTTTAGATCTTGGACCAGAAATAGACTTTTTAGGTACTTAACCAGTGAATAGTTGTCATAAAATCCATACGCTTTATTTACTCTATGTCCTGACCTAAATAATTATACAGAAAAAAATTTATTGGATATAAGATGCAATTCAGAAAAAGGCCTACTGTGACCAAGGGATTGGGCTAGATAGCTAAAATGAAGCAGCAAACTTTTTTTTTTTTTTGCAAATTTATTTATTTTAGACTGAAATACAAAATAAGAAAAGAAAACTATTGCCATATACACAGCAGAACATAAGAGAGAATTCACTATAATACAATAAATTTCCATTTCAAGAAAACCTGTATAACAAATACTGCACATTATTTTCAAAGCTGCCCAGCTTTTCTTTCGTCCTTGTAGATTTTCTTTTGTTCTGTGCTGTATACTTTTTACTTTTTCCCTCCCCTCCCTCTCCTATCCTAAAGAAGACTACAGTTAAGCATGGATATATATACATATACATAGATATCTATAAACATACACATATATATATACATATATACTCATACACATATATAAGACCATACTATGCTTATTTCCACTTGTCATCTGTTTCTCTGAAGGTGGATAGCATCTTCCTTCATCAGTCCAAGTCTTTCCATGTTTTTCTAAATCAACCAGCTAATCATTTCCACGGCAATATTCCAACCCAGTACCATCCTATCTGAGAGATTGTCTGTGGAAGTTTTTTCCTAATTTTCTGCATTCCTGTTATTCTTAGCTACATAGGTTTTATTTATACAAGAAAATTTTAACTTAGAATAATCGAAATTATCCATTTTACACTTCAACAATGCCCTTACCTTCTAATATAGTTTAAGATCTGATACTGCTGAATCTACTTCCTTTACATCTTTTTTCCTTGATTTCTTTGAAGTTCCTAACCTTTTATTCTTCCAAATAAACTTTGTTACTATTTTTTTCTAACTCAGATAATTTTTTAGTAATTTAATTGGGATGACATTGAATAAATAGTTAGGTAAAATTGTTTTTTTTAAAGTTATATTGACTTTACCTACCCATGAACAATAAATGTTACTTCAGTTATTTAGATCTGACTTTATTTATATAAAGTGTTTTGTGTTTATGTTCATATAATTCCTGTGTCTGTTTTGGCAAGTATACGCTCAGGTATTTTATACTGTCTAGTTATTTTAAATGGTGTAAAACAATATTGAGTAATATTGCTGACATATAGTATAGTTTCTCTTTTTTTTTCCTTTGATTAAATCTCTTTTAACTTTAACTTTGTCTGAGAGCGTGATTGCTACTCTTGTTATTTTTACCTAATAAGTTCTACTCTTGTGCTTTATTTTATCTTTGTGTGTTATCTCTCATTTTTATAGTGGTTCCTGAAAGCAATATATTGAATTCAAATTTTTAATCTGCTGTTACCGTTTTATGGGTAAATTCATCCCATTCACATTCTAAGTTACAATTACTTGTGTGTTTTTCTCCTTCCTATTTTTCTTCACTATCCTTCTCACCCTATTTGTCCTATCCCTACTCACTCCTCTGCTTTATTTCTACCCGCTACCTTGCCCTCCTATTTCTTAACCTACCCACCCCTCCAAAAGTTCCTCTCTTATCCTCTCCCCCAACCCTATCCCCTTGCCCTCTTGTTTCTTTCTGAATTTAGAAGACTTTTATACCATTGTGTGTGTGTGTGTCTGTGTGTCTGTGTGTGTGTCTGTGTCTGTCTGTTGTTCCTGCTTTAACCCATTCCAGATGAGAGTAAGGTTCCAGCACTACCCATCCTCCCCTCTTCTGGCTTCTTCTGTGTGAAGTTTTCCTTTTACGCCTCATTTGTATGAGATATATACTCCTTTTTATCTTTCCCTACAATTTTCTTTTTTTAGAACATCCTGTCAGCTCATCCCAAACTTTTCTTTCTAACTACCCAAATAATAATGAGTCATAAGAATACTGCTAATATTTTCACATTCAAGAAGTAAACAATTTGACAGTATTTTATAATTGGTTTTTGATGTTTACCTTGTATTTCTCCTGGATGTTATATGTCAGTTTTCCCTTAAGTCCTGAGGTTTTTGTCATGAAAACCTGAAAGTCTCAGTTCGTTAAATGTCCTTTTTTTTTTTTCTTTCCCCATTTTTCCTTCTGGGATCTCTTTCAGGTGGAGACTGGTGGATTTTTTTTTCTATTTCTTCTTTGAATTCTTGTTCAAGAACTTCAGGGCAGTTTTCCTTGATAATTTCTTGTAATATTATACCAAGATTCTTTTTTTTAATCATAATTTTCAGGTAGTCCAACTATTCTTACATTATTTCCCCTTAATGTGTTCTCCAGATCAGTTGTTTTTCTGATGAGATGTTTTACTTTCTCTTCTATTTTTTCATTCTTTTGATTTTGTTTTGTTTTTTTCTTGGTGTTTTAGAATGTCATTAACTTCCTCTTGCCCAAGGAATTATTTTCTCCTTAAGTTTTTGATTCTCTCTTTCAAGTTGGTTGACTTTCTTTTCATGATTTGCTTGGATTGCTATTATTTTTTTCCTAATTTTTCCTCAATCTCTCTTATTTGATTTTTAAAGTCCTTTTTAAGTTCTTCCAAGAACTCTTTTTGTGCTTGGGACCATTTGATGTATCTCATTGAAAAAGGAGTGGCTTTTTTTAGCTCTGTTATCTTCCTCCGAATATGAACCCAGATCTTCTCTATCCCCATAGTATCCCCAGCTATCTATGGTTGGTTTCTTTCTCCTCTGTTTACTTATTTTTATTTATTTATTTTTTGTTTTATTTTGTTCTTAGCAGCTGTAGGTATAATCAAGTTCCAGTCCTGAGGTATGGGGAATGATGCCCCAAGCCTCGGATTCTTCTTACTGTTATTTTCTGAAGTCTGTCCTGGGGCCCAACCTTGGGCACCTGTCTCTACTCCTAAGCCATAGCTAGGACCTTCAACCACATTGCCTAGCAAATGATCTTGCTCCCTGCGGTTCCTCTGTTGGCTTCAAACTACAGCTGTCCTCTCTGCCCTGAAACTGAAACCAGGGACTTTGTTCTCCTGCAGGTGCCCACAGCCAGCAGGGTCCCCACTCCTCTACTACTGTACTCACCTGGTATGTGCTAGCTCCTTCTCCCTACAGCCACGGCCTAGGACAAGTCTGGTCAACACAGCTGTGCTTGGGTCTCTCCATAGTGAAAGTTCCTTCAGTGTTCTACTCAGCTGTCATACAGTGCCCTCCGCCACACCCCTTACAAACACCACACACACTGTGTGTACATACTGTCTATGAGATGAATGTTTCTAAGGCTGAGGCTGCCTCCCAACCCTAGATGCCCCTAGAGCTTATTTGTTCTGCAGAGTATGCCTGGAGGTGTTTGCACTTCACTCAGACCAAATCTCTGCCCCCGGAGCCCCTGGGTCTTTGCTAGGGTTTTCTCATAGTGTCTTAGGAGGACATTTGCTTTACCCCCACTTGTTTATTTCTGCTACCCTACATTCTTTCTGAGGTGATGTTCTGTCTTTTTTTGTGGAAAAATTTAGTGAGCCAAAAGTTTTTTGACCTACTCTGCCATCTTCCCAGAATCCCAGCAAGCTATTTTTAAAGTTTTGAAATTCCAGAATTTCTGTCATTAGAAAAACAGTGGTAACAGGACAAGTATGTAAACAGAAAATACAGTTTATTTTGGCATGGCAAAATTAGAGACTGATTTTCTGATACTCTGTCTGAATTTTCTTTCCTTAACCCATAATTTCCTAGTTATAAACTCGATAGTACCACAGTCCCATGACTATTAGTGACATCCCTTTGCTGCTGTCACAAAAAAGCTTAGGCGATTGTTACAGGTGTAGGAATATAAGCTTCTTTATTTCACATTACTCCCCTGCCATGGTAAATCATCAGCAAACCATCAGTCTTAAGTCAGTTCTCCTGACTGTCACAGTAATTATTTTATTCTGAGTAGTAATAAATAAGCACAGGTTTTTTTAAAGTAAACTATTTATAGTTTCATAAAGCAAATGCAGAGTTGAGCTTTTTGGTGTTTATTGATTCCCTGCTTTGTAACAATGATGTTATTAATAACAGACCTTTATATGTCACTTAAAAGGTATGTCACATGCTTTAAATACATTCTCATTTGAGCTTATAACCACCCTGTGGGATGGGCATTATAAGCATCATCCTGTCTTAGAGATGAGGAAACAAGAAAGGATGTCCTACAGACATGTGGCCCTCTAGGTCCTCAGGTGTTACCCTTTGACTGAATCCAAACTTCACAGAATAAATTCCCCTTAATAAAAGGATTTGTTCTGTAAAACTAGGATTCAGTCCAAAGGCCACACCCCAGGACTTAGAAGGCCACAAGTAGTAGATGTCAGAGGGAGGATTTGAACCTAGGGCTTCCTGATTCCAAGTCTAATAATTCTTTTTCTAACACGATATGCTGCCTCCAAGACAACTCTAGACAACACTTTTCAAGTCCTCTTAAATCTAGGTTATTCTTTGAGCAGAATGTTTTTGCCCAGATCCCAGAGAAGTTTATATCTTTAGTCATTTTTGAATCTAGTGCTTTTCTTCAATCTCTCGAACCTTATTCTTCGTTATGATTTTTGTTCTTTTAAGACCCCAAACCATTTAATCCCAGTTGGAAGGTGCTCCATTTAGCCATTCGTTTACATGCCCACAGTCACTAACATGTACACAAATAAATAGTCAAACATTAAGGTATCAGTAATACCAAGTTAACTAGACAATAGATACCCTTAAATTAAGTCCAAATGGAATTCTGAGAGAATGTGAGCCCTTTGGTCTTTCGTTAAAAACTATATGCATCAGGTGTTCTGACAAAAGAAAAAGAGGCTTCAGAAATCTTAATTAAAATCTCATCTCCTAAAAGAAACCTTTCCTGATCATCCTTAATTCTAGTGCCTTTCCTCTATTGATAGTTTCTGGTTTATCTTATATGTAGTTTATTTGTACAATCTAATTATACTTTATTCCTCAGTTTCTCTTTATGTATGTTGTGTGTATCTCTTTATATGTTGCCTCTCTATTAGAAAGTAAGTTCCTTGAAGGAGAGAGTGTCTGACACACCGTAAGCCTTAACCAGTGTTTGTTGATTGAATAAATTAGATTAGAATGCCCTAAGAATGCTATTCTTGCTGGTGAGGCATCTGACACTGTTATGGTGTGCTTCTAGACTCATAGTCTAGAGAAACCTTTCAACAAAGAGATCTTCTGTTGTTTCCAGTCAGTTGTGAAGCAAGATTGTTTACGACTTTACTTTAGACAGGAATGTGTCTTGGATGATTGACTAAAAGGAATTCAGCAAAGTTTTTTTGGCATTATGATAAGGTTTGGTTGCAGTGAGATTTCACAACTCTGTGGTGGTACTAACAGCAATGTGAAATACAATTAATAAATCAAGAGAGAGAATGAATGAAGCAAAGGGAGCAGGAATGGGGTTGAATGTTAAGAAAAAAAGCACAGTAAAGCTTTTGTAACAGAGGTACAAATTAGATAACACTGACAAAATGGGGCCTGGAACAGGGGGCTGGCTTCTCTTTCCATCTCTGATATACTGGTTTTCTTTATGGCTTCACCATCACTTGAGTGCAGACGTTTCTCTGAGATTGACTTTATAATTTGATGGTCATCTCTTGGTTTCTGGCCTTGTGGTCAAAATCATGCTAGACTTTGAGCCAGGAGGGATATGGGCTGAAGTAATGTTGTTAACACCTAATAGGATAGCATGTCATTAAGACTTGATGCCATTTGTTCAATATATCTTAGTGTGAAATCCACATAAAGTAAAACATAGCAATATTTTATTGTATTTTCAACGGGGTTTTTTTTTTGCTTATTTATAAATACTTTGGTGATGTGTAAAATCTTAAAGCCCTCTATTGGAATTTACATATTAATAATATCCATTGTTTTGGTGTAAAGTTTAATTTAAAGCTGTAGAAACAAATTGAAAGTATTTCTAATTTAAAACAACCTTTCCTTTTTTTGAAGAAATGTATTTATTTTATAGGAACAGAATTACCTGGTCAGGTGATTTCTATTGCTGCTTCTACACTGGCCACATTTGCCATATCCATCACAGGGTACGAGCTAGGACAAGAAGAGCATAATTCAACACAACAACCCACAGGTGACTGAACTGTGTAAGAATATAACATAAAATTATAACATCTTATGATCATGTATGTGAGGTTTATAAAACTTCTTGACTTTTTTGTTACTACTCCATTTTAAAAATTTTCTCCTTTCTTCTTAGTCCTAATCTTATGTGTGTGTGTGTGTGTATTTTTTTTTAACCTTATATACTTTTTCTTTTGTTCTATGTTTACATTTTTATCTGGTTGCCTACCCTCCCTTTTTTTTTTCCTTCTTTTCCTTTTTTTCTCCTTTGCTCTTTTTCTTTTTTTTTCTTTGCTCTTTTCCCTTTTTATTTTGCCTTGTTAAAAGGATACTTAATAAATAAATTATTTCTGAAGTTTTCTTGATTTCTTCTTTATGTCTCAGGGTTTTTTTCCTCTCACCTGTAATTTTTTTTTCCTATTCTGTTCTATTATTCTTCATCTCCTTTGGATTCCCTGTACCTCTACTCTTTTTTCCCTTCCTTAACCCATTTCTTTTTTTTTCTTTACTCCTTTTGATCTATTTTTGATTTTTTGCCTTATTTTTTCCCTTTCTTCCATCTCCACTCACTCTAATCATCTTTTATGGATGTCTTCCTTTTCCCTGTTTTTCTTTTAGAGTGGAGAAGGGGATCTCACTGTTGATACTTCTGTGCAGCAAGTGATTTGGTTGATACTTGACTCCAGTGAGTTTCCCCAGTGGTTCAGTAGGAGCTTTGCCAATACCTGGCTTTAGTTTCTGCTCCCTCAACTTAGACAGGCATATACTAGTTCTTCTGTCCAGAACTCTCCCTATTCTTCTTGTTGTATTTTTCTCTGTAGTCTAGGCCTAACTACTTATGATGGGGATTAGAGTTTGGCGACAGTAGGAGAGCTGGTTATGGCCATCAGAGCACCAGCAGAAAGTGCTTGCCTGAGGGCTGTATAGGGCCAGGCCAGCTCTGACCCCAGAGTGTACACAGCTGACTCTTTGATGGTAGAAGAAAAGGTTCATCATTAAAAGACATAGAGTAAAGGGAAAGTACCTTGGGTGGTAAGTATAGCAGAAGAAACACCATTGCTGTTCCCAGTTCAGGTTGTCTGCCTGATCCACCAACCATCTTCTGACACCCATTTGACTGGGCACAATTCTTGGTCTTGGTCCATAGTTTTCTCATCTGTAAAAGGAGAGGGTTTGATTAGAGGCTTTTTAGAAACCATGATCCTATGATCCTTCCCACTGATCCCTATTTTGTAATCCCACTTCCCTTCACTCCCTCTGGCAGACTTACAGTATTTCACTGCATATTCAGCACAGATTTTATGGCAAATTTTTGCAAAAAAGGTGGCGTGTGACCATTATGTGAAGCTTTAAAAATTGTGCTGGTATTACTTAAAAATCATTTATTACTAAACTGTCTTTGGTGCAAGATAAGGATGCATGGAATACTCATGATATATGTTAAAATTGAATACTGACAATGCACATGCAATGAGAATTCTAGGCTTGTGGCTCTCAGTGCACAAAGATTATTTGTATGCCACTGGGGAATACATTGCTGCTTTGTTTACCTTTTAAGTGGTGTGACGAACAGAATTATGCCATGCAGCAATTACACGATGAAAGGTTATAAACCAATTTTTGGACTGAAAAACAGACTGCGACAATTATGTGGTGAAATATGGTATGAGGGAGCTTTGACAAGTTCCTAGCCCCCACTGAGCATGAATTTGCTCTGAAAGAAAAAGAGTGGCCTCACAAAGTATTGCCATAGAGCAGAGATTCCCAACCTTATTTGACCTACTGCCCCTTTAAAAAAAAATCTACTGGAATTTTTTTTTACTATCCTATATAGTAGGTCTTAGTTCATATGTAAATCACCTGCACTGACCTTGCCCATTCCTCTGACCCACTACTAACAGTTATCTCAAACAACTCCTATTGAAACCATCCTTACTATTCTTGCCTAGCCCTGCTAACAACTTAACTGTACCCAAGAAGTTTTCTTCTGCTTGGAAATCTACTTTCTTTAATATTTAATGGCTTTTTTTTTTTAATTAAATTTAAAATTTAAAAATAATTTAAAAAATGATATATCTTAAAGTTAATAATTTATTGTACTTTGTGGTTTTTTCCTGCATTGAAATTTTGATGTAATATTGCATCATATAACTGTGTAGTGTCATATTGTAAATAAGTCATTACATATTCCTGATGATACATGCTGGACTTCCCAACAATGCACAACGGGCTCCCCTGCCAACACTTGCTTGTTAAGAACTGTCAGCAGACTTGACCACTGATTGGTTATAACTTGAATTTTGTGTGTTTATTTGGAAAATAATGTAATCACTACAGTTTTAACTCTGTTACACAACAGATGAAACATGTACAGACAGTTTTTCAAATTTTCTCATCTTCTCTTTTTTCCTTATGTTTCCACCATCCACTTATTTTTATTCAACTCCCTCCAGTTGCACCTGAGGTTACTACCACCCCCAGGGGGCAATAATGCCCACTTTGGGAACCTATGCCATAGAGGTTACTTTTGGTGAGTGTGAGACACAAACTCTTCAGACTGACTTTTTAGTGGTATTATATATGATTAGACATCAAAGTCCCATTTCATCATGGTCATAGACATAGATGTCCCTCAAAAAAAACACACAAAATACATCTTCCTAGTCACGTTCTTGAGGTCAGTGACATTAGTACAAATAGAAAGGAAAAGATGAGGGATCCCAGTCTGCCACAGCCTTATTCTCATAGCAACAAAGGGTCCTCCATTGTTTCTTCCCCCTCTTTCCTCATATTTAGCTACTTTATACCCACAGGACATAGGTTTCTTTAAAGACAGTAATAGCAGTATCTCATTGTTGATCCATTAGGGCAAAGATGCCAGTGTACTTCATCAAGAAGTTTTCAGTGTTGGCTATACCTGTTTCATTCTCTCACCTGAAGGTCAGCTGTTTGCTTTCCTTCCTGTGATGACAGCCCTTCAAGGAGTAGAGGAAACAGGGGCCTTCTGGGTACCTTCAATAGACCGATAATTAACCTACTCTTTTGTTTGGTGGAAATCCATTTTTTGTACTTATCCCCAGAACACACTCTTTTATTCTAAGAAGGTTTTGTGGACATAGCTGGGCCAGTAGAAAACTGCTTGGATACAGTTAAGTTGTTAGCAGGGCTAGGCAAGAGTAGTAAGGATGGTTTCAATAGGAGTTGTTTGTGATAACTGTTAGTAGTGAGTCAGAGGAGTGGGCAAGGTCAGTGCAAGTGATTTATATATGAACTGAGACCTACTATATAGGTACTTGAACTAGTCATTTTTTTCTCTTAGGGAAAAAGCATTGTTACAAAAATATTTCCTTTTCTAGATCATGCACTAAAACCATACTTTAATTTGCATGCTTTAGTTGAATGTCTGATCAGAGAGAATCTATTTGGACTGATGATGCTTGTGATACTTTCACTTGTAACTCTGTATTTACTATCCTTACACTTAAACTACTTAAAAATTCAAATTTTTTTACTTCAGATTTTTTTCTTTTTAATTCAGCCCTCCTTTATATATGTAAGGCATTGTATTACTGGGAATAAAAAATAAAATGGAAATAATCCCTGCCCTCATGGAGCTTCAACTTTGCTTGAGAGTAGAAGGACATATAATGTAAATACACGTAAGCAGATATAAAGACATTATAAAAGGGAGAAAGTAATAACAAATAGAGGAATCAGTTATTTCCAGATACTAGAGATCCCATATGCAAAAGCATGGAAGGATTTAATATTCCTATGGGATTCAGTGTTCTTCAGAAACAATTAAGCTTTTAAATAATGCTGACTTTTAAAAATTTTAAATTATATTTCACTCTGTGTCCTAAGGGATATGACAAGTACTAAATTTAAGAACACTTTTAAAATTTTATGTTAAATTTTTATGGTTCCTGTCTCTTAAAATCAAATACAATTAAAATAAACTTTGTTTATTTTAAAAGCAAAAAAACTATATAATGTTATATGGCAAACTATGGGTCTTTTGGGATGCCATTTGTATCAGAGGTAGATTTGTAAAAGTTCATACTCCTAATTGTTATTTCAGCGAAACATCCCTATCACTAATGTTTGGAAGGCTAGAATAAACAAGGCAATATACCGTACTTAGAAAGTCATATCTTGTAAAGAAATGAATAAGCCTCCTGAAAGTTCAGTTTGTAAATAAGTATCTATGAAGAGCTTTCTCTACCTTGGGATTTATATATGATAAATTGACAGACATTTTTAACCATTAATAAATGTTTTATAGGTATAGTAATTTGTATACTCTAAATTGTTTACTAGAATCACAGAATGCTAGAACCTTAGAAATAATTTTGTCCCCCTTTTTATTTACTGAGAAGACCGAAACCCAGGAAAATGGTGAGTTGCTTAAAGTTTCATTGCTAGTGGCATAACCAGATCTAAATGCCAGATTGTCCGTCAAACAAAAAGACAAAACAAAACGTATCAAGTGAAGACAAGACCAAATGTTAAAAGCTTGGTTTTTATGAATGCTAATACCATACCAGTCCACTGTACCTAGTAGAAATTTATTTTTTGTGGTTAATATAGCATATATCAGAAGTCTTTGTATTTTACTATTTGAATAATGTGTGTGTCTTTCAAAACTTAAAATGGAATAGGTTGATCAGTTGCCCACTAATGGTGTTTAGCAGAAATTAATAGAGTATACAATTTTTGTTCTTACAGAAACTGCAAACGATGGAGAATCCATTTGTACATTTCCTTCTTCTTCCACTGCCTCCTCCCCATCTCCCACTTTGGGGAGACAGAGGCCTGAGATTGGAACATTTCTTAGAAAGAAGAAAACCAGTGATGTCTACTTTGTTACCCTTGTATGGGCCATCATTATAGTCCAGATCTGGTTGAATTTGTGGATTGTCCAGTTGCTTCCAGTGCCTGTTGCAGGTCATTACATAGTTTATTGCTCTCTTTTCCATTTCCAGCTGAACTTTTATGAGTTTGCAAGTAGTATTTGAGTGGAGAGTCAATTTGTTAGAGATCATAGAGAAGCCTGATTATTTGTGTTTATGTACAGTGTGATGATATGCACAAGGAAAAGGAAAGTGAACAAACAACCTAGTTTGATATGTTATGAGAGCTAACCTTTATTTACTTTTAAAAGTTACATCATGGGGTACAGTAGATAGAGCACTGGCCCTGGAGTCAAGAGGACCTGAGTTCAAATCCGGCCTCAGACACGTAACACTTACTAACTGTGTGACTCTGGGTAAGTCACTTAACCTCGATGGCCTCACCCCCCCCAAAAAAAAATTACATCTTTTTCATTGGATAAGATAACAATTTCAGTTTAAGAATTGAGTTTTTGAAACTGAGAAATGTGTTGAATTAAATGTATTCACACACACATACATTGAGGTATATTCTTTTTCATAGGCATCCTTAAGTACACGTAATACCAATGTTATTGGCTTTTCTGCCTTAGTAGCTTGATGGCTGTTGGTCAAACCTTTAATGCCTTGATCCTTTAAAGGGAAAGGTACAAGGCATAGCAGAGATTGAACATACACCATGCCCACATATTATTTCAGGAAATCCCTAGAAAGCCCTTTGTTGAATCTGGAACTTGGGGTTATGGTTTAAAAAGTGTGGTTTTTAAAATCATCTTCCTGAATGGTCCCAGGAGGCAGTGTGATGTGGCAGCACAAACATGAAAGATACAGTTGCTGCTTTGAGGTCCTATTATTCATTTAGTCTATCAAGAGTAACCACACTTTGAGGGTGCTTATTCATCACCCTAAATTGCAGGGCGGTGGTAGGGACCTTGGGATGATGTTAGGAACAGAGGTTATGATCAAAGGAAACCTACCAAGGATTGTAGTTACCCAAAGGGTCTTTATCAGACTTGGGCCAATCCTGAAGACTATGTAAGACTTGCCTTAGGGTTTATAATAATCTGGAGCCTCTTTCACGCTCAAACAGGAAAAACTTTATTGGAATTCCTCCACTCAAAGGTCAAGGTTCAGTGCAGGAAAACCAACTCAAGATTCCAAACCTGGGTCAGGAAAACAGAAATCCTTTTCTTAGTGTAGGACCATAGAGAACCAATCCAGTACTAGTTTTAAGGAGTAAGTTAGGTTAGGCAAGATTACCAGAACCGAGTGACATGGCTTACTTAAGAGTTGAACTACTTTTGGCTTATATGTCTTCAGTCTTGCTAAACCCCTACTTGGGTAACCAGCATACTTCTCTGCTGAGTCCTGAGAGTAGAGGATAGAACACAGGGAATTATCCAAAAAAAAAAAAAAAAGAGTACACCAAATATAAAACTAAAAATATTCTACAGTAGTATGAAATCATGGCATATCCATATCTGGAATACTATATGCTATTTTAGTTGATATATACTTCAAAATATAAAGGAGCTGGAGAAGGTCCAGAAAAGAGCAACTAAAATTATGAAGTTTTTGTGGGGCTCCATTTGAAGGCAAATAAGAAGATTCATATTCTTCCTTCTGGAAAGATGAAGGCTGTGAGATATGTTTGAAAATAAAGTTTTTCACGTAATTCTGGACTATAGCAAGCTGAAAGGCAGCTCTTAAATCTTGAATGGTATAAATTTAGGGCAAATAGGAAATAACCAGTTCATTTATTCAGCATTCATTTGTTTGTTCAATAAACAATTGCATATAACAAGTAATAATAAATGAATGTAACTTAGTACCTTGAGGTAGTATAAGAAAAAAGTATAAATATATTTTAAAAGGCTTCAATAAATAATGGATTTTAGGATTGTTCCATAAAAACTAGATCAAGCCTTAATTACAGTAGAAACCAAGTTAATTACTTCTAAGCTTACCATTTCAAGGCTCACGACTATCTTCTTACATATGAGGGACTGTCATGTGGCAAAGGACTTAGATTTCTTTTATGTGGCCCTGTGACCAGAGGTCACCAGAGGCCTTGAATAAAAGTTGTAGAAAGATAAAAAATTTGTAGTTTGATTAAAGCAAAAACTTCATATCTAATAGGATATGAAGTAATCCAATTTGGATTACAATATTCAAAAGTGAAATGGACTTCTTTGGTAGCTAGTGACTTCCCCTATTACTGGAAGTCTTTAACTCTAACCCAGAAGACCCCTTGTCATAATTGTTGTAGAGAGAATTACATGCAGTTATCACAATTTAAAAAACAAATTCACAGATCCTTGCTTTACAGCCTCTGATCTGAGGTGTTTCTCCTTCTAAAACCATTCTAGAAATCTATAAAATTATTTTAGTGGATTCTGTTAAGTACGTGAACGTACTTTTCCATGAATCTTTAGGATAAAAGTTAAGAGTATAGCTTTTTTTAATCTTTGTCCTTTTCATTTTTTAAAATTGATTACAGTCTGGATACTCAAAAAACTTATTATACACTTTGGAGTTGTGAACTTCTTAAAGGAACATTGCTATGGATGGTGGCAAGTTCTGGAAAAATTTTTGAAGGAACGGCAAGAAGCTCTCACACCATGGCCCATTGTAGGGCTTGGAAAGTTCATGTTAAAAATTGATAGCAAGGTACAGTATTTCAAGTGTGGGGGGGTGTTTTTTGCTGTGGTATATTGTTTTTAAGACATTTCAAATAGCAAGCATTTTGTTACTTGAAAGACAACTTCAGAAGTACTGATAAATGAGTTTCTTGTTGAATCAGTGTTTCCCTTCTTGTATTCAGTGATTTTACTTTTAATATCTTCTAGGTGTATATTGAGGGACTCCTTCTTTACAAGGGAGTAGCCAAACCAAGATGGAGTTGTGATCTGAATGTTTCATGTTCGTAATTACAGAGGAACATGTGATTACATGAGAAGCATTTTATATAAGTCACAAACCAGAAAAGGCCTAACTTAATCTTCTTTCTTACAAAAGTTCAGTCTTGTTTCTGTGATAGAATCTTAATACATATTCTTCAAAGCCCAGATATAGATATAGGATTCGTTTTTAAAGCTCCATATTGCACATTTTTAGGAGATTTAATTTTATGTCAAGTGTAGTGGAAAGAGGATGGGACTTAGAGTCATGTAACTTGTCCTGATTCCTCCATCTCCTCTGTGACACTGGAGAGATTGTTGATTCATATTCCTAGGTTAAAGATAATCTCATGCTACTCCCTAATTATTTTTCACTTTCAAACACAGTGGAAGAAGCAGAGGCTGAGAGTGCTGAACTTTGATTCCCAGGTCGGTCATGGCATAGCTGAGACTCACAACCAAGTTTCCTGACTCTTAATTTTATGCTCTTAAATCTTTTTAAACCTCATTTTATACATTTGTAAAATGAGGATAATAATACAACACCTTCCTGACAGAGTTGTTATAAGGCCAGCATTTGTAAACAGGAAAGAAAATACTATGTTTATATTATTATTTTATTAATTCCTCATTTACAGCAGAAAGTTAAAGGAGTTTATTATTGTCTTTTAAATCAAAACAGATATTCAGATAATTGGAAATTAAACCATATATAAATTAATTGTGGATATTTGTGAGTTGTTTTTACTTTATCAGGAGGAAGTCTGTCACTAAATACAATAGAAATTTAAAGTATTTAAAACTAACTTACCTAGTTTTAATATTTTTCTTCAGTGTCAAATATATGCATTTAAGATTAAAATGACTTTCAGTTCAGTCAACACTGAAAACCCTTAACATATTTGATTATCAAATCACTCGCAGTACATTATTTACTTTACTTTTTAACCTGAAGATCTGACATTCAAACCCAGGACCCCTGACTCCAAATTTGAAGCTAACTTAACAATGTCCAGATTTCTTCCTACACCTTTTGAGGATACTTTTTTAAAAGTTTTATGCTATATGCATCATAACATTTTAGATTAATGAAACTTATATTATATTCATTTGCATACTTTTTATAAAAGCATGCCCGAAATGCCTTCCCACCCCACCACCCAGCCAGCCCTATGGGAACCAAAGTAGCATTATCTAGATTTATCTCCTATGTAGGTTTTTTAAATGCATGAAGTTATTCATGACATAGAATAGTAGGTTAAAGCATGTCTATACTTGTAGAAGAATGCTTTAAAAACAGAATGTAGATATCAATTCATAAATTTCTTGGATTAATTTGATCTACTGCTTGTAAAAATGACCTTCACAAATGTAAGTCTAGTCTTTGGGATTTTAGTATAATTGGTAAGAAGAAAACTCTTCAAACATTTCATTTGTGCCTTTATAATTAGTTAATTATACTAGCAAAATTGTACTGTCAACATTCACTTAGTGGCATATGGTGGATTTTAGGATAGGAAGATACTGAATTACAAGTTTCTCTACTCTTTTTTTTTTTATTCTTTCTTAGTTTCTTTTTGTTCAGGAACAGTTTTATTCTCATGTTTTGGACAGATTTCTTTATCTTTTCCCTTCATTGCATTCTCTAATAATCTTCTACTGTTCTTCTCTTCTCATTTCCACCCCAATCTCCAAGCTCTGGCATTGGCTTAATAAGAAGGTAAATAAACAAACATATCGGTTGCTACTAATAACGCATTGGGGGGAGTTTTCCTAACCTTGCTTTTCAAGTCTGTTTCCTTCAGAATTCCCAACTGTCATCATAGTTTTTTGTGTAAGCTATGGAAGGTCATAAAATACCAAAATTGCCATAGTGTTGATGATAACTTGTTTAAAATCAGAGATGTGATGAAATCCCCATCCCTAAAGACCTTAAAAATTCCGTGCTTTGTCATGGCCAGCCAGAAGCCCACATCTGCATAATGGTTCACAAATTAGGAATACATTAAAAGTATTAAACATTTACTGAAAAGGAAACAAACCACACAAGCCCTTCTGTTGGTGTTAATTTCTTTTCTTAATAAAATAATTGCTTTATTAAGTGCCTGCTGTGTGCCAGGCACTATGCCAAGCACTGGGTATGCAAAGACAAAAATTAAAAGTTTCTGCCCTCAAGGAGTGTACAATCTATTGGGGAAGCAACAGGAACCTATATATGTCACAGGATCATCTATTTAGATTCAGAAAGGTCCTTGGAGGCTATGTAGTTCAGTCTACTCATGTCACAGTTAAGGAAACTGAGGCCTGGGAAAGTCTAATGATTTGTCCAAGGTTAAACAGGTAATTAGCATCAGACACCAGCTTTGTATCCAGGTCCTCTAGTTCCAGAGTCAGCAATTCTGCTCCACATGAAACAGATATAAGTTGTGAAGAGGAGGGTACCAATATCTAGAGGGCATCAGGAAAGGCTTCATGTAGAAGGTGACGTTTCAGCTGAACCTTGAAAAAAATTAGGGAATCAAGAGGCGAGTTCATTCCAGGCATGAGCAAAGGCAAGGGGACAGTTGTTTGTCTTTTCCATCTGGTTCTGTTCATTTCACTCTGTCTCAGTTCATACAAGTCTCTCCAGTTTTCTCTGAAACCATCCCTGTCATCATTTCTTGTGGCATGATAAGATCCCATATATTCATTTACCATAATTCATTGTTTAGCTTTTAAAGACCTTCACAACCTCCCTTTCTAGCCTCATCATTTGCTATTTCCATTCCCACAATCTGCTCTTCAGCCAGACTGGCCTTCTCTATTCTTCCTACACAGGAGCCCTCTCCCCCTCTCTGGAATGCCTTACTCTCACTTCATAGAATCTTTCTCTTCCCTTCAAATCAAAGCTCATACTATACTTTCTACAAAGACCTTTCATGAGACCTCCAGTTGCCAGAACCGCCTTCCCCACCCCAACTGTCTTGTATTTATTCTGTATGTATTTATATTTGTACATGTCATCATTCCAGTTCGTTGAGTGTAGCTCTCTGTTACCTCCGGGATCAAACATAAAATCTTCTATTTGGCTTTTTAAAAGCCCTTTATACCTTAAAAATTGTTTTTAGCACCCTTGCCTACCTTTCCAGTCTTTTTATACTTTCCTCCCCTCCACATACTCTGCAGTCTAGTGACCCTGGCCTCCTTCCTGTTCCTCACAGTGGACATCTCCCAACTTGAGGCATTTTCCTTGGCTGTTCTCCTTGCCTGGAGTTCTCTCCCTCCTCATTTCTGCCACCTGGCTTCTCTGGCTTCTTTCAAGTCTCAGCTAAAACTCCGCATTTGGCAAGAAGCCTTTTCTCATCCTTTTTAATCTATCTTATCCTGTATACATTGTGTTTGTTCCTGGTTGTTTGCATATCTTCCCCCATTAGACTGCAATCTCTTTGAGAACAGGGACTGTCTTACCTTTCTTTATATCCCCAGTGCTTAGAACAGCCCTGGGCACATTGTAGGCAATAAATGTTTGCTGATTGGTTAGTTATGTAGGCTAAGGGAGAAGGAGGATTCAAAGATGTCTCCAAGGTTGCAAACCTGAGTCACTGGAAGGTACCATTGTATCTTCAAGAGTGATACCTCTGAGAGAAATAAGGAGTTTTAGAAGGAGGGTTAATTGAGTTAGAGTGATAGATGCCCTGGGGTTGTGGTTGGAGAGAAATAATGAGATGTTTTGAATGTGTTGAAGGTGAGGTACACCATTTGAAATGGCCAACAAGCAGTTGGTGATGCAAAACTTAATTTTATCTGATCCTTAAACAGATACAGAGAGGTAATATTCTAGATTAACAGAGTTTAACTGTAACACACTTTTTGGAAATACTCTATCAGGTTCCAAGATAGGCATGTTACTCACTAAAAGCATTTCTTTCACTGTAAGATAAGAATATACTTGGTTTAAAAAGTGAAGGAAAAGCGAGGATACCACGAACACCTGAACTTATGAACTTTGGGTAGGCAGTAAAAATATTTAATTTATAATTAATTCTGGCAGTGTTGACCCTTGCCTGAAATCTGTAGGGTTATATTTTCCTCCTCTACCCAAAACAGCAATCTTTGTCTTTCCCAACTTAAGTAAACTTTAAAGTTGTATTTTTTCCTAAAAGTTGTAGGAAATCCCTTACATACTTATATATAGCTAAATGGTATTTTTAAAACGTAACTGTTGCCTTTATGGCATGACCTGAGAAGTTGTTTCTAGGATTGTAAAGCAAAGGATTTTTCTTTTTTTTAATTGATTGTAACAGTTGTGTGGTCCTGAAGGGAGATCACAGTTCAAATGAGTTAAGTTGCATTGACAAGTTGTGACATTCAGTTCTGCTATTTATGGTTACTTCTGAGTAGCTGCCAAATTACATTTTTTAAAACTGTTCAAAATGACTACTCTCCCTGTAGTGTGAGGGTTCAAAAGCCTTACCAGGAAGCAAATTTATAGGGCAAAATCATCCTCTGCCTGAAATAATGGATAATAAAATTCAAGAGGAGCAGCTAAATGGGCTATACTTAACAAAAGTAGTATTAAGCTTTAAGGATAAAAATAATTTTTTTGTCTAATTGGACCCAGGTAGAACTAAACATAATTTACTCAGTTTAAGTTTATGTTCCCATTGTGTTAACATAATCTGTAGTTTTCACTCACATTAAACCTACTTTTTCCTGGTTAGTTTCACTTCTCCACTTTCTCCCAGCTGAGTTGTTTTGTTTCCCCACAATTTATTTCTAGTAGTATCCAGATAGACAAAAGGTGAATTTGATTTTTCCAAAGCCTAGTGTAGCACAAATACTAACTCATAGAACCCAGGTCTCTAACTCCAAATCCTGCTTTTTATTCTTTTGCACCCAAATCATTTTAACCTCTCTGAGCCTCAGTTTCTTTCTCTGTAAAAATGAAGGGATTGGACAAGATCATTTCTAAAGTATATAACCCTGGCACATAGCAGACACTTAACTAATAAATACTTGTGAATGGATGTGACACCTTGTTCACCATGGACAAAATCATTAGTTTTTCATAGAATTGTAGAATTTAGCACTGGAAGGGCTACCTTAGAGATAATATGATCTCCTTCTCAGGAGATGGGTAGCATTCATTGCATAGATCAGAGATCTTACATCTTTCAAAATTGTTCATTTTTACAATGTCATTATAGCATAACTTGTTTTCCTGGTTCTGCTCAATTCACTCTACATCAGTATATGTCTTCTCAGGTTTTTCTGAAGCCATCTTTTTGTGTCCTTTTCATTTCTCACCTTCTATGATTTGTTCTGTCTAATTTAGTTTTTGTTTCTTTGATTCCCTTTGCTTGTCTGTCTGACCCTCCCCTTCAGTTTTCCATTGCTGGCCTCAGCTAGCTATCCTGTGGCCTAAGACCAACTTATTGATCACAAACTTAATGAATAGAGTTTTATGTGCCCTGTCCTTAAGTTTTGAAGCATACAAATAAAATGTTTTCTAAATCTTAAAAACAACAGTAACTCAAATTAAGTTACTTTTTTTACTTTGCTAGCTCTTGGTTGATTTCTTTCTAGAGGGCTGTGGCACTTAAGAGAAAAAAAAATTTCCTCATCCCCAGTGTAAATGCTAAGGTCGGCTAGGCTATGAGTGGAGATTATTAAAAAATTGAGTTTTTACAAATATTCTGAATGTATACATTTTAAAATATCTGTAATTAAGATATATACTGTTTATAGATGATTTATTTTCTGCTGTAGATATATAGATAAGTATTTATAATTCCTAAGGAATTTATTTTTAAAAATACTGTCTAGGAATATCTAACCTACTACATTTTAAATAGAAAATAGAATTGTTTTATTGAATAGACATATAGCATAAGTATCTTCGATTTCAGAATTCTAATTTTACATAAATTTGTATAGCTTCCTTTTTTATTAATTTCAAAATTTGATATATCTTAAAAAGACCTTCCATATCTTAAATGTCTGTTTATTATCCTCCAATTGCTTTTGTCTTGGGTATTTTGACAGCATGCACCAGAAATTAATCTTTATGATTTATTGTCATTAATTTTAGTAAAATATATTAAAGATAAGCTTTATTCTCTAGGATAAATCTAGTTTTGATCTAGCGATAATAGCCTCAATTATGTATATAATTACATGGAAGAAATAGGGGAAGGTAACTTAGAAACCTATTAGTCAATAATCTTCTAATAGTAATTAAATTTTTTGGTTTTTTGCTGGTTTTCCATGGTAAAAATTTTTAGAAAAACTTTTCACGATACTTTTTCATCATTATTTTGTTTTATTAATTCAGGTGGTATGCATATTGGCCCTTCTGGCAAAATACATGTCAGTAAACCAAATTTAAATATTACTAATATAACAAGTCTATAGAAGCAGCACATTACTATCCCTGCTAATGGAATCACTTTGGTTCACTTGTAAATAGTAAGGCAGTTTAGAATTCTGAAGCATGTGATCTTTCTCCTCAGAATGATTAGTAATAAAGGAAAAAATAACTCCATTTTCTCTGTGCACAATTATCTTTCTCAAATATTAAATACCTTTGTTCAGGAAGGAAAATATAGAGTTCAGTTACAAAATTATTCAACAAATTAGTCCCCGAATGGAATACGGTGTTACTTTTCAGCAGTGACCACTAGTAAAATGGTAGTGTTGAATAACCTTTACAGTGAAGATGAGTGCTAAGATCTCAGTGTTTATAAAAAGGTGGGATAGCAGCAGAAATTTCAGTGTAGAAGATATTGCTATATTTTTCAGACCCATTTAACAAATAATATATCTAATTGTGCATACTTCAGAAAACAAGGATGTTTTTTGCTTTTTACATTGAGTAGCGTTTAGAGAGATAGTGATTATAATTAACCCAAAAGAAAGATCAGTTAGTTTGTGAATGCCTTTTTTCATAAACATTTTTCAGACATTTTAATATATTAATTCCTGTGTTTTTAATACATCAAATTTTCCGACTTGTTTTTCATGAGATCTAAAAAAAGTTATTTTCACATCGACCCTATTGCTTTTATTTTCCTCGTATTACTGTAAGACAACTGTATTACAGGTGATGTGGATAATATTTTTGTACTGTTCAGTGGTTAGGTGTGATTTAAGTACTATAAATATTTCTTTAATATAATTTTCTTTAAATTAAACTTTAGTAAAACTTGGCAATGATTCAGGTTTATTTTTAAATTGCCTGTGTGTGTGTGTGTGTGTGTGTGTGTGTGTGTGTTGACAGGTGTTAATAAAAAACTAAACTTTGAAAATTAAATGTACCAAACTCTACTTTCCCAGATTTTTTTGTGAATGCTTCCTAAATTCTTTCTAATAAGAACTCAAGACAAATAAATATACAGGATGTTTAAATTGGATGCCATTTTTTAATATGAGAATTTCCAGGGGGATTTATAATGTAAGTTCTGTGGTGTATACATGTAATTTAATTTGCAGATTTGCTTACATTTTAACATTTTTTCCAACAACAACTTTTGTAATGCCAAGAATGCCTTTGGATAAATAAGCAAAATTTGATGGAATATCATTTTGTAAATCCTGTTTTCTACCCTTTTTTTGCACAGATGATTGTGTGGTTGGAGAAAATGCTGGATAAAATAATCAGCATTTTCATCATATTTTTGCTAGTAATAGGAACCCTTCTTCTGGCCCTACTACTTACAGCAAAGGTATAGTACTTAAGATTTTATTTGGAATTAGCATCAGAAGACATGGCTACTATTTATGCTAGCACAAATACTGCTATCAGTATACTCCTAAATGTTATTTTTGTTTGAACCAGAAAAGTAATCAATGCACAGTAGTAGACATTTAGTAAATGTTTGAATTGAATTTATTTATGTATTAATACATTAAATACCTTTATTATTAGCACATTTATAATAGCTTAAATGCTTTCTGATTTTTCTTATACTGGTTAGATAGCTTTCTGTTTCCTGCTGTCTTTAGTCATCCAGTTAGACTCAGCTGTGGTCTAGCTTTTTTCCGCATGCTAATCCCTGCAAAAAGTGCTCCCAGAAACTGATCTTTTCTGCTTCTGACCCTTCTGCGGCATTCCCTTCTCATTAACAGAGCTAAAAAGAGACATAATCTCCCCTAAGACTAGCGGACTAGTCCTGCCACGCTTCTTCGTTACTCTCAGGGGGTTGTGTTTGGCGCATGAATCCCTATCTCACCCCTCTAAAGGGAGAGAGTTTCTAGGTTGCAGCTCACATTTAGAAAATATTATTAAATGATTGTGCACATTAACAGAACACTCTCTTCTCAACTCTGCCAACAACAAGGTTAGACATGACATATTAAAGATAAAGCTGAGCTTCCTTTACCACACAGGTGGAAAACTTCTCTGTAGTTTTGAGTCTTGGAGAGCTTCCAGGGCACTGAGATATTAAAGGATTTGCCTTTGCTGTCACACCCAAATGTGTCAGACGCAGCATTTGACTTGAGATCTTCCGGACTCTAAGACTAGCCCTCTGTGTCATATGTCATGCTGCCTTTATTTGTTGAATGGTTGCTACAAGCTCTATTTTAAGTTTAAGCATTTTGTGCTAGTAGTTGTTAATTTTTTAAAAAGTTTAAACGTTATTTGCTTTTCATTCAAAGTCTTTCTTTTTTAATTCAGGTGCATCAAGAGAGTGTACACATGATTCAAGTCACAAGCAGTTTAATCAATGAGACTGTCGCCAACCACCCGGAATGGGCGAAGTAAGGCCACCTTCCTGAAGTCTGAAATTTGACCAGAGTAGTAGAAATGGTGAATGAGGTTCAGCATTCCTCCATTGATGTGGAAACTATAATTTTTTTAAAAAACTGAATAGAATAGGCTCTGTTTCATGTAGGAATGCTGATTTAGTGACAAAAAATAATCTCCCCCAAATATCAAAGACCTTGGAAATCTTCACCTCCTTTGTCAAAAGTGACCCATTCTAACACCAGTGGTTATTTAAGACCTCTCAACATGTTTTCACTTTGTCCAGAAGGAATAGAAACAGTTCCTAGACCTGAGATTTCACCTCCTTCTACTAAGGCCGGTTGGCACCTTCTTTGCAACTTCATGCTTAGAGCCCAAAGCATTTTGAGGTTAAGTGACTTGCCCGGGGTCCCATGGAGATAGATATGTCAAAGGTGGAACTGAAACCTAGATCTTCTTCACCCCAAAGCTGGCCTTCCATACTCTATGTGCTGTCAACAGGGTCACTTGAATATAATTATTTAACCAGATTTTATAATGGACCAGGAGAAGCATAGTGACTGGAGGGTACCTTCAGTGTTATCAAGACCCGGGTTCAAGTTCCACCTGACAACTTGTGGGCTTTGTGACCCTGGGCAAATCACTGTCCCTGAGACTGTAGGGTGCAGAACTTGTGCCAGTATGTACTGGTAGAGGGGGTTTTCTCGTTTGAAGTTCCCCATACCATTGAAATCACAAGTCCAATCCTTCCTCCCTCCCCCAGCCCCTCACAAAGCAAAAACAATGAACTCCGAGTTAACACAGTCACTTTGTTGCAAGATTCCTGTTACTTATCATTGGAATTAAATCTCCTTAGATGCCCCTGTCTTTGTTTACCCTACTTTCAGTTCTTTTAGGGCTATTTAGAAGAATAAGAAGTATCTACCAACATCTGCCCCAGGCATCAACAGAAAGAACCACTGATTTAGAAAAAAAAAAAAAAAGGCACTAAATCCAAATGTTAGTAAACTGCAGACACAGAAATGGCATTTTCTATCACATTTTGAAGTGTGTAGTATTTACCAATTAATGTAGGGTAATTGTAATGCTTTGATATCACAGCCAATGTTATATACAAAAGATTTTATTTTTTTAAATTATTTGGGAGAGTAAAGATTGCTTAGCAGTTTACGTATACCTTCAATCTTTAAAATTTCATAAACTACAATTTCCAGTTTTTTTTAATAATGGCTTACTTTGTATAGAACCTACCATGTACCAGTAGGTACTTTATAAGTATTATCTCATTTGATTTTCATAGCAACTCCAGGAGGTAGGTACTATTATTATCCCTAACAATTGAGGAAACTGAGGCAAACAGGTTAAGTGACTTGCCCAAGGTCACACGGTTGGTAAGTATCTGAGGCTCGATTTGAACTCAAGGCCACTTGATTCCAGGCCCAGCACTCTATCCACTATGCTGTCTTGTTGTCTCTTAAGAAAAAGAAAAAAAATTAAAAATTCAGTGTTTTATATTCTTTATCCCCAGGTGGTTATTATTCTGAATGAATTCTCTGGCAGAATTTCTATCTCCTTACTCTATCTCAGTAAATAAAACGAAATAAGTCTAGATGAGCCTAGAGAAATCTAAGACCACTAAGGTGAAAGCTTTTGAAGAGAGAAAAGTAAAACCTAGAATGCAGAAGAAAGACCCTTATAGAGGACTTAGGCCAGATCCAGGAGACAGGGTTAGAATGGACAAAGCTTCATTTCCACCAGTGAGGCAGCTTATGTGTGTGTATTCCTAACTTTGTGTTCATTACCTGCTATTTATTAAAAATATACTTTAATATTTTTCCTTTTTTTTTTTAAACCTCAGTTGGCTTCCTGAAGCTCAGGTAGTTCAAAGAGCTCTAAATTCTGCAGCTAATAATGTCTATCAGTATGGACGAGAATGGATAACACATAAGGTAAGGTGGGAAAGATATCTTTTTTTTCTGTTTCCTTTTTGTTTGCTATGTTTTTGGCAACTCTTTGCTTTATTATCAAATAATGGAGGATACAGTTTTACTAACTTCTTGGAGAGAATAGAGAATAACTTGTGAAATTAAAGTTTCAGTGTTGTTATTGATGATAGTTTAACATTAGTTTAAGGAACATGAGACATGAGTCATGAATACACACACATAAGCTGCCTCAGTTCTCTATATGGATCTTTCTTCTGTACTCTTAGTTTTACTTTTCTGTCTCCAAAAACTTCCACTTCCACCATCAAGATTATGATCAGTTTTAGCTTTGTTTGCTGACGGTTTCATCACTTAGGTTGAAGAATCAGAAAAACTATTAGGTAGCACTTAATTTTGATTAAAGAACTGATGGGTAGAGTAGAGGTAGCATGAACATCGGGAGAAAAGTGGCCTCCCAGTAGAGTTTGAGGTAGCCAAAGAGGAGAAAACCAATCATATTTAAATATATTGTGGATTGCAGAAAGTTAAGGGAAAAGATCGATGCGGATGGAAGTTCTTAAAAGGGAAATTCTGGCAATACATCACAGATTATTTCTGAGACAAAAAGAAGGGGGATGCATTTCAAGAAACAATTGTGGCTTGGAGAACATGATAGGAATATATTCCAAAGGAAGTTGAGTATCTTGAGTGTGACAGGATGAGATCTAATAATAATCACTAGTGGGGCAGCTGGTGACGCAGTGGATAGAGAACCAGCCCTGGAGTCAGGAAGACCTGAGTTCAAATGCAGCTTCAGTCACATGATACTCACCAACTGTGTGACCCTGGGCAAGTCACTTAACCCTGATTGCCTCGCAAAAAAAAAAAAAAGGAAAGAAAGAAAGAATCACTAACATTTGTATGATGCTTGAAGTTTAGGAAGTGCTTTACATGTTTTCTTATTTGATCCTTACAACAACCTTGTCAAATAGATGCTAATATTATTAATATTATCCCCCTTTTTTTTTTTTTACAGATGAAGAAACTGAGACTAAGAGATTTAGTGACTTGCTCATGGTCACATAGGAAGTAAGCATCTAGGCAAGATTTGAATTCAGGTCTTCCTGATGCCAAGTCCCTTTCCCTATCTGCTGTGTCTAGCAACCTAGGATAAAGGGAAATTTAGCAGTAGAGCAGGATTTCCAGAGGGCTTAAAGCACTCTGCCCTTCACTCTCTTCTGTTTTTTCTCTATACTGTTTAACCTGGTGATCCCATCAGCTTCCATGGTTTCAGTTATCTTCTCTATGCAGATAACTCTCATATCTACTCAGATCTCAGCACGTACCTCTCTCCTAACTTACAGCCTAGCATCTCCAGCTGCCTGCTAGACATCTCTAGTAGGGTGACCCATGGACATCTTAAATTCAGCATGTCCGAAACTGAACTCGTTATCTTGCCCTCAAAACCTCTTCCCAGCTTCCCCATTATTGTCCAGGATGCCATCATCTTTCCAGTCACCCTGACTCACAAGCTAGGCGTCATCCTTACCCTTAATACTCAGTCTTTTGTTAAGTCCTGTTATTTCTGCCTACAGGACATTTTTTCTATATGCCCCTTTTCTAATACTGTAGCCAGCCTAGTGCAGGCCCTCATTGCCTCACACCTTGCCTATTACGATAGCCTGTTGCTTGGTCTTCCTGTCTCAAGTCTCTCCTCATTTTAAGCCATCCTCTGCTTTGCTGTCAAATAGGGCTTCTTAAAATAAAGGAATGACCCTGTTGGGGCAGCTAGGTGGTGCAGTAGATAAAATTCTGGCCTTGGAGTCAGGAGGACCTGAGTTCAAATGTGACCTCAGACACTTGACCCTTACTAACTGTGTGGCCCTGGGCAAGTCACTTAACCCCGATTGCCTCACCAAAAAACAAACCAAAAAAAAAAGGAATGACCCTGTCATCTGCCTATTCAGTAAAATCCTATGGTTCCCTTTTACCTCCACAGTCAAATATAAAATCTCTGTTTGGCTTGTAAGTCCCTTTATTACCTCACCTCTTCCGACCCTACCAGTTTTCTTATACCTTATCCCTAATCCACATTCCCTGCAGTGCAGTGACCCTAGACTTCCTGCCCTTCCACATACTAGACACTCCATCTCCCGACTCAAAGCATTTTCCTGGCTGCTTCCTTTGCCTGGAGCTCTCTCCCTCCCCATCTCTGCCTCCTGGCTTCCTTCTCAGCTAAAGTTCCACTTTCTGCAAGGGTCCTTTCCCAGGCCTCTTTCATCTTAGCCCTGTTAAGGACCTTCCCTCTGAGACTACCCTCAACATATCCTGTATATATCTTTGTACAGAGTTGTTACCATGTTTTCTCCTTCATTAGACAGAACTCTGAGGGCAGTCACTGTTTTTGCCTTTCTTTGTATTGCTAGTGCCTGGTACATTGTAGGTGCCAGCAAACTGGCTGGAATGGTGTGGCAGAAGAAAGTGGACTGAGGAGAGGCAGGGCTGAGCTGGGTGGAGATGAATGAGAATGTGAGGAAAGGGGTTTTCCCCTCAGCCCATGGCAGCTGTGAGTCCACATGGAGTGGGAAGTAAGGGGTAGGTATTGGGTAGCTCTTGAACAGGGTCATGGTATCCGACTGGAGGACTCACGAGAAGACAGGCAGAGCAGCTGAAAAGGTGGAGTAGAAAGAACTGACGGGGATGGCAGCAGCAGGACCTCTAACTCCCTGGCTGCCAACTACAACCCCAGCTCTTTCCTAACTGCGTCTTTCTATAATGGCAGCAGCAGCTCACACCTCTCCCTATGGATAAGAGGGGGAAGAGGAATAGAAATGTCCAGAGATATTAATGATAGGCCTTGAAAGAAAGGAGACTTTTAATCCCAGGCAAGTAGAAACATCCTCCAAATGTAACAGCACTGAACTGTTGCTGGGCCAAGGGATGCTAGGGTGCCCAGCTCTACCTCTGAGGCGCATCTGACCATTGGCCCATGCTTGTGGTCTAGATTTAGTATTGGGGGATCCAGGAATTCAGAGAGAAAGTTAGACAGTCACTGTCCCTGGCTCTTTATGCCCTCACCCTGTACCCATTGAGAAAATGACTTGAAGTTTACATCTGGCTTATGTCAGGGATCTCCCCAAAAGAAAGAAATGAGGTACATAATGTACAATGTGGAGATGTAAGACAAATTATGCCACTGGACTTTAAAAAAAAAGTATGAACCACACAAAAGAAATGCTAAACACAAAAGACCCACAGGGATGAATTTTTTTAAAAACTGAAGTAGTAGCGTATAACTACCATTTTACTACTAGGATTACTACTAGTTGTGCGACTCTTGGCAAGTCATTTATCCTCCATCTGCCTCAGTTTCCTCAGCTGTAAAATGGGGATCATAATAACACCTTCCTCCCAAGATTGTTGTGAAGATCAAATGAAATAATATTTATAAAGTACCTAACACATAGGAGGCACTTAATAAATGTTCATTACCTTTCTTCTTGTTATTACTATCTTTAATAGTAATCATAATAATAAATAATAGTTATCATTGTTAAATAATATATATGGCCAATCATTCCTGGACTTCTGGGGTTTGCAAGTGCGTTTATACTTGGTTAGATGTAGCTGTAACTGGTCTAGGAAAAACACGTCTTTTCTTCTGAGTGCTCTGGTGAGTAGGATTCCTTTTAGGACCCCACTTGTATTCATGCGTATTATAATGGGCCTAGTGAGAGTCAGGCTAATTGGACTAATACTTCAGTTGCTTGAGGTGAGAATTGGTACTCAGTATGGTTTGTTCTTAGATGTCTTCTCTGGACTCCAGTCTTTAGCTAATATTAGTGGACATAACGTGGAAAAGAGGCACTGGTTATTGTTTTACATATGGATTTCAGCAAGATGCTTGA
This sequence comes from Vombatus ursinus, assembly GCF_900497805.2. Lineage (NCBI taxonomy): Eukaryota > Metazoa > Chordata > Mammalia > Diprotodontia > Vombatidae > Vombatus > Vombatus ursinus. The sequence goes on along the minus strand of NW_020954610.1, from coordinate 77,081,788 downwards.
CATTCCTTGTCAGAGTTTCTTTGTGGACAGAATGGAAAAATAAAGACTAGATCAGTATTCCCAACTACACTGAAGAATTTTTTTTCCTTTAAACTGTGAACTACTTCATCTCAGTCTCATAATTCTCAGTTATACTGGAGAAAGAAAAAGCAGGATATAGGGAGGAAGAATTATTTTTGTTTTGTTTTTTAAATTTATAAGTGTTAAGAGATAAAGATTAGATATTAAAATTTTTGTGAATCAGCAAAAAATTTGTCATGGACTAGTGCCAAATTATAAGTAAAACTGTTTAGATTTGTAATAGGTTGAGCAGTTTTGTCCCAAAATACGGAATAATCAATTATTGTGCAACTAAAGGGAGGTCTTCAGTATTTTGAAGTGATTTGGATTACAATATAGAGGGCTTGGTCATCAAATTTCTGAATCATAAAAAAACAGAAACTTCTATGTTAGATGGCATGGGCAACTTCCAAATCAGGAAGAAACCTGTATAAGCCAAATCTAACAAGATTAAATATGAAATTATAATTAAAGTAAAAGTGATCTTTAAAATAACTAGTTGAACATGTTGAATTTAAAATGTCCTTTTAAAAATACAAGCTATATTTAATAGATTTGTTGTTTTATGAACAATTTTTTTCTTTTTTCTTTATATGGAAATGCTCATGTTTGGTGTTTGGGATGTACAGAATAACAAAAACCATTTTTTTTTTTTTCGTAAAAAACAAGGCCAAAAGATAAATGAAATAACTGGCTGAGTTAATAGAAGATAGTTTTGACATTTTATATAATTGTTCCACTAAATAGTTCTTAATTTCATTTGTTGATTAACATTTATTAAATTAAATTTGTTAATACAAATACTTTAGCTTTTGTTCACAAAGAAGAATTATTTTGTGTTAGAAACAGTCAGACAGCTCAGATGCAGATATCCAAGCACCTATGTCTATAATGCCATTGAAAATATTACTCTTGAAGTAAGTTTACAAAAACTTACATAGGAATTACTTTTAAACTCTAACAATAATAATCATGATTATGTAATAATGTGGTCACTTAGAATGACTGCAGATGACAAACACCAACACACCATGGGAGCAGGATTTTTCTATGCAAAGTTAATTGTCCATTGTGATTCCTTACTCTTAACTGTTTTAGCAGTATGTTTCATTTATTCATTAAAATAAAGCTGACTAAGCAAGCAGAAGTAATAAAGAAGGATAAGCAGAAGAATAAAGAAGGAAAGACAAGTGTTGCATTGGAGTTTTGAACTGTGGGATGTTAATTTTTACTGTTTATATGGTTTTTAAAAAATCTGGGATGCCAAAGTTTATTTGGAACATGTAAACAAATGCCAATAAATTTTGTTTTCATGTCATTGTTTTCTATAATACTAAACCTGTCTTTGTGTCTATTGTAGCTTCGTAAGATTTTGGGAGATAAAGTGAACAATACTGCTGTGATTGAAAAGCAAGTACTAGAACTCTGGGACAGACTGTATCACTCTTGGTTTGTAAAGGTAAGTAATGTGTAACTTACAAAGATATGGAATTTTTAGGAAGGTAGATTTCACCTCATTATAAGGAAAAAAATCCTAATAGAGTGATCCAAAAATGAAAAATGCTACCTAAAAAATTATGAGTTCCACATCCCTGGAAGCATTCCAAACAAGTCAGTATGATCATTTGCCAGGGATGTTGTAGAGGGTATTCATTCTTCAGATAGCATTTGGATTAGATGATCTCTAAGATACCTTCTGACCTTTAAGATTCTATGATAGCTGTAAATTATTTTGTAAAATCTGCTAACATAGGGGGATACTGGTTTAATTAATAAGTTATTTTCATTTGTTGAGTATAAGGTCTCAAATTACTGCGAACTTAGCAGGAATTATGAGCTATGGACGAACCACAGAATGGAAGAGGGAGTAGTTTTCCCTAGTGCTTATGTAGAGATAGCAGAAGCTCTGCTTTTGTAAATTCATCAAGTTGATAGAGAGGAAGCAGTAAATGAAAGCCATTGTTTGTCTTAGTGACCTGGCTATGATTTAATGACAATTTATCTAGAGTGGGTTTGGAGAGCAGTAGTGAGGTGCTGATATTAGGTCCAGCTAACTCTAAGGTGAGAAACTGGGATCTCATGGGTAGAAAGTTATACTTTTTATCTCATGTACTGATGGGCTAGGAAGTTAATAAAGCCATTATTGCTGCTTTTTCTTCCAAACAAATATGGAATGAGAAGAATAGGAATGTTTATTTGCAAGTACTTTTTATATAGGTATTTTTATAATGCCCCTTTTGTTTCTCTTTACCAGGATAACATATGCCTGTATTCTCACTGTTTGCTTTACCTCCTTCACTGGAACTTCAGATTAAACAATCAATCAGAGAGCATTTATTAAGCATCAAACTATTTGCCAGGCACTAAGCTAGAGGCTGGGAATAGAAAGACAAATAGAAAGACAAAAATGAAACTATTCCTGCCCTCAAGGAGAGCAGTGAAGGAAACAACATGTTCATATATAAGTATATATAAATATTCTCAAGGTAATGCTGGGGAGGAAGACACTAGCAGCTGGGGAGACCAGGACGGGCATCCTGAAGAAGCTTTCACATGAGCTGAGCTTTGAAGGAAACTGAGGATTCCACAAGGTGGGTGTGAAGAGGGAGTGCATTCTAGGCTCTAGAGACCAGCACCACAAAAGCACAGAAATGGGAGACGCATATCATGTGTGGGGAACAGACACAAGGCCAGTTTGGCCCTAGAGAGAGTAAGGAGCCATTGAAATTTATTGAGCTGGAATGTGACATGGTCAGACCTGTGCTTTAAGAAATTCACTTTGATCGTTGTGAGGAAGAGAAATTGGAGATGGGAAAGACTTGGGGCAGGAGCTCCAATGAGAACTGTTACAGTTACCTGAGAAGGGATGAGAGCCTGGACTAGAGTGGTCATTTTAGTGAAAAAATGAGGACAGATGTGAGATACTTGTGGAGGAAGAATCAACAAGATTTGGCACCTGATAAGATAGGTGGTGTGAGAGAGAGAGTGAGGAATCAATGATGACCCCAAAGTTGGAATCCTAGGTGACTGGAAGATTGGTGGTACCTCTAACTGATATTTGGAAGTTTGGAAGACAGGTAGGCCTTGGAAAAAAGGTTGTGAGTTTTGTTTTGTAGACATCAGGATTCTGATGGACACAGGAAATCCAGTTAGAAATACCCAGTAAGCTTGTTGAAGATATGGAACTAAAATTCAGAAGAGAGACTAGGGCTGAATATATAGATCTGGAAGCCATTTGCATATAAATACTAACTAAACTCATGGCAGCTGATGAGATAACCAAGAGAATATGAACAAAGAACAGAAGTATGCCCAGGACAGAGCTTTGGCATAGGAGCAGTGGAGGATGATCCAGAAAGAGAGTAAGGGGTGGTCAGTCAGAGAGAAGAATCAAGAGCAGAGCAATATCCTAAAAGCCCAGAGAAGAGAAAGTGGCCGGCAGGGTCAGGAAGAGTGAGGATTGACAAAAAGCATTGTGATTTGGTGAGTGAGAGATCACTAGTACCTTTGAAGAGACCACTTTCAGTTCTAGGAGTTTAGATGTTAAAGAGAAGAACTCTATAGGATAATAAAATCAAGACAAGGATTTTTCAGTGTGAGGGAAAGCTAGTGATGTATGTAAGGAACAGAGAAAGTTAAAATCTTTAACCTTTATTGTGAATGACAGAGAAATCATTTTACATCATCCGAATTGGAATTTACATAGTCAGAAGTTATTCGAAGACAGAAATTATGCCAGTAAATATTGTAGGTTTTAATGGTAGTCATTCTCTGGACTTCTTTTAGGTGTTATCTTGGTTTCTTCTAGCCAGAGTAAATTTCTTCTCATCTTTTTTTGGAGGCACGTAAGAGGTGCAGTGGATGGAGTGCTAGGCCTGGAGTCAGGGAGATAGATGTAAGTTCATAGCCAGCCTCAGGCACTTAACTTATTAGCTGTGTGATGCTGGACAAGTCACTTGCCTTCTCTTCACCTAAATTTCCTCAACTGTAAAATGGGGATAATAACAGTACCTAACTCACAAGATTTTTGTGAGGGTTAAATGAGATGTATGAGAAGTGCTTAGCAAAGTGCCTGGCACATAGTAGGCACCCTACAAATGGGTATTCCCATTGCCTTCCTTTATGTTGCCCTGTCTTTTCAGTTAGTCACACATCTCTTAAATTCCTCATGCCTGCCAACCCAGCCTTTTACTAATTTCTTTGCATGTGATCACCCAAAGTAAAAATTGGTAGTTGCAATTTGCCTTCAATTCAACAAGTATTCAAACAACTGTGATTCAGAGTGTAATGATTTCAAAGGAGAAGTATAGACAGCATGCTTTGAGAAATGTGAGGGGATGGAATCATTTCTGCTTTGTTGCAGAAGGCTTCATATTTTTGGAGGAATTGGCATCTGACGTGGGTGCCTTGAAGGAGGAATGCTCTTCAACAGATAGGAGTAGTTAATTCCAGATATAGGGAGTGGAATGAAGAAAGGTAGAGAAACAGAGAACAAGATGAAAAAAGGTAAAACAGTCCAATGTGACTAGAATGTAAAATTTGTTGTAGGGGAAGGAGTATGAAATAATAGTGGATAGAAGGGTTGAATCCAATTGTGGAAGGCCTTAAATTCCAGTATCAACTTATACTTAATTCAGTAAACAACAGAAATATAATCTCTATCTATATGTGTGTCTTCATGTGTGTGTATACACATGAACTCAAATTTGTAAATTTTGCAAATACACATGTTCACATCCTCCCGATTTAGGACTATTACTTCTTTCTTCCTGCCTTAATAGGTCTTGATTACCATGCCTAGCTCCTAGAATCCTGGCTTTCAGGAAAATATGGAGGATAATGGAGGCTGAGAAAGTAGCTAATCTTTTCACAGGTACAGGAATAACCATCTTCTCTCCCTGACTCTATCACCTCTAGGCCTTGACTTCTTGGCCTTACTTCTCTAGTAAACCTCTCTGCAACTGCCATCTGCAGCATTTCTTCCATATGGTGATGCTGAGGACCTAAAATCCATATCATTCTATATGACCCGTATTAAGATAGTTGCTTCTGGCCTGACAATTCTTGGGTAAAAATAGGTATATTAAACCCAAAATATGAGGAATATGAGTTGTTCTGTCCGTCTGTCCATTCTTTGCAGTTCAGTGGTTTGACTACTGAGAAGGTAAAGAAATGTAGCCCAGCAGTCTTGTTTTCCTCTGTCTTCCTTGAATCCAAAAGGAATAGAGAGAAACCTGGAAGATAAATGGAGAAGGGAAGAGATGTAGAAAGTAAGAAAAAATGGAGAAACTAGAAAAGTATCAAAGGAAGAAAATGTGGTTGTTAAGCATAAGCAGTAATAATAACTAGCATTTATATAGCTCTTCTGAGTTTGCGGAGGATTTCACATGTTCCCTCCTCTGATGCTCACAGTAGCCCTGCAAGGTGGCTGCTATTATCATCCCCAATGACTTACCTCAGATGATACAACTAGAAAGCACCTATGGCAAGATCTGAATGTATGTCTTCCTGACTCCAGGCCCAGTGCTTTATCCAGTATACCTCCTTATTTTGTCACAAGCAATAAAATTAATGTTGATAGGTTTCTTGTGTGTCAGGAGACACAGTTGATTCTTAAACTAAGATATGAGTAAAACAGGACTTTTCTGTGCCAAACAACATGAAGAGAATTAAAATACAAAAATATAATAGATCTTTGGTCTTTTAGGTGGTAGGCTATTTATTTCACTTCTTATAATAATTCAAAGCTTTTTATGTCTAAATGCTCATTTAAGTACTTTTAAATATGCTTCTAAAAATCCATTATTTTTTTTAAAACTTTAACATTATATTTTTCCCCAATTACATGTTAAAACAATTAAAAAAAATTTTTTTTTAAAGTTTTGAGTTCCAAATTCTATTCTTCCCTCCACTCATCTCTCCCTGAGACGGTAAGAAATCTGATACAGTTTATACATGTGCAATCAAATCCATTACTTTTTTTAAACACTTGATTTAATATTCACATTCTGTTCTACTTTGTAGAATATAACACATTCAGGAAGGCACAAAGGTCACAAGATGACTATAACTCGTCAGAATAGCTGGCTTGGAGATATTCTGGATTGGCAGGATATTGCTTCCTTTGTTCATGAAAACATCGAGACATTTCTTTCTGTAAGTAATTTTGTTTATACTAACATATACATATAAATGAAAAGTGTAAAAACTACCCTTTGACTTGTTTCTGTTTGCAGAGGTTTTTACTCATTGTGTTATACTTGATCTCGGATAGGGCATGCCTTTATTGCTAAGGCACACATTTTTAAAAGCTGTGGAAGTAATTCCTTTGTCACTTTCTCAGCTGGCTGAGCTGATCCCAGAAACGTCATGAGTCATCCTAGCATATGCATCATAGCACTGTTCTTTATAACAACCTAGTTGTTCCCTAGAGATTTGGAGCACTGAAATGTCTCTAAACTGATCAGAATGTACCTGGTAAACACTTGAAGAGCAATCAGATTTTTTTGTAGGTCTAATTGTTTATTCTTTTAGAGGGTCAGTGATGACCCCATTTTAGTGATCAGTTCAGGGAATAGTAGTGCTCATCAAATACATCTCAGGGACCCATCTCCCTGTAATGAAATGAATCATCAGTACAAAACTACTTAAAGTTTCTGAATTCTGTTTATTTGGTCATTTATTTGACATTCAAAAAAAAAAAGGAATGGCACCTTTTAAAATTTTTTCTAAAAAGATCAGTTCGGCATGGGTGGGTAGGTAGATGGATGATGATGATAATGATGATGTTGTTCTTTAAGCTTTATCCTCAGTCATGTACCATAAGAAAAAAAAGGGAAGAGAAGAACATTAGTCTATTTTGACCCTCAAGGTCAAAATAAGAGATCATAAAATCACAGAGCTAGAGTTGGAAGAGGCCTCCTAGGTCACCTTATCTAATCTCCTCATTTTACAGATAAGGAAACTGAGACCTAGGGAGGGTAAGTGATTTGCCCAAGGTCACAAATTTGGTGAATATCAGATAGGAATTGTATTTGTTTTTCTTTTTCATTTTTTTAAATTCTCAACTTTACAAATACCAAATAAAATTAGTATTTCTGAAGAACAGGAAAAGAGGATTGCATATGGAACTAGACATTTATTAAGTATAGATTGCTTGTGTTTTTATGTAAGTACATATTTGCAGGTCTCAAAGTGCTATATAAATGCTATATAATAAATGCAACATATAACTTTCAAAGCCGTCCTGCATATCTTTGATTCTGTTTGTTCTTTTTTAGAACAAAACTTTTTTAGAGTGAACCCTGTCCCCAGTTCTCTTCTTATTCATCTTTACCCCAAAAAATTGTGAGGAGGAAGGAAAAAACCCTTGTAACAAATATGCATAGTCAAGCAAATCAGATTCCACATTGGGAATGTATTCAGAAATGTATTCAGAAACAAGATTTGCAACTAGGTCCTCGGACTTGAGATGCAGCACTTTTCCTCTTACCATGCTACCCTCCATCAAGGCGGACCATGAAGGGATTTTACCTTTCAGGAAGGAAAGATAGTTTAGGACAGAGGAAGATAAGTTCTAATAAAAATGATGAACACACCAGCAATACCACTGCTAGGCCAGTACTCCAAAGAGAGAAAAGATCCATAGGTACAAAAATTATTTATGGTAGCTCTGTTTGTTATAGCAAAGAACTGGAAGCTAAAGGGATACCCATTTGTTGGAGAATGACTGAGCAAATTATGATATATAATGTTATCACCCTGTAAGAAATGATGAAAAGGACTTTTTTCAGAGAAACCTGGAAAGAATTGTGTGAATTGATAAAAAATGAAGTAAACAGAACCCGGACAGTAATTTATACAGTAATGACAATATTGTAGAGAAACAAGTCTTTGAAACACTTAAGAAATTTGATGAATGAAATGATCAACCATGACTCCAGCGATGAAGCATGAACCAGCCCCCTTACAGGGAAGTGACAGTCTTAAGGTGCAGAATAAGACACATCTTTAGACATAATGAATATGTGGATTTATTTTGCTTGACTATTCATAATTGTTACAAGGGTTTTTTGTTTTTTACCTTCCTCATTATTGTCAAAAAAGAGAAGGAAATATAGAAGGAAGCAGACAAGCAGGACAGTTTTGAAAATAAAACATTGAATTTATTATATACTTAAAAGAGAAAAAGCAAACTGCACAGAATAGAGATTCAAAATTCCTTGTACACTCTTCATTATTTGCCCTACTTCATATGTGGAAACACTCATTTGGTATTTGTTAAGTTTATAACAATTTAAGAAAGAAAAGGCATAGTTTTCCAGTGTGAGCAAAAGTAAAATGTAATTAAATTGCAGTTGTTTATAATTAAGTACTCCAAGAGTACCCAAGTATAATTTCAGTTCCTCTAATTCTTGCTCTTAAGGATGTTGGCTTTGTCTCTTAGAAAGTTCTGTTGTAATCATACTGTTTTTAAATATTTTGATATGTATTTTAAATTTAAAACAATGTCATTTTGATAGAAAATATTGGATCTTGAGGTTTGTCTTTGAAGTTTTCAGTTATCAATTCTGAAAAAATAACCTTGTGGCTTGGTTATGGTACGCTAATAAAACACCACCACCATCTGGTGGCCCTGCGCTTAGTTGCAGAGATAATACCAAAGGCGGAACTAAGCCACTTTCTTTTTTCTTTGAATATAATTTTTGTCTTCACATCCAACAGTTAGGGTTAAACTCTCTTGTCAACAAGCAATATGACAAATATATGCATTTTACAGACAGAGTAATTGAGGTACCTATAGAAAGTAAGTAATTAAATTGTCAATCAAAGCCACTCAGTGGGTAAAAGAATCAAGCCCTAGCTGGGTTGATTTCCTTAATACTTAATAGTTACATAATTCCCATAAGGATACAGTTTCTCATTTATGCTGGTTCTAGACAATGACTCTTGCCAAAGTGTTTAAATTCTCATTGAAAGGAGAAGAGGAGAGACCAAGGTGCCTTTGAAGTCCTGTTTTTAGAGATTTCCAGAAGGACTGGTTGAATTTATTACTCAGACATAGGCAAATGGAAACAGCATTCATTGTTGATATGGAAGAAAACTATTTCTAACAAACTGAATATTGCTCAAGGAAGTTCATATTTACAAAAAACTAAACCCATCATTTTCCAAGGAAGGCCTGCCTTTTTTTAATTGTCATCTATGATGTCTATTAAGACAGATTGTTTAAACCAGACACTTCTCACCCTCTCTCCTTAGATACACATACATCCTTATGTTAATGGGGACTGTTACAGGGTGTCTCATAAGTCTTAGTGCAATTTTAAGACATTAAAGCTTGAAAGACGAAAGACAAAAGCCATTAAGACTTTTGGGACATCCTGTATTATGCCCCCTGAGTCACTCTTTCAGTTAGCCACATACAACAGATATTTACTTCCTTTCCTTATCCTTTCCTGTAGCTCAAATGCTACTCAATTTATTACTGTAGCACTCTCCATGTAGGACATGATTTCATCCTGTAGTATATAAGGATATACCTGTTTGTATTAGGTTCCAGTAATAGGAGACTATTTATTTTTGAGGTAGCTTTAAAACTCTACATTTTACAAAGAAGTTAATTTGTCTTTTAAAAGTAATCTCAGGGGCAGCTAGGTGGTACAGTGGATAGAGCACCAGCCCTAAAGTCAGGAGGACCTGAGTTCAAATCCGGCCTCAGACCAAACATTTGACACTTACTAGCTGTGTGACTCTGGGCAAATCACTTAACCCCAACTGACAAAAAAATTAAAAAATAAAAAGTAATCTCAAGTACAGTCTTGAGGCTGTACTTTTTAACTTAGTTTTCCTTAAAATCAGCCCCAAATTTGGAGTTTTCAGAACAGAGCAAATGCTTCCAGTGAGTAGGAGTCTCAGAGAATTGACCAGAGCAGTGGCATAGACAATTATGTGTCAGAGGCAGAATTTGAACCCAGGTCTTTCTGGCTCTAAGGCGAGCCTGCACAGCATGTGGCCTGCCAAAGTGACCCATGGATGATATGTTGTGCAGGCCTGCTTTATGCAAATCCCTCAGCAAAACTGACTATGCGATTTTCCATTAAGGCAGGCACGCACAACATATTGCCTATGGGCTGCTTGCAGCCTGCCAAAGGATTTTGGGTGGCCCAAGAAAAATATAGAAGATGTAAAACAAGCCTGCTCACCCTACAGCCCACAGGCCGTATGTTTTGCAGGCCTGCTGCAAGGCTGCTGCAAGGTATCCCGAAGGAAAGAGAAATCATACTACTGCTGTCACCTTTGCCATCACCTCCCCTCAGACCCATTGGGTGGGAGATAACCCAGGACCTTGTGCCCAAGAGCCCAGGGAATAGTGGCTTCCATGTTTCTAGCCTGACTCCTGTAGAACATTGTTCAGGGAAACAACCCTGCATCCGCACTGCTGGCCAACTGCTACCTGTGGCCTCGAGGCCACACTTGAGGACCTCGAGGCCACAGGTTCTCCTCTCCTCTCCTATCCCCTCTTAGTCCCACTTCAAGTTAAGCCTTTTATACAAAAGAATAACCCTTTTGACTATACAGCGTGGTGTTTATAACTTTAGGTGCTGCAACCCCTAACTTCTTAGCAACCACTGCTCCTGAAGATCCAGAAGAAACGGTTATTACCACCAGAGTCCTTGGAATTGTCAAATGCTTCACCATCAAAAACAAATATGGTTTATCAGTGACTAAAAATGACTCCTTCCCTACCTCTCATCCATCTCTGTTTAACCTGTCTTGTGCACTTAATGGCATTCTAAATTTGATAGAGCTTTTGTGTGTTTATACCCTTACTAAACTGTAAAATTCTTGAGATCAAAAACTTTTTTTTCATCTTTGTATCATCATTACCTGGCATAGTTGCATTACATGTAACAGTTACTTAGACAGATGTTTTTCTGAATTGAATAGAAAAATCTTTCATCTTACCTCTCTGTTCCCTCACCATCAAGAAGCCCTCTTCTGTAGAATAGGATTTTTGTCCTCTCTGCATTCAATTTTAACATTTTACAGCCAGCCTCACAGTGTCTAATAGTTCTTCAATCTGAGTTATTTTTAGAGATTATCCTTTAAAGAGCTGAACCTTTCCCTTTTGAACAATATAAACATAACACAGCAGAAAAAATTTTAGACATTTCTGGAATGGTATGGTTTTCTCATATGAAGAAAACACTTTTTTGTGTCTTTTTGGCTATTTGATAGAAGGATGCTTTCATTAACCTTTTAAAATTGATTAATTATGTTACCTGCAACTGATAAGTTTGATCAGTTTGGTAGCCATGACTTGTTTTCTTTACGCAGATATGTGGCTAAGACCCAGAAGCATTGTTTTCACCACATATGCTTTTTGGCACTGTCATAACTTGCCATAGATATATAGAGATATATAGATATATATAGATACAGATAAATATATATATATATGTAGTTATAGATAAATAACATCTATATGAAATTTCACTGTAAAAAGCATAAGTATTTTAAGATAAATCTAAGATTTTACATAGTTTCTATATAAAGTCATACAGTATAAAATTTTTAGTGGTGTAGTTGTAGACAAGGTTAAGAAACAAATGTTTTATCTTTTTTCTTCTAGGAGTCTTTTACTCATTAGGAGCTTTGGAAAACACCTGTACATTTTTCAAACCTTTCAAGTCTTTGATATTCCACAAACTGATCTGCATGCTGTGAAACTTTTTTTTTAAGGTGTTATTTTCTTCAGTATTTTTTTGAGTCTCCTTTAGCAAGCTATGCTTTTCATGATTTTCTTGCATCACTCTCATTTCTCTTCCCAGTTTTTCCTCTATTTCTCTTACTTGCTTCTCAAAATCCCTTTTAAGCTCTTCTAAGGCCTGGGACTGATTCATATTTTTCTTGGAGGCTTTGAATGTAGGAGCTTTGACTTTGTTTGCTGCTTCTGGTTGTATGTTTTGATTTTCTTTGTCACCAAAGTAAGATAATATAGTCTGACCCTTTTTGCGCTGCTTGCTCATGATCCCAACTAATTACTTGAGTTTTAAACTCTTTGTTAAGGTAAGAGTCTGCTTCCAGTGTGGAGAATGTACTGTTCCAAGCTTCGGGAGTTTGTACAGCTGTTTTCAGAGATACTTCTAGGGACCTGAAAATTTTGAGTTCTTCCAAGGTGGTATGATAAGGGGTGAGGTGTTTCCTGTCCACCACCACAACAAGCTCCAACCACTTCTCACCCCAGGACCGCCCCTCAGAACTGTGACCCAGATCCAAGCACGGGCAAAACAAGAGATTCCTGCCTCAGCCCTGGCAAAGAGATCCCTGAAATCCCTCTCTGATCAGCCTCTTGATTCCCCCTCAGTCTGTGGTTCGGAAGCTCAGGAGGCAGCCGCTGCCCTGCGGGCAGCTGAGACCTAGCTTCTTCTCTCACTGCAGTCGCAGACTTTTCCCACTGACCTTCTAAGTTGTCTTTGGCGTTCGTGGGTTGAGAAGTCTGGAAACTGCCACAGCTGCCCACAATTCAGTCCTCTGAGGCCTGCTCCAGGTTTGCTGCAGCCTGCATGCCCATGCTGAACTGCGCTCCTCTTCCCGGCCGGTGCTGTATACCTTTCCAGTCAGCCATCCAGGTTGTCTTGGGCTGGAAATTTGTTTTACTCTGTTTTTTTTGTGGGTTCTGCTGCTTTAGAATTTGTTTAGAGCCATTTTTTATAGGTATTTGGAGGGTTTTGAGGGAGAGCACAAGCAAGTCACTGCTTTCCCTCTGCCATCTTGGCTCCGCCCATGGTGTTAAACTCTTGAGCCTGGCTTTGTGTCCTTTTAAGGCAGTATTCCTTATATACTGTTCTTTCTGTATATTGTTTGGTCCAGGCTATTATGAAACCAATGAAAATCTGTTGGAACAAGTCACTCTGGAATGTTGCAACCTACAGGTTACCTGCCAGTAGGTTCTAGAAATCTCTTTAATAAACCAATCGAAGAGTATTCATTTCCCTTGTTCAGTGCTTTCATTTTTTATCATAAGCTCTCCCTTTTTTGTGCTCTTTCAATTGTTCTGGTTGTAGCAGAGAGAGTGCTGATGGTATTTAATATTGTTCTTTAACACATTTTAAATTTTAGGTGGTGAATACTCAAAACCAAGATCCTGATTCTGGGAAGCTGATATCCAGAGATTTGTTTTTAAGTTTTAATTTTTAATTTCCTTCTGACCATTAATGCCAGCAAGTAGTGATATTGGTTCCTGTAGGACGTTTTATTGCTTTGGTTGTTGTCAGTGTTCGGTTGTTTCAGTCATGCCTGACTCTTCATGACCCCATCTGGAGTTTTCTTGGCAAAGATACTGGAATGGTTTGCCATTTCTTTCTCCTGCTTACAGATGAGGAAGTTGAAGCAAACAGTAGTAAGTGACTTGCCCAGGGTCACACAGCTAGTAAGTGTCTGAGGCCAGATTTGAACTCAGGTCTTCCTGACTCCAGGCCCAGAGCTCTATCCACTGCTGTACCTTGTTGCCCATTTTTGCTTTGGTATATATATGGCATACACTTCTTTGTGTATGATAATGCCTTTGTGACATAAATAAACATACTGATTCACATGGTAATGAATTGATTTTATAAAGGGTTTACCTATTTGCTAAAATTTCTCTGAAAGAATGATTTCTCCTTATTGGTTAATTTCTGTTTAACTCTGGGGTTAATAAATTAAGGATGATCTTGAAATTATGATTTAAAAGTGGTTTTTGGGCGCTAATTTCTGCATGGTATGAAGCTCTTGATTGACAGCATTCCTTATATGTTGCTTTTTTCTGTACATTATTTGGCAGGCTATGCTAAAAGCAATGAAAACATGCTGGTAAATGCCTTCCCCTCTCAGATTACCTTGCTCTACTATGTATGTATGTATGTATACACATATGTGTGTATGCATGCACTCTGTGTGTATCCGCAGTGCCTGGTACATGGTAAATGCTTAACTAATTAACTTGTTGACCGAATTCAGACGTTTGATTCTCTTCTTTCTAGATCCTGGAATCTCTGTGGATAGTGATGAGTCGCAACGTGAGCCTGCTTTTTACCACAGTTACAACATTACTGACTATTCTTTTCTATAGTGGGACAGCCCTCCTCAATTTTGTACTATCTTTGGTATGTACGTTCCCAATGCCTCCTTTTCAGTCTACACTGTTTTTCTTATGAGCCTTCTTTTTCTTTCCAGACACATCTGTTTATTTTTTAGAAGATACTTTCTTTTCATTTTCTCTACTTCTTCACCTCACTGAAATCTGAAAAGGAAGAGGCCATCAAGTTTAATTTCAATTTTAGTATGAAATATTAAAGTGCAGATTTAACCAAAGGTTTGACATTCAGAATTTCTTTTGAAATCTGTTATCGGGGGGGCAGCTAGGTGGTGTAGTGGATAGAGCACCAGCCCTGAAGTCAGGAGTACCTGAGTTCAAATGCGGCCTCAGACCAAACACTTGACACTTACTAGCTGTGTGACCCTGGGCAAGTCACTTAACCCCAATTGCCTTTAAAAAAAATCTATTATCTGCTATAATTTTTCAGGATATTATCCAAATATTTAGAAATATCTGAATTTTTAAAAAAATGCTATAGAACTAATTAGTGAAACTTATCATTATCATAACCCCCATTTACATGCCCCTATATAGTTTACAAGGAACTTTCTGCATTATGGCTTTGTTGGATTGTACAGATATTAATATCATCAATTTACAAATGGGGAAAAAGGCTCAGAAAGTCTGCATTATCTGCCCATCATCATAGAGCTAAAAAGGGTCAGAACTTTTTGCGACTATGGTCCAGGACTTTAAGCTCTTAAGTCAAGTGAGGTTACCACTATACCTCTCAAACAGCGACTTGATTTAGTAAATATTCATTGAGTACTTGCTGAGTACAGAGATAACCTAGTGTTGTGAGGGATACAGAGCCCTTTCCCTCAAAGCTTATATAATCTATTAAGAATAAAATAAATAGACAAATAAAGGCATAATACAAAGCAGATCATAATGAGTGTCATGGAAGATCTACAAAGTAACATCATTTACAGCTTCAAAGAGAGAAGAAATCCCTTCCGGTTCAGGAAAGGCTTTGTGAAGAAAGGTCAGTTTGGAGCTGGGATTCAAGAATGCTTAGGATTTTGACAGAATGAAGGAACAATATCAGTAAAGGCTGGACAGCACAGGATTTATTCAGAGAATAATGAGTAGGGCAGGTTGGCTGAGACTTTAAAGGAGTAGTAGGAAATAAAACTAGAGCCATATTGTAGAGAACGTTGGATGTCAGGCTGAAGAGTGTTATAGGGTCATAGCTTTAGAGCCAGGAGGGGTCTTAGAGACCAGAGAGTCCAAACCTCTCGTTTTACGGGTAAGGAACTAAAGCCAGTCAAGGGAGTTCCAGTCAAGGGAAGTGGATTAAACTTGCCCAGCATCACACAGGAAGTAAATAGCACATTCTTTGGGTACTGGGGTTTTGAGGCAAGGGAGTAGCAGGAGTGGATCAATCTGGCAGTGGTATTGTAGAGGAGAGAGAAGGACTAGAGGCTGGCTGGAAGGGAGTGCTGTTAGGAGACTTTTGTCCAAATGAGAGGCCCAAATTAGGAGTTTTAGAAGACAAAGGTAAGGTTTACCAGGCACTTTCCTCACAACACTTGTGTGAAGTAGGTAGTATAATTATTATTCCTATTTTGCAGATGGAGGAACTGGTGCTTAGAGAGGCTAAGGGACTTGCCTAAAGTCTATACCTAGTAAGTATCAGAGTTCAGTCTTGAACCTCCATGTTCTGACTCTAGGGCTAGTTTTCTTTCCACTAGTGTCATAGGAACCTAGGGAAGAAAGAATTTAAAGAGTGTATGGTTAGTAGTAGCAAGTACAGCAAAACAAAGTCCTTGAATGTACAGACTAAGGGAAGGAAAATTACTCTGGCACCTGGATACTCCTGTCTCTACTATGTAGGTAGGGCAGTGTTGCAGGGTCTGGTGTGGGGTCATGGAGACAAAGGCATGAGTGGGCAGCTGCTGGTGACAGTTGCTGGCCAAATTAGGAAAGCTTGCTGCTAGTCTAAACCATGGAACAACACAGTGGTCTAGTTAATATCCCCAGGAGTCAGAGAAAAGTAGAGTATTTGAAAAATTCCAAGTGGGTAGGGCCATCTTACTTGAGAATACTCAGAAATGTCCTATTTGAGTGACATCAGAGCCAGAATAAAAAAGATCCATAGCTGGGGTAGTTTATAAGCCTCGATCTGAAAATTGGTCAGTCAGGGTTTAGGGCCTACCCATGAAATTGCCTCAACAAAAAGAGTTTCCTCTGCCTTCCTTTCTCTCTCTCTTTTTTTGTTTTTTTGTTTTATTGAATGGTGAAGGGAGAGTAGTTTCCCAAAATGACCATGATATAAAGACAAAAGGCATCAATTAAAAATATTTTAAAATTTTGGTTATACTATTTGATCTGAAGTCTGTCATCCTTTACTGTTGTCTTCATGTGTATTATTTAAGGGATTGCGTATGTGCTCTTGGTTCTACTTTCTTCATTCTGCATCGTTTATGTAGGTCTTCCCAATGTGTCTCTAAGTTCCTCATACTTAGTGTTTTTTAAGGCACAATTATCCCCTGTTACATTCATGATTCATATACCACCATTTCAGCCATTCGCTAATCAGTAGACATACCACTTTGTTTCCAGTTTTTTGTCACTACAAGAAGTACTGCTGTGAATATTTGAGATATGTGAGACCTTTTCTTTTTTGATTGACCTTGGGAAGTAATACCTAGTAGTGGAATCACTTGATCAAACAATAGAAAGAGTTTAGTAACTTTCCTTATATGATTCTAAATAGTGTTTTAGAGTAATTAGACCAGCTTCAGCAACAATGTGTTATTGTGCCTCTCTTCTACAGCCCCTCCAAAATCAACAATTTCCATCTTTGCCAATTTGATGGGTGTGTGATATGATGTCCATAATTGTCTTAATTTCACAGAATCATAAAATTTGAGATTTGGAAAGCACTTTGTATTTTTTTTCTTCAATAGCTCTGAAAGAAAGGATGAAGGAGTTCATTAGAATGGTTCAAAAATCTTTTGAAGCATATAATTTTAAATGGCTATTACATCATAGACATTTCCTGACTCTCTTAGGTAGTGTGTTTATTTTCATGTTATTATTTTCATAGCGTCTTCATAAACTCTGATTTGATTTACAGGTGATTTTCTTGACCACACTGTTTTACTTATTAAGTTCCAGTGATGAATATTATAAACCAGTGAAGTGGGTAATTAGTCTGACACCACTGTCTCAGCCAGGCCCTTCATCTAACATAGTTGGTCAATCTGTGGAAGAAGCCATAAGGTAGGAAAGCATTATCTGCTTTTCTCATCACATTCAAAAACTATTTAATCATTTGAAACTAATTTTCTTTTGTTGTCTTGTTAATACTCTCATATTGAGGCCCCCAACAGGCAGTTACATGCTGTATTTATAAAATCATTCATATAACAGTGCAATGAGAAATGCAAACTTTAATAGAAAAAAAAAGTTTGGCACAAATCATTTTCCTCCTAGATCTGGTATTAATTAGTCATGGGATTAACTGCTTCTGCCATGAATACTGAAAAAAATGAGGAGCATTGTATATATTCGAAGAATATTACATTTTTCTAACATTTGTCTAGCGAGAAAATAAAAATACATTTCCAAGAAGCTAATAGCACCCTAATAGGGGGAAACCCATTGTTTAACTTGTCACAAGGTAAGAATTAATTTCACCAAACAATAAGTACCTACCAAGGGCAAGAATATGCCTAGCTTCTTGAGGTGGAAAGACAAAAATGGAAAGCAGTGCCTGCCTTCATGGAACTTAGGTTAGGGGATGTAAACAGTATATCCTTTTCTCTTAAGCTCTCATAGACAAATGAGAGTCTGCCCTGTCTTTAAACAGTTGCTAAAAAGAAAGCACAATAACGTTCTTTAATAACCCATTTCGTGGAACTTGAGACTAGGAATGGACTTCAAGAATCGTTAATACAATATCTCCACTGAGTAGTCATCCATCCTTCCTTAGAAGATCTGTGAAAAAGAGAAATTCATTACTTCCAGTGACAGCCCATCATGCTTTCAAGTAGCCCTAATTTTAAGGAAAAATTTCTTTATATTAAGCTCAAATCTTCCTCTCTGCTGCTTTCACCCTTTTCTCCTCTGTGCCTTCGAAAGCCAACTAAAGCAATTTTAGTTCATCTTCAACTATTTGAAAACTGTCATTAAGACTTTTCTTAAATCTTTTCTTCTCTGATTTTCTTCTCCTTAAGACTTTTGTTCTCCATGATAAAGATCTGCAGTGCCTTCACCCAGTACTCATGCAGCATGGTCTCCTTCACCATCCTGGTTCTCCTCTTTCGGAGGCTCTCCAATTCATAAAACTATTCCTAAAATGGGGTGCCTACAACTAAACACAGTACTTCACTTGTGGTCTGATCAGGGCAGCAAAGAATGAGAGTATCACCACCCTTATTATGGACATGATGCCTTTCTTAATGCATTATCACATTGCTTTAGCATTTTTGGCTGCCATGTTATACTTTTGAGTCATACTGAGCTTGAAGTTTACTGAAATTCTCAGATATTTTTAACATGATTTGTTTGAACTCAACTATTTAAAGAAATTTACATTTATTTCTCTTCAGTTTCATCAGATTCAGCCCTATGTTCTATGCTCTTAATATTTTGGATTCTTATTCTGTCGTACAATTTATTAATTATACCTCCTTATTTTATGTGCTATGCATATTTGATAAATACATCATTAATGCTTATCTAAACCATTGATTTTGAAAAAGTTGATTAGTTCAGAGGCAAGGATGCTTTTTTACAGACTTCCCATTTCACCCATTCATCTCTATTGTTTTTAATCTGGTCATTCAGTCAGCTCTGAACTTACCAACATACTTTTTGTCTCACTTTCACCTCTCCATCTTGTTTACAGGGAAAACACAAAAGACCTTCAGGTAGGAAATAAGTGTGATATAAAAAACAAAGTGTAATTTTAAAAAAAGGTCAATAAAAAATTAATTTGAAAATAATCCATTCTAAAATTTTGCCACTAATAGAAGACAAGCAACCTGGCAAATAGTTTATATGATAGATTCTCGTTTTTAAAAATCAGGACATTTTGTTATTACTCTTACTGTCAGAAATGTCTTCCTAATATCTAAATCACTTTCTGTAGTGTCTTTTTTTTTTTTGTATATATAGAAAGTGAACAGATAGCTCACATCTTCTATATAGTGTTTACTATTGAGTCACCTCTCAGAATTTCCTCAACTTAAATAACCTCGATTGTTTTTATTCCTTCTTAGTTTATTTTTCAGTTCTTTGGTTATCTTTTTTGCTCTCCTTAAGTTCTCTCCACATTTTCCACATCCTTCTTAAGTTATGGGAGCACAGAACTGTACATTGGTATTTGCAGTAAGATTTTGACCCCTTGTTAAACTATCAAGTTTGCTTTTTAAAAAATACAGTAACAAAATGATCAGTTTCTGTTATAACTCAGGTTGTTTTCAGTTATGCCCAGACAAACAATCATCTAGCATTTTTAATATGTTTATTTTTGATCATTTATTCCATTTACGGTAATTTAAATTCATATTTTATTATGCAAGGGAGAGGCAACCTCTTATTATGGTGTCATCTGAGAATGTAATGGTCATGATTTCTGTATCAGTGTCAACAGTAAATAATTTATTGAGTACTTTTGTGCAACATCCACTGTCCTCAAGGAGTAGAGGAAATGAGACATAGGTAGAAAAGAGAAATAACAATATGAGATATACAATACAAAATATCTAATGAATAGTATAGTTAATAAACGCTATTGGAATTCAGAGAAGAGAGACTACTCTGGACTTTAAGCGTAATTAAGAAATGCTTCATGCAGAGACTAGGATTTGTATTAAGCCTTGGAGAAAAGGTAGGGCTTAGATAAGCAAAGATGACAAGAGATCTTTTCAGATTGGAGGAGCTCCATGAGCAAGGCATGGAGGTGTGGGAACGTGTGGCGTAGCTGGGGGGCGGTAAATGGACCAGTTTGCCTAAGTAGCAGTTTCATGTAGGGAAATAGGCCACATTAAAGAGATAGATAGAGGACGTACACATTGTAGAAAGATTAAAATATCAGGTCAAGTGGAGTAGACTGTTCTATCCTGGCTAGGGGGTGAGGAGGTAGGGGTCAGGACTCAAAAGCTTGTATTTGTGTACAATTAAGCTACAGTGGGGTTGAGCACTTAAGTCTGTGCTGGTCATTATGGGGAGTACAGGATGAAGAGACATGGTTCTTGCTCTCAAAGAATTTGCAATTTAGTATGAGAGATAAGATTACACAGTGGTTGTAGTACAGTACCATGTGGAGGCTCATTAATAAAGATAAAAATACAATGCTGTGAAAGAGATGACATTTCCTGGGGTAAATAGAGGTCAGAAAGTCAGAGGTCCTTTCATGAAAGGATGAGTAGGAGTTAGGTGGAGCTGGAGGGTTAAAGCCATTCTTGAAACATTTTGTGAAAGAGGAGGATTTTCAAAGTAACTGCAAGTGTTACGATCTCCCCCTGACTCTGCCCTCTTATTAATTATGATATCCCACAAGAGAAAAGGGAGGATCGGTTGGAAAGAAGTGCAAGGTTACAAAAGTGGTGCATCAAATACAGAAAGAAAAAGGTATCTCATTTCTTCACCAGCCTCTCTGGCAACCCTTAGGACAACCTTACAAGCTCATGACACCTAATTCCCAGACTATGAATAGAACGAAAAAGTCGCACAGTTATCAAACCTATTCAGTAATTGCACATCTCCAGTATCTTTCTGTAACGAGTTTATATGTGACGCAGCAAGCGTTTAGGTGACAGAGACTATATCACAAAAATCTTCGATATGGCACATTTCACATTGTAGTTACCCTGGAATATTTATTAAACAACTAAAGTATATACAGTTACCTCGAATCTCTGCTCAAATAGCTTTACTATATGTTTTGAACTAGTAATTTGACCATGATTTTCTTTTACAATGTATGGGGGAAGACAAGTTGGTGTAAATACTTCTCCCTTGATTGCCTAGTGTCAGGGCTCAGGGTTGACAGAGCCAAGCTTCAGTAGAGCTTTTTTCAATTTTTTGTTTACACTGTTAACTGATCCTTTGCAAATTATCCTTTTATGTTGTTATTCTGCTCAGGTAAATCTTTTAGATGTTGTCACTCTTTCTGTTAATCCTTGCAGATGAAGTTGAAACAAGCCTCTTTAGCCCATATGCTTAAATTTGACACTCTTACCCCCATAGCCAATGTAAGCTACCCAACATAGAAAGATGCTAACCTTAGGGTGATACTTTGCTTCCCTCTGAGTTGATTTTGCACATTTCTATAACACAAAACTTGATGAGCTTCACAAAAAATTTTAGTGAAATGTTTCCTCTATTCATTAAACTATTGTTATGTTATAGAGTTAGGGAAAAAGTATGTTTTAGTGAAGAAATTTCTTGTATATCATTAACAATATCAGTTATTTTTGTACTGTTTTTTTCTTTGTTGCATGAGTTGCCATGGGGGAAAAAAAGAAAAAATTATTACCAGGTGACCACCCTGCTTATTAAGTATCTACCTTTTCGTAATTAGCTTGTTGTCCCTCAAAAAACAAACTTGTTATGAGGGCTAAACTCTGAATCTTTCCAGCCTTTTAAGACCAACCTCAGCTTGTACTCCACTGAAATACATTCTAAGAACTCAGCGTCACATCCTTACTACAGTGAAGTATTGGTGGACAGCTTTTTAGGGTCACTCACTTCCATAATGACTCTGGCAATGTGGGAGGATGCCAAGAATCAGTTTTCAGATCAAGAAATTTGAATTTGCCTTCTGGTACTCCAAATACAAGTAATGTGAGGTCCTTTGACAATGATGAATGAATGGACATTGTCAAAAGAAGTAAATAATATTGGTGTTGATATTCTTGCTATAAACAATACCAGAGCAAGGAAGGACAGCTAAATGGAAGTAGAACTCACAGGTATTTAGTTCTTAGAGAGGCAAAGAAAAGAATTGGTGGACTGAATTTTGTTCAGTGCTCAGAAGCTATAAGAAATATTGCTTCATTAGACATTTGATCATTACATATTATTCTACTAATGATAGGTAGTGATTATGTGAATGGAGTTAAGGGGGCAGATATTTCAAATGCTGTGGAGGTAGTGCAGGAGTTGAGATCTAGGGCAGAAGAAAAGTGGTTAACTTTGGTAAGTAGGACGGACTATCTCTGCCTTCTGTTGTTATTGTTGCTGTTCGTACGTCCTTGTCAAAAGACGACCGTGGCATCAGGAAGTTGATGCCATGACTTGCAAGTAAATTGGATTTAAGTGAGGGAGGGCTATGCAAAGTCAGCAGCCTCACTTTCTTCTCCAGAGCCATATGGGTTCAGTGAGTGGTAAGATATAAATCAAGAAGACCGGAGATGGCCCCAGATGCAATGGGAGCTCTGTCTTCTAGACTCAAAGAGGAAAGAATGGGGGATGATACAGAAGAGTTTTGAGGTTTGAGAAGAGGGTATTCAGTAGATTGTCTTTATTTTCACAAAAATAATAGGTAAGGCTTTCTGTTGAGAGAGAGATGGTATAAAAATGGAGTAGTCAGAGTTAAGATTTGGAGGAGCTGTTTAAGGGAATGTAATAGTTAATTATAAAACATTGTCATGCATCAGTGAGAACCCATTTGAGATTTGGTCACATAAATTTATAATATTTGGCGCCATTACATGACTTCTTCTAGCACCATTTAGCAGCATACAAAGCAGGATAAGAGAAAATCGGTAGAGAGGGTAACTGAGAGTTCCGGGTTAACAAGTTGTTAATGCTAATAGGAGAAGGAGACAAAATATTCAGTCAATCAAGTATATATTAAGAAGCTACTATATGGTAGGCATTTTGCTAGGGATATAAGTACCAAAAAGAAAGAAAGAAAGAAAAGAAACCATCTTTACATACATTGAGCTAACTTCTAATGGAAGAAACAAGTTAGAAATACCCCATTAAACTATATGCTCCTCAAGGGCAAGGATTGCTTTTTGCCTTCCTTTGTACTCCTAGCTATTAGCAGAATACCTGGCATATAGTAGGTGTTTAATAAATGCTTATGGATTGACTACATATAAATAAAAGTAGCATAAATACAAAGTTAATAAATAAAGATGTTGTACACATACAAATAGCTAAGTAAAAGATACCTTGGGAGAAAGGAGCACTAGCAGTTCAAAGGATTGGGAAAAGCTTCATGCAGAAGATGGTGTCAGAGTAACATCTTAAAGGATGAAAGCGACTCTGAGTCAGAGGGAAGGAAGGATTGCATTCCAGGCATGGAGGATACCCAGTACAAAGATGCAGAGTCCAGAGATGGGAGTGTTGTAAGTGACGAATACAGGCCAGCTTGACTGGGTTGCAGACTGAAGTTCTGCCAATGATATCCAGTGAGGTTAGAAAGGTAGATGGGGTAGGTTGGTTGTTTAGTGCTTTGCAAACTAATCAGAAGAGTTTATATTTTAAAGGCAATAGGAAGCCCCTGGAGTTGATTGAGTGGGAGAGTTACATGGTCAGAATTATGCTTGTGGAAAATTACTTTGGCAGAAGACTGTAGAAGACAATAGAGAGACTTGAGCCAAGAGGCTACTGTAATAATCTAGGCCGGAAGGGAGGAGGGCCTGAACCAAGGTGGTAGCTAGTCGTGTGAATAGAGAGAAGGAATTGGATGTGAGAGATGTTGTAAAGGTAGAAATGGCAAGATTTGGCAACTGATGAGATATGTGGAATAAGAGAGAGTGGGGGGTCAAAAATAATGTCAAGTTTATGAGCCTGAGAAACTGGAAGGATATTGGTGCTTTCAAGAGACATAAGGAAGTTTGAAAGAGGGTTTTGGGGAAAGGATGATGAGTTTATATGCCCAAAAGCCTATTTAAACTGTGCATCCCCAGCAGTATCATACTGGGGCTATTCCCCAAAGAGAGCAAATTGAGGAAAAGGACCCATATGCACAAAAATATTTATAGCAGCTGCTATTCTGGTGGCAAAGAATTGGAAACTGAGGGAATGCCCATCAGTTGGGAAAAGGCAGAAGAAGTTGTGGTATATGATTGTGGTAGAATACTACTGTGGTATAAGAAATAATGAAAGGGATGGTTTCAGAAAAACCTGAGAAGACCTTTATAAACTAATGCAAAGTGAAGTGAGCAGAACCAGGAGAACAGTCTACACACTATTAGTAATATTGTAAATATAATCAACTTTGAAAGATTTGGTAACTTATCAACATAATAACCTACCACAGTTTGAGAGGACTCATGATGAAAGAGGTAGAGAACTGATGGATTCAGAGTACAGATTGAAGCATTTTTTTTTTTTTTTGCCTTTTTTGTGGTGAGGGATGTTGTGAGACATGACTAAAATGAAAATTATTTTGCATGACTAAGTATTTGTAATAGGTTTTGTTTTTCTTGCCTTCTCGTTGGGTAGGGAAAGGGAGGGAATTTGGAACTAAAAAAATATTTTTTTTTTGTTTTTTGTTGTTTTTTTTCTTGCTAGGCAGTGGGGTTAAGTGACTTGCCCAGGGTCACACAGCTAGTAAGTGTCAAGTGTCTGAGGCCAGATTTGAACTCAGGTCCTCCTGACTCCAGAGCCAGTACCCTATCCACTGTGCCACCTAGCTGCCCCTAAAAAAAAAGATTTTTTAAAAAGTTGCTGTGCTTTAAAAATAAATAAAAATAACATTCTAAGAAAGATAATGAGTTGTTTTAGACATGTTAAATTCAAGATGTCCCCAGAACATCCCTTTTTGAAATGCCCGATTGACAATTGGACTGAAGCTTCAGGGAGAAACTGAGGCTAGATAAATAGTTCAGGAGTCATCTGCTTGGAGATGATAGTTCAACCCATAGGAGCTGACTAGGTTGCTGAGAGAGAGCATTGAGGGAAAAGAGGACCCAGGACAAGAACTCTGGAATACTTGCATAGGTAGGGTTTCAAGAGTAGGAAGAAACAGTGTATAGTTTACTGGGTTGAGACTGAAGAGAGGAAAGTAAGCCTCTATTATGACAAAGAGGAGGAGAAATGAGAGTATAGGAATGAAGGGACTAGAAATTTTGTTAAGGATGAGGAATAGGTTTAAAAGAAATGAGATACAGGAGAACAGGAGATTATGATCAGAGAGTGCAATTTCAGAGTTCAGGGTCACAGATGAATGGTTAATAAACTGGGAAACCAAAGTATTTTAGGGAATGTTAGTATATATTGAGGACTCCAAATATAACTTTAAGGGGTTGGGGTGGAAAGATACAATGTAAGCCAGATTCTAGACTTGGCAGGGAGGAAGAAGGGAGTGACCTAGAGGCCAATAGGATCCAATAAGGATTCAAACAGGGAGATAAAGACTGATGAATCTCAAAAGAGAAATGATAGTAATAGAAGTAAGAGCTCTGGAAATTGATAGCAAGGAGCATACTATTCTCCCTCTTTTTCCAGTGTGTCAGGTGACAAGAGAGCACATCTTGTGCTTTAGGGGGTAGCCAGAGATGCAGTAGCTTCCAGAGAGAGATTTTTTAGAAGCAAGAGAGAAAGAATACAAAAGGAAGAGAAATGATGAAGAGGAGTTTGTTAATGATAGGATAGGGTCAAGCGATAAGGAAAGGGAGAGAGTGAGAGAGAGAGCACAGGGAGTGGGAGTGGGGGAAGATAATTTTTCCTCTCTGTTAACAAGTATAAAGGACAAAGAATGTGGGAGTTTGCTAGTCATAAGATGAGCCAGAAGACTGAGGATCCCATTCCCCAGCGACCTGTGATGGCAGAGTAGTGAAATGCTGTCCTCTCTCTAAATACAAATGAATGGAGGGTTAGAGGCAACAGGGCATGGGATCCTGCATCTGTTTTGGTAAGCACTTGGTGTTCAGATCATCTAGGACCTAAATGAACTTTTACTCAGTGCCATATTTTGTTTTGTTTTGTTTTGTTTCTTGCCTTATCTCAAAAATAGTGGAAGATGAAAAGAAACTTTTTGTTCCTGCTGGGACCTGGTGTACAACTCTTGGTCCTGGATGGGACTTTGGCAGCAAAAGTCTATATGTGGACACTCAGCATTTATTGAGAGCTGACACATTGTTATTCAATGGTTTGGTGACATAGGGTGAAAAAGATCATGCTTCTCCATGTGGCAGTAGGTTCCTGAGCAACCAAGTGTCCACATGTAGACCCCAAGAAGAAATAGGATTGCAAACTTCTGGGCAGGGGCCTGAGTGTCAACAGTGGCCTCCCCAAGTACCTGGGTGCTTAGTGGTTATGAAGGGGTAATGTACTGGTTTGGGGTTTGTTTGTTTTTTCCTACCTTGTGCCTGCCATTATTATACAAAGAGAAAAAACCATTGAACCAGATAAAATCCAAACTCCTTACCCTGGCAGTCAGAGCCCTTGATAGTCTAACCTTAACCTATATTTCCAGCTTCATTTCCCATTATTCCTTGTTAGGAGTCCTCATGCCTAGCAAAACTGGATCATGCTTGGAACTTTCCTGCCTCCTTGCCTTTGCTCAGTCTGCTTCTGCTAGCTACTGAAAATCAGCTTCAATGACATAATGTCTCTATAAAGCTTTCCATGATCACCTCATCCAGATGTTACCTTTCTCTGTACTGAACACCTATATATTACCTGTAGCTCTCATAAAACGGTTATTTGTTGCTTTGTATTATAATTATATGTGCATGTGTCTTATCTCCCTCACTAGATTGGAAGCTGCCAGGCGGCAAGAGACTATGTCCTTTGCATTTTTGTATTCTGTACAAAACCTTGTATAATTTTTTTCTCAGATGAATGATGTCATTGTGAGAGATTCGTTCAACCAACATTTATTAACACTTACTGTTTGCAGAACACTATGATAAGCTATGGAAGAAATGCAAATTTATATAAAATATAGTCCCTACCCCCATTGACCCTATAGCCCACATACATATAAGAAGTTATAATGCAGGAAGAATGCATTAGAGTATCTAACAGAAGAAAAGTGCTATGTCTAGTTCCCAGAAGAAAAGCATTTCCAGTGGGGAGAATTACAGATGGCTTAACATAGGAGGCAGAATTTGAATTGTACTTTAAAGGATGAGTAGACGTTCAATGGGTGATCTCAGTGAAAAGACTGTGAGTGAAACTTTCATGGAAAAAGGTTCCATATGGACCTTAACATAGAGGGTAGGATTCAGATAAATAGAACAGAGGAAATAGGGCACATCACAAACATTAAATATTTAGAGAAACCAGGTTTACTGAATGTCACTGAAATGTATATTCTGTATAAGAATTTTAAAGCAAGATTTTAATTATGTACAGTGCTTTCTGTTTTTTATATTTGTGATAGATATTTGGTCATTTTGGTTACATGAAATAGCATATTTAAGCATCAGCTTGAAAATTTGGAGACCAAAGATTTTCCTACTCACTAAGCTGAAATTTATGATTAATGACAATTACTAAAACTTTGGCTTATTAAAAATATCATATGCTGTGCTAGTAGAAAACCAAGTTTTAATTTTTTTATTATTCTTTAAAATGAAACTCTGTAGTTTTTTTAGTGCAAAATCTCCCAGTTTAAGTTCTCTGGTGGATTTCATGTTTATTGTGTACCTGTGTTTCCAAAGACTTCCCTTCAGGTAAGGAACAAGGGACAAGTAAGCTTTTTAGACAATCTCTTTTCCAATTAATATAGTAATATTATCAATAGCCAAATACCCTAACTTGATAATATAATTATATACACCAAGTATGAAGTTTAACACTGCTAGCCTATAAATCCAAGACATAAATCATGTCAAAGCAAAATCCTCTTATGCTTTGATCAATTAGTTTTAATAAACATTTAAAATATGATCAACTATATTTTCTTAAATTAATGATGCTCATTTATATGAGATACATCTGTGTCATGCCATAGCACTGGAAAATTTGAGGGTCCTGATGATAATTTTAAGATTTTTTTTTTGAGACTGAGTTTGTATAAATCTCAGAATTGTAATTAAAGATCATTTAAGCAGTCCCTAAGACTTTATGATTAATGTTTTCACTAGCTATATAGAAGACATATATTTAGAAAAATTTCAATATCATGAAGATTGAGGATTCCACTGAAGCATCTTCTCTCGTACCATTGAAAACTCTTTTGTGGCCAAGATAGTAAGGAGATCCATTTTCAAGAGAAATCTAATTGTCTTTCATGAAAGTTTGCATGGTGCATCATTTTAAGTTGGGGAAGAGGAACTGTTGAAATAAGACTTTAAACATGTCGTGTGGATAATTACCATTGTAATTTCTCCATTATACCATTTGGCTTTAGAATATAATGTCAGATGTACATAATCAATTAATAATCCTGATGCTTCAGTAAAGTAGAAAATTTGAATTATTTGTAGCCCAATAATAATTTCAGTGAAGTAGATTATTATTGGGAGTTAATTGCATGACCAGACATTGAAAGCTTCCCCATACTTCAAGTTTTCCATTCTGAGTACATAGTTATTTTATATACTCACTAACCTCATTGAATCTTGAATCTTAATTTATTCTAATTTTTTAATTGTTAGTTTGCTGAATGAATAAAGATGAGATTTGATTTTGAGTTCATGAATCTCACTGAGTTAGTGGCATGCACATCTTTCCCTGTGCCATTTTCCTTTCCCCTGGAAGCATGTCATTCTCCTAAATGTTCATACCATACCCTTCTTCCCTGATGTTCTCATTCTGCTTGCTCTGGTGGAGATATTGCACATTACTAAGTTGCATGTTGTCACGGCCTTAGTGCAATTTAGTATGTGTGATATTTTCACATGAGTGCATGCACATGGGTATGGCTGTGGCTTAAAGTTTATCATAGCTTTCGGTTTTTGTTGGGGGAGAAATTTCATTATATGAATCCAATTGAAGCATTGTATAATAGCCTGGTTAATATTTACACTGTACCTTTCAGAGCTTAACAGAAATGTATATTACATAACATAAG
This sequence comes from Vombatus ursinus, assembly GCF_900497805.2. Lineage (NCBI taxonomy): Eukaryota > Metazoa > Chordata > Mammalia > Diprotodontia > Vombatidae > Vombatus > Vombatus ursinus. Next base: position 77,052,647 of record NW_020954610.1, on the reverse strand, counting down.
TTTTGTTGCTAAAACAACATTTCCACTTGAGAAATTATTGTTTGGGGTTTTTTTTTTCCATTTGTGGGTAACTCAAGAGTGCTCAATTTTTATTATACATTTAGGGTAGTTATCCAGGAAATAAGATTTTTTGCTTTCTGTTTAGAACAAATTAAAATTTCATTAAAAAAAACTCAAGAAATTTAGTATCTACTGAGTAAAGTTTGCATAAATTGAAATGTAAACAGCAGGTTTAAAGCAGCAAGGAAATAGATGCCAATTCATTGGAACAAGTACCTCTTCTAGCAGTGACAGAATAGTACAAATATCTTACCAATGTAGGAAAATTAATGAAATGAAATTATTTTAAAATAATCAAATTAGTAAACATAATAGGTTTTTAACCACTTGATTAAAGATGGTGCTAAAAGAATTTAAATAGACTATCAAAATATAAGAAAATGTTAATATATTTTCTAAAGAAAATAAATTTGTCTTCCGTCTCATTACTCAATATTCTTGAGTTCCATCATCCCATTAATGTGGGTAGTCCCTCCAACAATTTAAATCACAACCTATCTATATTGTATTGTGCATTTCTTTTACATGCTCTCCCTTAAATCTACTGTAGATGGTCTGCCTAGTGTGCTAGGAACCTTCCTTTAGGTTTTTTAGCATTCTGTGAGTATATGTGCAGTATTTGGCTTTTCCATGTATTATCTCTCAGCCTATACTATTTGACCAGTCTTTTCTGACAATCCATTTCCTGAAAAATGTTTTTTATACACATTCCTAGGAAGTCATCATTGCAAATATGCCACAGCAGGAAGGCATAACTAGGAACAATGGAATATCATGGTAAAATTGACTTCAGTTTAACATACATATGGTAAAACTTTCTAAAAAAAACTATCTACAGATGAAATGGGTACTTCATGAAGTAGTAGGTTTCCTATTACAAGGAGACAGATTTTGATTCAGTATAAGGAAGAATTTTCCAGCTATCAGAGAATATCCCACCTTCTGCTGGAAGCCTTTCCTGGTATGTCCTTCTTCATCCCCATAGGTGCTAGTGCCTTCCCCTCTGAGACTGCCTTCCATCCACTCCATATTTATCTTGCATACCAAATTACTCATATGTGGTCTCCCCCATTAGAACATGCGCGTCTTAAGGGCAAGGACTGTTCTTGTCTTTGTATCCCCAGCACTTAAAACAATGTCTGATACATAATAAGTGCTTAATAAATGCTTTTGTTTGTTTAAGTGTTGGCTATGTGCTGAGCACTGGGAATACATATACAAGCAGAAAGAAAAACAGTCCCTACCCTCAACAGGCTTACATTCTAATGGAGGAAGACAGCAAACAAAAAGGAGCTGAAAAGGAGGGGAGGGGATGTTTTTGAGGTCCAAACGAAGTCTGGAAGTGGGCAGCAATGATTTGTGGATCGTTTTTCAAGGAAATTATAAAGAGAATTAATTCATTGAGTAAGAAGTTGGACTAGATTGCTTCCAAGGATTCTTCCAGTTCTACGGTCCTGTGAATATACATAGCATCATATAGTTCAAATTCGGATTGTTGTATTTTTTTTTACATGGCAGTAATAAAGTCAGTTCATGTTGACTTGTTATTCATAGTTTGTTATTAAGAAAGACCACGACTTTTTAAAATTAAGTGGAACATTTCTCATAAGGGGTTTATAGTCTTAACACAGATTCTTCTAACCTCCACTCCAGCCACTACCACTATCACCCCACCCTGTCCTGCTATCAGTCACAGACCTTTAAGTCAACCGTAGATGAACATTATATATAAAGTCTTGGTGCTGAAAGAGATTAGAGAACATCTAGTTCAGTTCACAGACTGTAAGCTAAGAATGGTTTTTACCTTTTAAAATGAGATACAGCATAAATACCTTATAAAGTATAAATAAAGTATTTTGAAATGTAAAAAGTATTGGTGGGGAGCCAGATTGGCCCAGGGCTGTAGTTTGCTGACTTCTGATCTGGTCTGATCCTCTTTTTCTAATGAAGAAGCTGAGGCCCAGCGAGATGAACTTATTTGCCTAAGGTCACAGTTAGTGGCAAAAGAGATGAACAGACAAAAATCCAGGTCACTTTATAGATCTGCTGTTCTTTTCATTACATGATGGTACTTCCTTTAAATTGTTCCTCATGAGGAAAATATGAGGGACCCATGATCTGTTGTGAAGCTTAATTAAACTTTATACCAAGTTATTCCCCATGATACTTTGAAGGTATTTATCAATGAATGTGGTGGGAGTAAATCTTAATGAAGCAGTTAAGAAGCTGGTGTCCTATATTTGGAGGAGAAGGTTAGGGATTGGTTTGTTTCTTTCCCACTGCCCAGGAATATTAGACAGACTTGTTTTCCCTTCCATTATTACTTCATTTCTCCTGTGTTGATGCCTGTCTTCATTGAAGCTCCTTTTGTTGAAGCGCAGCTGTTGCTCAGGTCACTTTTCTTATTCTGGCCACTGTCACAGGAAAACAATTAACTGTGGCAAGTTCTTATTCCCAGGAAGTGCCCGCTGGGATTTTTTGTTTCATTTAACTCATATTTTTCTTATTTCACTCCCTCAGTATCCTTTGAAGACATTTAAGATCCTAAAGGGACACTTGTTTCTTCTTCTCATGTCTTAGAATGTTAGTACCATATCATCACATAATTCCTACCAATTTCTCAAATACATTGACTTTTCCAGGTTTCTCCTGACTCTGGTGTTTTCATTTCAAAGTTCTCTGGTCATTTTATCAAAATTACTTGAAAGTCCTCTATTCAATTAAAGATAATTTTTTTTTTCTGTAAGGTTATACTCTACATTGTGCAGGGTAAGTTATTCTTGTTTGTAAGCCTATATCATTTGCCTTTGGAATATTGTATTCCTAGATCTCCATTCATTTTTAGTAGAAGCTTACAATTCTTATGTGTTCCTAATTACGATCCCTTGGTGTTTGAAATGCTTTTTTCTGGATGCTGGCAATTTTTTTTTTCCTTTCATGTGGGAGCCTCTGGATTTTGACTGACTTCCCTGGGACTTTTCCTTTTAGAGTTCCTTTCAGATGGTGATTGGTGGAATTTTTCTATCTCTACTTTTTCCTCATATTTTACTCTATCTGAAATGTTTTCATTTATGATCTTGAAAGAAAAGGTTCTGGGAGCAGTTAGATGGCGCGGTGGATAGAGCACTGGCCCTGGAGTCTGGAGGACCTTAGTTCAAATCGGCCTCGGACACTGGACACTTCCTAGCTGTGTGATCCAGAGCAAGTCACTTCCCTGATTGCCTCACCCAAAAAAAAAAAAAGAAAAAAAGAAAAAAGAAAGAAAAGAGAAAAAAAAAAAAGAAAGAAAAGATTCTGTCCCAGGGAGTCATTAGATTTGTTTGGTCTATTCTGGTTATTAGGGAGTCCATTACTGGATTAGGTTTACCATTTTCTCTTTTAAGCTCTTTATTATCTTTCCAGTTCTTCCCTCATTTTTTATCTCTTGCTCCATTTCTTTTAAGTATTTGTGTAATCCTTATAGAGGGGCAGCTAGGTGGCACAGTAGATAGAGTGCTGGGCCTGGAGTCAGAAAGACTTATCTCCTCAGGTTCAAATCTGTCTTCAGACACTTAGCAGCTGTGTGACCCTGGACAAGTTACTTAACCCTATTTGCCTCAGGTCTTCATCTGTAATAAAATGAGCTGGAGAAGGAAATGGCAAACCGCTCTAGTACCTTTGCCAAGAAAACCCCAAATGGAGTCACAAAGAGTGGGACATGACCAAAACAATTGAACAATGAAAATCCATTTTTCCTTTAGTCTCTGTTTTCAGTTGTTATAGTTACTCTTGTGGGGGATTTTTAAATTTGCACTAGTTTTTGACACTGTTGAGTGTTTTCTTTGATTTAATGATCTCTCCAACTTTAGTTCATAAATTGAGGCTTTGTGCCCAAACCAGACTCCACCCCCTGCTGTGTTACAGGATAGGGTTCTTAAAGGCTGTCCCCATTCTAGTCCATCTTCCACTTAGCTACCAAAGTGACCTTCCTAAAGTTTAGATCTGACCATATCACACCTACTCAATAAACTCCAGTGACTCCCTATTACCTTCGGTATAATTGGCATTTAAAGCCCTTCACAATGTGACCTTTTTCTTCCTTTGCAGTCTTACATTTTACTCTTCTACCTGCTCTACAATTCAGCTACATTGGCCTTCTAGCCGTTCCTGCCAAACAGAAATCAATCTCCCAACTCCATGGCTTTTCACTGGCTATACTGCATTCCTAGAATGCTCTTCCTCCTCGCTTGTCCTTCCCATCTTCTCTGGTTTCCTTCAATACTCACCCACCTTTGGCAAGGGGCCTTTCCTGGTCCCTTCTCAAACCTTGTGAGATTAGCTTTCATCTACTCTATATCTTGTACATATTTAGTTGTTTGCATATTATCTCCATATTGAAGTGTGCACTTTCTTTGAGGGGAGTGACTATGTTTTTATCTTTCCTTGTATCCCTAGCACTTAGCAGATTGTCTGGTAAATCGTAAGTGCTTAATAAATGTTTATTGACTGACTGATTTCAGTTAATCTACTAAATTTATGAGATTTTTCCCTTGGCTCTATTCTTTTTTTTTTCCACATGATTTTTATACCTGGTAGACAATTGCTTATTGCTTTGTAGCTTAATTGAGATGAAGAAGTTAGATAATAAAAGGAAGAGATGATTAAGTATCATTCACTTTTTCACTTGCTGTGGGTAACATATTGCAGCTTGGATCCCTTGGGTTCATCTGTGTCATCGGCGTCAAGTTACCCACATAAAAATAATTTATTATAGTTTTGGCAATAAAATATCTGCTGGGATGAAAACAAGGTAAGTGAATTACTTAAGTAAATAAGTAACATATTTACTTAATTGGCGTTTCCTTGTCATTATATCATGGATTATTAGAGCTGAAAGAGACTTTATAACAAAATCATCTAAGACTATAGAACATAGAAAAAAATTTAGAGGAATCTGAATTTTATAAATAAGGAAGCCCAGAGAGCTATGGGAAATGACTTGCCCATGGCTATTTAGCAGGTAATTAATGGTAAAGCTAAAATTAGAAACTATATCTTCTATATTATATCCCTTCACTGATTCTCTAGGTCAACTTTTGATTATCCATGTTCATGTTGAGGCACAAAAATACAAATGGTTCAGTACAAAATAATTCAAAATTCAAAGGTAATTTAATCCAAGTGGTCCTTTTAAGGTAGAAGATTCCAGGGAAGTTGTAAAAATTTAGCCTACCAGTGATCAGAGAGAAGCAGTTACTTAACTGCCAATCCCTGTTGAGTTCTTTCCTTGTTTTTGTTCTTTCATTTCATCCTAAGGATGTGACCTAGTCTGTAAGAAAATATTATATGAAATTAATAATGAACCATAGAGATGCAAAAGGGTAGATCTGTATGTCTGGCATCATCTAAGTTTAAGAAGAACTAACCTCACATATGAGATAAAGAAGCCAAAAAGTAAGACAAAAGACAAATTGCAGCAACAGTCTAATGAACATGAATCTTTGGACTTGAGAAAATGGTATCAATTATTTAGGTAACAATGTGAATTATTAATCTTTGGTACATGAGAAGAGGAATAATTAAGATTTTTAGTTTTGGAATAAGTTGTTTAGAAACTCCATGTCTAGAAAATCTATTTTATTAAATAGATATAAAAGTTCTTTGATTAAAAGGAGTTATTTTATTTTTTGTAGTAACATGGTTTTAATACTCTTTAACAATAAGGGCATTAACCTAAATCGTAACTGAATTTTCCAAGTAACAGCGTGACAGTAATTTTATCTCCTATGTTTTCTTTTTGGTCATTTTAGAGGTGTGTTTGATGCTTCCCTGAAAATGGCTGGGTTCTATGGATTGTATACATGGTTGACTCACACTGTATTTGGAATCAATATTGTCTTCATCCCATCAGGTAACCATCATACCATAAACTCAGTTGTGTTCTTTTTAAAGATATTAAGAGCATTTTATAGAAAATTGACATTTTGGTTAGGGGCATGTGTTATTCCCCAGATTTGGAGTATTACTTTTTCTAATTCTGTCTCAGAAATCTTTGGAGAGTTAGACTTGGTGTATGGTTTGCCATATATTTTAAAACTGTTGTGGTGATTATCTAACGGCAGACATTTTAGTAGCCTTGTGATTATGTCCTACAGAATGTTGTTATTATTATTGCTATTTTCTGGGGGCCGAGATTCGTTATTCCTCTACTGCTACTTGAGCTATCTACACATCTTATCTGAGTTCCAGGTAATTCCTGGGATCATCTAGTACCCTCTTTATAATTGAATTCCTTTCGAGTTCATTCTGTGTGTTACAAAGTTAGAGATGATCTGGCTCAGGCCCCTCATTTTTATAGATGAGGGTACTGAGACTTAGAAGGATGAAGTAACTGTCAAAGGTCACACAGCCTGATAGTGGAAGAACTGAGACCACAACCTTGTTCTTTTGATTTCCCAGTTGAGTTTCTGTCCATTATACCATATTACCCTCACCAGTTTTTTCCTCAGTGTAGAATGGCTTCAATTCTCAAAGATTTTTTTTCTTTTCTATAGACATTTGTCATCCTAAAGGGACCTTACCTAGAGCTACCTTTCACTAATACCTTCTTTCTCCATTCATCCATGCTCTGCAGTGTTTGTGACCCTAACCTCACCCTATTTTAACCAAATGGCACATAGAACTAAGAACTCAACTGCCTCATGAGTCAGTTCCTTCTATTTCCAGACTGCCCTAATGGTTAGGAAATTCTTTTATTAAACCAGAATCTTCCTCTTCCTAACTTCCATTCATTGATTCTGATTATTCCCTCAGAAGCCACATGGTTCAGGGACTCTCTTCTTGAAAACAGTTTTCATGTCTAACTCCCAAGTGTTCTCTTCTGTGTGCTGAACATTCCCTTTTCCTGTGACATGGTTTCAAGTTTTCTCATTATCCTGCTCTGTCTGATCTTTGCCTTCTAACCCTGTAAGAGAGATCCTGACCTAGAAACCTTTTGTTTGGGGCTACCGTTTGGATTCCATTTTATTGTATAGATACAAAAGTTCTTTGTAATTTAAAGGGGTTATTAATTTTATTTTTCATAGTAATCTGATTTTAATACTCTTTACCATTAGTTCAAATCTGGCTTCAGACACTCAACACTTACTAGCTGTGTGACCCTGGGCAAGTCATTTAACCGTATTGCCTAGCCCCCCCCCAAAAAAAACTACTCTTTAACGATAGGGGCATTACCTTAAATTATAATCATATTATGCTAAAAAAGAAATGTTCTTATTCTATGATAAATGTTTAGGAATATTACCATTTCTAGAAATAATTTCCATTACTGAAATAGTAAAAATAGTAAAGATTATGTTCAGAAACACAAAAAAGTACCTGGAGCAGAAATCAAAGGTCACCCTAAGATTATAAACATGAAAAAATAGGTTTAAATCAGGGGATTTTATATAATAGCCTTTTGACAGTCTGGTAAAGCCTGTGTACTGCTTCTGAGTATAATATTTTTAAATGCATGAAACACATAGAACTATATTGAAGTAGTTAAATGGCTCTGTGGATAGAGTATTGGAAGACCAGAGTTCACATCCAGCTTCAGATATTTACTAACTTTGTGACCCTGGACAAGTCCCTTAATCTCTGTTTGCCTTGGAAGCAACTAGGTAGCTCAGTGGGTAGAGCACTGGGCCTGGAGTCAGGAAGACCTGAGTTCAAATCTGGTCTCAGACACTCACTAGTTGCATGACCCTGGTCAAGTCACTTAACCTCTGTTTGCCTAATCCACTGGAGAAGAAAATGGCAAACCATTCCAATATCTTTGCCAGGAGAATTCTGTATGGGATCACGAAGAACTGGACACAACTGAACAACTGAAAAACAATATTGAAGTAGTCTTCAGAATACTTTTTTACAAACAGGTTCATGACTTCAAGGTTTAGAAAGAAAAGAAGCTTAAAGTCTCTAGACATGTTGCGCTTGAGGTATTGGTAGGATATCTAGGTCCAGTTAATCTGAAAGCAGCTAGAAATGTTGACCTGAGGCTCATAAAGAGAGGTCAGGGCTGGAAGGATAGATTTAATATGTAGAAGTAGAAAAGGACCAAAGACAGACCCTTGGGGAACATCCACATCTAGAGATCAGAAAATGGACAAAGACCCCAAAGAAAAGATTAGAGAAGTAGAAGAATCAGTCGATAAGCATTTATTAAGTACTCACTATGTGCTAAGTGTTAGGGATATAAAGATGAAAATAAAACATTCTTCATACCAAGGAACTTAGATTCTACTAAGGAAAATAATCTGTATACATATAATTAAATATAAAGTAAGTTGGGGGTGGGGGGGCAAGTGGGGCATTAGCAGCAAAGGGAACCAAGAAGAGCCTCATGTAGGAGGGGGCACTTGAACTGAGCTTTGAAGGACGCTAGGTATTTTAGGATATGAAAGGAAAGAGTACTGTCCAGACATGAAGGGCAGACTACAAATACATGGGGACATGATACAGCATGTCGTGTGTCAAGTAGGCCAATTTGACCCAAATAGGGTGTGACGGGGAGAAATGTGCAATATTCCTAGAAAAGCCGGAGTCAGATTACAAAAGGCTTACTTTTTTTAAAAAATAAGTTTTTATTGATATCTTTTTTTGACATCACCATAGTTTCCTTCAGTACTCCTCCCTCTTGCCCTCCCAGAGAGCCATCCCTTATTTCAAATAGTATTTTTTAAAAGACAAAAAGAAAAAAAATAAAATAAAAGACAAAAAGAAAAAGGGGGGGGGGGAATCAGCAGAACAGCAACGCATTGGGAAAAGTCTGAGAATAAATACAATGTACAACATTTGGGGACCTCCCAGCTCTACAGAGGGTTAGGGTGGGAATGTCTTCTCAAATCTCTTCTTTAGAGCCAAACTTGTTATTTATAATTTTGCAACATTTATAAAAGGCTTTCATTGCTAAGCAGAGGAGTTTGTATTTTATTCTAGAGATTATAGGGGGCCATTGGAGCTTGTTTGAACATGGGAGTGACATGGCCAAACCTAGGCTTTAGAAATATCACTTCAGTTCAGGAGATTGTATTATAATGGGGAAAGATTTGAGGAAGAGATACCAATTAAGAGGCTGTGGCAGTAGCCTAAGCTAGAGGTGATAAGGGCCTGAACTAGGCTGACAGCCTTGAAAGGAAAGAAAAAGAGACTAATGGCAAGAGAGGTTGTGGATTTGACGAATGAGTGGAGATGTGGCATGAAGGGAGAATTAGGAATCTAGAATGACTCCACAGTTGTGAAATTAGGGAACTAGAAGGATAGTAGTGCTTTTGATATAAATAAAGGTCAGAAGAGACGTGGGTTGGGGGGAGGAAGGCAGATGAGTTTAGTTTGGGGCATATTAAATTTGAAATGCCTATAGGACATCAAATTGGAAATGTCCAGTGGTCAGCTGGTGATGTGAAAGACTAGAGTTCAGGAGAGAGGCTGAGATTATATAAATAGATTTGAGGGTTATCTGGGAGACAGAGCCTTGGGATTACATATGCACATAGGGAGTGGTGGAGCAACCAGATAGGTAGGAAGAGAACCACAGGAGAACCATCTTGAAAACACAAGAAAGAGTATGAGGAGATGAATTGGGAGGAGAGGGTGGTCACTGGGGTCAAGTGCTTCATGCAAAAAAAGTCAAGAAAAATGAAGACTGAGAAGAGGCAACTGATGTCATTGGTCACTTTGGAAAAAGAAGTTTGAGGTGATGAGAGTCATGAAGTCAGAATGTAGATTATAAGGAATTTAGAAAGGAAGTAAGAGGCAGTGAGTGAAGCTGGGTGTTTCTGGTGATTTGGCTGTGAAAAGGAGGGAAAAGAATTATAACATGAGGGGACAGTAGCTTTAAGTAAGAATTTTATAAGGATGGGCTTTTCTGTGTAAGCAACAGTGAAGTTTCCAACAGATAAGGAGAGATTGAAGATTAGAGAGAATAAGAGGTGATAGTTGAGGAAAGGTGGCTACCAAGAGAGGAGCCAGTATGAAGGAAACAGGATCAAGGAGACAGTAACTAGATTCATGGAACCAAACATTTCAAAAACAAAGGTAGTATCTCCTGCTTGGGACTATGGCAGGTTGAGTAGGAACACTACAGGTTAAATGACACATTGGTGTTTAGTTTTCAGGTGTCAGGTGCTTCATCCTTTGTAGCCCAGGTCGACTTCTTGTCTAGTTCAAGCTTTCTTCATTTCCTGAGTCACCTGTATAACTTCACTCAAGTCACATAATGTCACTGACGTTCCATTTTCTTCTTTGTAGAATGAGAAAGTTGGATTAGATGAGCTGTAAATTCCCTTCCACCTCTAAATCCTGTGAACTTTAAGTTCCAGGTTGGCTTAAAGTTTGCACTATAAAAAACCAGCACATTCCACCTTCCCAGTTTTAGAGTGGTACAGGCAATCTTCAGACTGACACAGGGCCCTGGTTCTGCTCCCTTACATCTCCAGGTAAGGTAGCCCATGGGGATCGCCTTCACGAGGAGATACCTGGAGCTTACCACATTCTGAATATATCTTCATCTTTGTCAGAAACAAGTTTTGGGTCACTTGTGAAAGAACGGTGCCAAATACCTTGTTGGCAGCTTCTAGGCCTGGGAAAGAAACTTGGTCATTAGCAGTTTGGCAAGGAAGGTGTTCCTGCTGCTACTGAAAAGTTGTTATTGGCATTTAATTGATTGGCGCCTCTCCTGTTTGTTACAACTCTCACAAGTGCTTCTCTCATTGGGTTCTTTTAAAAGCCTTTTAAGATAGACATGGCAGAGAATGTTGTCCCCATTTCATAGATGAAGAAACTCAGTCCTGGAGAAGTGATATGACTTGCGTGGCAGGGCTGAGACAAAAACATACTTCAAGTGTTCTTTCCACTTCAGCAGGCTCTGTGTGTGGGAATTCTTCAGTAAACACTATTCCAGTGAACTGGAAGTTCACTGAAGCTTGACTTCAGTTAATCAGTTTAACCTTCACTTATTTTTTAAATACATTAATCCAGTACACTACATACCTTGAACATTCCAATGAATTTGGGTTATTTTACTGTATGTGAATTGGGGGGGGGGTTCTATTGCAGAGAATTAACAGTTTTATTTACTATTTTTCTGTAGTATGAAGTTTATTTTCTTTTGACTTTATTAGCATTAGCAGCAATCCTTGGAGCAGTACCATTTCTGGGAACGTATTGGGCAGCAATACCGGCAGTCCTGGACCTGTGGCTTACTCAGGGAGAAGGATGTAAAGCCGTCTTGCTTCTGGTTTTTCATCTCCTACCAACCTACTTTGTAGATACTGCAATCTACTCTGATATATCAGGGTAAGTATTTCACAAAAGGGAAAGCAGTATTAGTTGTAATTATATCAATGTCTTCACATCTTGATAAAAATTCTTTTTACTCCCTTGTGTTTCTGTTACCATTGTAAAATTTTAATGAAAACTGACTTCATAAAATAGGGCTATTTATGTTACTGAAGAAACATATTTGGTGTATAAATAGACTGCAGTGATACTGAATTATGTGCAAAAGTTGACATAAAAAATAACATTCAGGAATGTATGAGGAATCAACAAGCATTTATTAAATGTCTGTTCTGTGCCAAGGATTGTATTAGACATTGAATTGGAAAGTAAAATGAGCCAGTCATGTGCCAAGAGTGAGAGATAACAGACAGATTGGGTGCTGCAGTTACCCTTGAAATGTGAAGACTTCTTATTTGTTGGGGGAATGCAAGAAAGATTCTTTAAAGGAAGATACAGATGTGAATTGGCCAGGTTGAAAAAATGGGGATGAGTTATAATCTGCACCATTGGAGTGAATTACCCACATCAGTGTGATCACAGATCCATTGAAGAGTTAAAGTAAGAAAGTATATAATTGAGTGTCAGAATAAGTGAAAATTGTCGGCAGACTCATGTTTTAGTAGTATTTTCTATGGAGAAAGAAATATTACCAGGTGTATGCGAGAATGAAGAGTCAATATTTTATTTCAGAACCTTTCCATTAAAATAACTTTTTAAAATCAAATATCCACATCTTTACATAATTTTCCTTGTCCCATCTAATAATTTCAGCTGTTTTGTTGTTGTTTAATTTTGGTCCTGACCTGTGAGGAAGTCCAAACATAGGAATTCCATTGACGCAGATCAGCAACTTAACTTGCAGTTTTAGAGTTGCCCAGGGCAGCAGAGGTTAAATGGCCTGCCCATGTCAAAGAAGCAAGCCACAGGCATTCCCTTACTCCGTGGCTAGCCTTTTATTTGTTACATTACTCTATCTCTTGGTTTCAACATAAATATTTAATTCTGACATGTAGCAATTCCATTTCAGCCCATATTCTCTTATAACATTGTACCTTCTGGGGACAAAGAACTGGATTTCTCTTTTAAAAATATTTTTTTTCTATTCTAAAGTGTTTGTAAATGTTAAAGTTTGGGGATTTTTTTTAAGGCAGAAAACTTTAAAAAGTAGTCTATGTCAGAAGCCTATGATAGTTTATAAATTCTGCTAGAAACCTGCTACAACAAAGAAAACATTTCCTATATTAATTGAGCATTAATCAGAGAGGGAAGGTTGATTAGAACCAATGTAATGTTCAAGGAGAAACATCTCTTTGATTATAAAAAGACCACCACATTGTTTTGCTCTTATCTGGAGACTTACACAGCTTCTTGCCTATGTATGTGCACACACAATAGTAACCCTTCTTACATCCAAGGAAAATGAAACAGAGAAAACCACAGGAAGAATCCTTGTCCCCTAAAATAAAGAACAGAAAAAGATGATTATTTAAGAGTGCTCTAAACTGGTTAGGAAAGCTAAAGAGGCAAATCAATGCCTTGACTTCTCTCCGGTAAGTTGGAAATAGACTAGTAAAGACTCTTGCTGCTAAATTGCTCTAAAGAAAAATCAGAGGAGGAGAATAGGTCACAGATTTGCAGCACACGAGGCCTGGGGAATTTTGATATATTGAGCACAAGCAAAAGAAAGTTAGAGGTTTCTCAAAGTACAAAGAACTAGAATTGTAGTAGTGATTGTTTAACAGGTAAAATATACTGGAAAAGGATATTTCATTTTTACCCTGGCATTATATTTCCTCAAACCTTGCTCTTAATTTTGAATCATATTACTTATAATTAGAAAATAATAAATATTTATTCTGTTATTTTAATAAGATGTTTAAAGGAGGATGGTATTTGACTGGCATCATTGGGGAATGAGGCATTTTATGTGTGAATTTTCTATATAATTGAAATATACTCTTTTGACCTTTCTGTCTCAGAGCACTTGAGCTTTGTAGTGGTCATTTACAGCTTTGAAGACTTTTTCATACTTACCTTGAATTTCATTACTTGATTCTGGATGGTTCAAATTGCCAGAAGTCTGATCATCAAAGAAGTGGGAAGTGGGTTTTTTTGTTTGTTTTTTGGAGAGACTGGGCCTGCAATTTCATATTTGTTTATTTATTTATTCATATTTCAATTGCATAAGAAATTGCAAATGAATAAACTCCCTCTAATAATATATCTGCTCTTCAGCTTACAACCTTGAAGACTTGCCTGGATTGTGGGTCATTATTGTGGCTTTTTCCATTAAAATAACGTAATGGAATTGTGTTATACTGACCTGTTAACCCATGCAACTGTATTCTTCAGACACCACTGTTCCACTGGAAACAATGATCCAAATCATAGAAGTTATGTCCTAGGAGTAAATAATCAGTTTCTCTAATACTGATCTTCCCATTCAAACTTATAAAGTTATAATAAAAATCACAGACCTCATGGACATGAAACTTCTGTAAATTAACCTGATTACAGTCAGCTCTCAAATGCATACATGAATCAGTTATGTCATTGACTTGGAAAATTCTCCAACAATGCATATCACAACTCATCCTTGGTTGTCCCATCCTGTGCCAATCTTGCCCATGTCCTCCTATAAATTCACCATGAGTTCCCCACCCCCCACTCCAATCTTATTTCCTTACTTTCTTCTCAAATTTCAATTAACTGCATTAATTGGGGAAGGAGTGGAGAGATAGTGGTGCTGAGGATTAAACATTTCCTATGCTGTTTTTATAATGAATTCATGATTTAAATTTACTCTTAAAATGTATGCTTTTTATATCATTATTTTTGTAGAATAAGATCACATAGCTTGTTTTCAAATTGTCGTGAATTTTTTGTTGTTTTTTTTTTAATGTTTTCTTAAAAAGTAAATTTATATTGAACAACAGTACAATCAGCTGAACTTGCTTAGTAATTATTGACATTTAAATTAATTTCAGTGCATAAACTATAGTGATTTTTCAGGAATTCCCTGTGTGACCTCCTTAGCATTCTTTCTCATTTACTTTTCCCCTTAGGGTTGTAGATAGTTTTTATTTTACTTTTCTGGTTCATTTTTTTTAGACTACCTTGTATAGATCTTAACAGATTTCCCTGTATATATCATACCTGTTAGTCCTAATTACATTATAGCAGTGGTTTTCAAAAATTTTTTTGTTCAAAGCACAGTATTAATTCCCATAGGGATTTTTTTTCCCTTTCTTTGTATCCCTAGTGATTAGTACACTGCTTGGCATATAGTAGGTGTTTAATATGTACTTATTGACTGATCAACTGACCATAGGAATCACAGCACAATATAAAAGAGTCAAGACATTTAAGTATGTATGAGATTGTAAGTATAAGTTCTACACAATTCCAACACGCTTAGCTAAAACTTAATGTACACCATTTGAGAACCACTGCATTATAATATCTACTGTGTAATGCACTCCATTTGGACTTTTATGTTGCTTCCAGTTTTTGTTTTTACAAATAACATTGCTATGAAAATCTTTTTATAGATAGCTCTTTTGTTTTTTATTACACTTTCAGGGTATATTTCTAGCCATGGAACTATTGTGTCAAAGAGTGTAATTTTTTTTTTAATTTTTTTTTTAATTTTCAGTTCCAAATTCTCTCCCTCTCTTTATCCCCTCCCCCACTCATTGAGAAGTCAAGAAATATGATACCCATTATACATGCAAAACATATTTCCACATTAGCCATTTCAAAAAAAAATATGATTAATTTTGTAACTTGTACTATGTATTGTCAGATTTCTCTCCAGAAAGATATTTAAAATGTAGAGTTAGACCAACAATAGATAAATGTACCTGTTCCTCCTCAGCCTTGCTAGCATTGCATTTAGTTACTTTTAATCATGTTTGCTCATTTGATGAGTGATGTGATGCCTCAAAGTAGTTTTCATTTACATCGCTGTTTATTAGGAAAGTTGTGTTTTTTGGGGGTTTTTTTTTGAGTGATTATCAGGATGGTCTGTTTCCTGTTTAAAAAATTCTTTTCATATGCTTTGGCCATTTATTTGACTAGAAATTGCCATTTTGACTTTTTAACAGTTCCTTAGTTTTTAGATGTCAAGTTTTTAAAAGCCATGTTTGCCCAACTGATATATCCTTTCACATGTAATCTGTTTATGTTATTATTCCAGAGGAGGCCATCCTTACTTGACGGGTTTAGCAGTGGCTGGTGGAGCATACTACCTAGGCCTAGAAGGAGCGATCATTGGCCCTATACTTCTCTGCATACTCGTAGTTGCCTCTAATATCTACAGTGCCATGTTACTAAGTCCTACAAACCCCACGCCCACCCCAAGTCAGACACTGGGTCCTCAACAGACACAACAGTAAGTTGAGGTAGAGAAATATCTCTAAACTGAGTGCTAATATTGAAATATAACTGATGTTTTTGCTCTTTTCCATGAGATTTGATTTAGTCAGTCGAACAGCAGATAAAATACTTGAGTGTCTATACTGTATTCAGAGCTGTAGAGAATGTGAAAAAAAAAAATATGTAGCCTAGCCCTGCTTTTGAGAAATTTATAGTCTTGTTCGTCTTGTTCAGTTGAAGCCAAACAACAAATCTGTTGTGAGGCTGTTTTAAAATCCTCTTAAATTTATGTTCTGTTTGTGCATCCTTCATTAAATTATTGAGTGTAGAGATCCCCTGTGAGTTAGAGTTTTAGAGCTGGGTCTACATTAAACTCATAGTTTATAGGCTAAAGGAAAAGAGAAATGAAGTTTTTGTAAAAAGAATAAAAGGAGAGAGAGGTATTCAGGTACAAAAAGCTTTTTTTTAATTCACACCTGGCCCTTTTGTTGCTTTTGCCTCTTGATAACGATAATAAAATGAAATGTGGCTATTCCTTATTTAATAAAATAAAAAGGCACTGCCTTTTTTCCCTTGGTCAAAAAAAGTGAGATCCCAAAAGCACATCTAACACAACATTATCTAAGTTGTAGGTTGAAATTAAAATAATTTTACAAAAGATTTTGACCAGCTTACCCATGTAACCTAACCAGAGAGTTAAAAATTCATTAATTCTGCTATCTAGTTAGGTCCTTGCTTCTCAGGGATTAGGCACTACTCCTACACACACATTTTTTTGTATCTCTGATAAGTACTTTTAATTTGCATAAAAATAAGTGTTATGGGGGGGGGTGGCTGTTACTAGGCTGAATATTCAGCTCCCTGTGATAAATTTGAAGCTAGGAGGTTTTTCAGATTGCTTTCACAGTTTGCTTCAATTTGATTTCAAATTTCTGTATTGGAAAAAGGGTGAAAGGTAGTATAGTATATTGGAATGAGTATTGATGGAAAAATCGTATTGAACTGGTTTTGTCATGGTTCTACCAGGAATGATATTGAGGAAGATGCTTCCCTCCTCCAAATATATTTCCCCTTTAGGAGCTGAACTAAATGAACCCCTTCCAGCTTTAATATTCCACGTTTTATTCACCTATCCTTAGCTATAATTAATATTTCCAAAAAGATTGTCAAATGGCCTAAAATATTGTATATTTTGTATCAACTTCTTCCTACGTCTTTACCTCAAGCAGGATATTTTATGTATCTCTTAGATGGAATACCTGTGAATTCAAAATTACCTATGTTAAATATCGTTAGTATTTTCAAAGGGCATCAAAGGTAAGAGTGCCTGAAAAGTGTTTTTATCTAGAAGTGCCATTAATAAGCAAGTGTTCTGGTATACAAGTAAGTGTTAATTTAAGCTACCCAAAGCTATGGTACCCAAAAAGCCTGATAGAGTTTATAAGTAGATTTGCCTTTAGTTGCAAAAACACAACTCTGTTTAAATATGATTTTTTTCCCTAAAACATGAATAGGTTTTTGTTTTTTTTTCAGAATGTAAAAATATGTAGGGATACAAAATTCACTCAGGAAAGGTTCTTAGGGCCATAAACACAAAATCTCTCAGCACTGTGGTCCTTGAGTCCTAGTATATTCACCCTACCTGAAAATAGGCAAAGAGATGGAGCTATGCTGAGAATGCCTGGCAGGGCATTAGGGACTATTAGACAAGTAGCAGCAAGTGTGCTTTTCCCTCACCAAGAATGTCTGCCAGGGCAAGCTCAGCCTTCCCTAAAGCCAAAAGAAGCCATGTGCATCATAAGCAATTCCACCCCCACCCACCTAACAGTTTCCATTTTAATAGCCTTTGGATATGTTCATTACAGGTATAAAAGGACTATAAATTTTTAATTGATTCATAATCTGTCAGAGATGGAAGAGACATCCAACCCATCTCTGTTGTTTTTTTTTTTAATAGGTGGGGAAACTGGGTCTTTACTGTCTGTTTTGGTTTAGGTAAATATAAGTATAGTAATATAAAAAGGAGTTTCTTTCCCTGCTGTTAGATTTTCTCTTGAAAAATAAACAGTTGGGGCAACTAGATGGCGCAGAGCACCTGCCTGGAGTCAGGAGGACCTGAGTTCACATCTGCCCTCAGACAGTTATTAGCTATGTGACTCTGGGCAAGTCACTTAACCCCAATTGCCTGAAAAAGAAAAAATTAAACAATTTTCCTTGAAGTAAAGACATTTTCTTATGTTACTACTTTCAGAAGAATTTCTGAAGATCCAAAATCATCAGAGTGATACTTGCACCAACTTCTTTAAGAAATTCTCCTTCAGTTGAATTCAGAACAGCAATGGACTTCTTTCCTCCCAGCTGTAATGATCAAGGAAGGTCCAGTGAAGAAGCATTTTGGAAAGACAATGTGTGTACTGGCTTATTGCAAAAAAGAACAGATGCTGCTGGTGGCTTTGTTTATTAACATGCAACTTTACAACAGAGAAACTCATTTGATGACTTATTTTTTAGAAAATGACCTTGAAAGCTTTTAAGTTATACACTGGAGTCATGGCTGTTACCTGCTCGAACAACCAATATGGATGTTTTCCTTTGTGGTAATCAGTTTTGTTCAAATGCCTTTGAAAAGAGCAAAATCATAGCTGTTTTTTCCTGAAGTGTCAAGGGAAATGAAGGATATATGTGCTTACAGTAATTTTAAGAGCTCTAACGTACCTGTTATTAAAAGTGCATATAACATAATTAATTTATTCTGCTTTAAGAAATTTGTTTTAAAATATTTCTATAATAACCACTTTTCCATGAAGAGTGCTTTCAAGAAACTTAAGAGATTTACAGCATTCAACCGTGTGAAGAAGAAGGATGATAATCTTTCCATCTTCTTTCCCTTCCTCTTTACCATTGTTAAAAAACAACAAACTGGTATGAAAACATCTGACTTGGAATTTAAATTTTTACTCCTAGGTGACCCAGAAAGATTTCCCCAAGGATAAAAATGTAGCCACATTCCTGATATTGAAATGAAGTACTTTTTTGGGCTGCTTTTGCTAGACCTGCAATTATTTTTAAAAATACAATGTACAATTATGCATTTTCCCCTATGTTTTAAATGGGAATCTCAAGTATAATAATGGTTTGATTTCTAAATCCAGATTTTCTTCATATTTGAAATTCTGCTCACATCGTTTATTTTATTTATTTATTTTTAATAATAATGCCTTAAGTTTATAACTTTTTAGAGCATTGTTATTACTGTTACTATTTTTCATCCACACAGATTGAGATAAGGTATAGCAGGTATTTATTGTCTCTATTTTACAGATAAGAATATTAAGGGCATGCATCGTTTTATGGCTGGAAGGGATCTCAGTCATCAAATGCTACCCCCTTGTTTTAAAGATGAGAAAACTGAGGCCCAGAATAGTTATTGCCCAGCCTCTCATATGTGGTAAAGCAGTGGTGTTGGCATTGGAATCCAGGTCTTCTGACAGAGAAAACTGATACACTTTCTGCTATAACACACTGACTGCCTAGTGAATGCTTCAGAATATATAATTTAATCAATATGGATACTTCCTGCCAATTTATAACACTTCCACATCTTAGTCTTTATTAAAAGAGTCTCATAAGGTGTTATGGCCATAAAACTTTAATTAACTAGTAGCCAGCTTCCGGGTGATGATGAGCCTCTCTGAATTTAGTTGAGCTTGTCTTTGGTTGGCTAAAACCTTCCAGGGCTTGTACTCCATTTGCATATCTTTTGAGAGTCAGGGTCATCTCCTTACCACAGTGGAGTATAGGAAGAGGATTTCAGAAAACGGACATTTTTATAATATTTTCAGTTGGTTTAAAAAGCCTATGGCGTTTTTGTTTTTCTTCCTTCATGATTTACTCAGTTGGTATCAGCATTAAACCAGATTTTAATAGATGGCCATTCTGTAGTTTCTTCCACAAAACACTAGATCCTTTAAATTTAATTCTCCATCTAGATAATACTCAGTTGAGTGCAAAAATTACAAAAGGTGATCCTACTCTAGTACATCAGTCATGAGGGGTTTGTTTAGACTTCAGGTAAGTTATCAAATAAATGACAGACAAAATAAAAATTGTTCAAAGAAATATTCCATTTGCTGTCTTGAAAGTTGCACAAAACTAGGCTATAGAAAATTTGTTACATTAAGGACTTGTCTAGAGGTCCCCAACTGTAGAATAGCAGGCTGATCTTTCTGACTGCAGTCCCATTTTCTATTTATGCCTCTTCTATTTACAGCCTGTGTGACCTAAGGCAAGTAACATTACCTCTGTGGACCTCCGTTTTTACCTGTAAAGTGAAGTAATCTAATTAATTAGATGATTCCCTAGTTCTCAATTCAATGATTCTTTGCTTTTCAGTTGGTACTATTCTCACCTTAATATGTTGTCCAAAATACGTGTCTCCAATATTCTTATATCAAGGAAAAGAAAACAGGTTTAAAAGTATCGTGAATTTCCTTGTAAAATTTTTAAAAATAAAAATGATGGCATGTTTGGTACTGATAAATCAGAACTCACCAAGAAGCAGTTAAACATGCCTTTATGCTACTGCAGAAAAGAAATTGTTAAATTTTTTAAAATAGCCTGAAGTTACCAATGTGCTCTTTTTCTGAGGTCTATGAATTGGAACTTTTCAGATGTTTACTTGGTACATATAACATACTATGCCAAATGCAGCTCTTGTATTTTTACTTTGAATGTGTGTGTGTGTGTGTTGTGTGTGTAGACAGGGTGCGTGTACGTGTGTATATGTATATACATGCACATACACACACACACACACACACACACACACACACACACACACACACATATCTCTACACTAATGATATGATATAAGAGTAAATTTAAGGGATCTGCCCAAGGTCTTTTCAGTGTCTATCCACCTTTCACCCTTCAGTCTTCATTTACTGAGCTCCAACCTGAGTGCATGGCCTTAGCTCTGCTCTTAGCCTCTAGGCTAAGGAAGATACAAAGATGAATAAGGAAGTAACTGCCCTCAAGGAGTTTCTAATCTTAAAGTGGCCTTTGTTCAAGACAAAATTTTTAATTCTACATAAATAGGGTTCAAATACAAATATTTTGTTCAGTGACTACAGATGATTCTATAATGGTAATTAACACACACGTACATCTATAGAACTACTAGACGGCATACAAAACATTCTTTATTACCACTCTTAAGAATTACTTAATTTCATAACAAGTTGTAAATTGAATAAGAAACACAGATGGCAATAGCTGTCCCCACAACATTGGTTATATTAATTGAGCATTTATTAAGAAGCAGCCTGGCACAGTAAGTAAAAAGCAAGCTTTGAAGCCTGGAAGACCTGGGCTCATGTTCTACCTTTGGCATTATACCTGTAAGGACCCTGAGCAAATCACTTAACCTTAGTGTTCTTCACAACTTGATGAGACCATAAATTACAATGAACATATCAGCC
Organism: Vombatus ursinus; assembly: GCF_900497805.2. Lineage (NCBI taxonomy): Eukaryota > Metazoa > Chordata > Mammalia > Diprotodontia > Vombatidae > Vombatus > Vombatus ursinus. Next base: position 77,031,429 of record NW_020954610.1, on the reverse strand, counting down.
TGACTTGATAGAGGTAGTTTCCTTACCTGGAAGATCTCTATACCAGTGAGATCACAGAACCAGTCCCTAATCCTTTTATTGAGTTCTTGCCACATATCTGTAGGCCACTGTACTGAGTGTTGGGCTAGATTCAGAAATGAAAAAACACAGTTCCTACCCTGAAGGAGCTTTGAATCTGGCTAGGGTAAAAGTGTGTACACAAGGAAGTGTAATGTAAGTTCTAACAAGATAAACAGATAGGAAAGTTCTAACAAGATGAGAGATTGGGGAAGAAGATGATGTATAACCTTTGTGTTCACCCCCATATTAAGTAAATGTGGCCCATCTTCTAATATTCAATTGCTATATTATACATTATATAACTATAGTTACTATTTTCACAAGACCTTTATTTGCTTCTATTAAAAATCCCTAAATCATCTTATAGGAGAGTTGAATAATTGTGAGGCATCATTAATCATAGATGGAGTTCCCATCCCAGTTCTTTCATTTGCTTTGCAAGCTTAGGCAAAATTACTTAAACTCTGAGCCTCAAATCCCTCATCTACAAATTAAGGATAGTCCTATCCTGTCTTACAGGATTTTCATGAGGCTCAAATGAAAGACTCTTTGTAAAAGCACTTTATAAGTTGTAAAGCACTGTACAGATATAAGGTAGAATTAGTATTATTTATTATTACTGCTATTATTATTGCTGTGGTTTCACTCACATGGTCATTGTTTCTTGACTATCCAGAAGTACCCAAAATATGTTACCAAGTACCTGTATTCACTGTTATTACCTTTAAAATAATTCCACCTTTCTTACACCAAGCTTCAGAATTACCCACCTAACACTAGCTGTATGACCCTGGGCAAGTCACTTAACCCTGATTGCCTCACCAAAAAGCAAAAAAACAAAACAGAATTACCTACCTGTAAGAAGCATGTTCAGTGCTTAGTTCTTAATATTAGATTGTTTCTTTTTTTCTTTTGGTGAGGCAGTTGGGATTAAGTGACTTGTCCAAAGTAACACAGCTAATGAGTGTTATGATTCTGAGTCCCAGAGTCTCACAGCTAATGAGTGTTATGTGTCTGAGGTGAGATTTGAACTCAGGTCCTCCTAACTCCAGGGCCAGTGCTCTATCCACTACACCATCTAGCTACCACCTTAATATTAGATTCTAACAAAGATGATTCAGATGGCCTTCCACCTCTGATTTTCTGGGCAGGTTACTTTCTCAAGCACCCAAAGTTCTGGCCAGTGCTTTTAAGTTTAGGTAACAGCTAATGAGGAGTAACATTTTAATTTTTTTTAACGTGTCATTATGTATTTAGGTTTAATAATGTTTTATCTTTTGAAGTTAATGATTTGAACATACATTCTATCTAAAACCACTAAGCATCTTCTTTGTTTAGTATACAAAGGTACCTCCCTGAATTCTCCTACAGTCAGACCACATTTGGAGTATTGTATTCAATTCTAGACATCACATTTTAGCTAAAGAGTACCCAGGAGACAGCAGTTAAGATAGTGAGGATGCTTAAAACCAAGCAACAAGGGATAACTAGGGTATTTACAATTTTAAAAAAAATCCTGAAGGGTTGCCGTTTAGAGGAAAGATGAGATGGTCTTTTTGGCCTCAGAGAGGAGAATTAAGACCAATAAGAGGAATCTCTAAGGAGGCAACTTCTTAACCATTAGAACTGCCCAAACATGAAATGGGCTGCCTTATTTAATAGTAGGTTTCCTGTCACTGTAGGTTTTCATGAGAAAGCTGGATGGCATCCTCTTTGGAGCACATTGTCCATTATGACCTCTGAGGCCCCTTCCAACTATTAAGATACCTACTTCCTAGCACATACTAAGCACTTAATAAATGTTTTCTTTACCTAAGTTATTCAAAATAATCAAAACTATTTTAAGCCAAAATACTTCATCTACTTCCTAATGCCTTGTATCTATCTGAAGTAAGTCTTTATCAGGCTTTTGTGAGATATCTACAATGGAAATGTGATTTAGTGAATCCATTACTGTGATATTATGAAATCCTGTAATAAATTTCATAGGTTTTCCTGGTAACAGTAGTTTAAGTTCAGACTTTCATATTGGTTGTTAGATCCTTAAGCTGTTATGAAGAACAATTCCTTTATTATATGCAAGGTATTTCATTGAACTGTGGGATTTTTCAGTAATAATAGTCCTAGCATTGTGATAACTTATCATATCCTTTTTTATACACATTAGTTATCTCATTTGTTCCTCATAACAAGTAAGGCAAGCAGCATTATCTCCATCTGATCTCTCCTTACAGAGTTTGCGACTTGTCTGAGTGCCAGAGCTAGGACCAAAGCCTGCGTCTTTCTTTTGACTCCTTGTCCAGTATTGTTCCCCATTATACTCTTCTGCTGCCTTGTCTAGCAGAGCACTTATTAATCTGTGGACAGCTGACATTCTACCTCTCCCCCTACCACCACCCTGACCTCTGTGCTTTTCTTGCTGGGTTTTTTTTTCTTGAGTAAAATTATCACTGATTGTTTTGGTGAAATGTGATGTCTAAAACACCAAATTTAATGGAATTTTTTCTCATCATAAATTACTAAAGCTGAAGATTGCTTCTGACAGTCAATTTTCATTTTTAAAATGTTTGCATTTTCCTTTTGAAAATGCAACTAAAACATACAGGACATCAATGTGAATTCCTAATGGTAATTTTAAAGTAAGAAACATATTCATAACTCCAGAGGGCATCTAATTATTCAGTTCACACAAGTCTTCCACGTAAGTGATTTTGTCTCTTTGGTCTTTATCTGAATTATCTTCCAAGTTAGGGAGATAACAGATTTTTATTTTAGATGGTGTAGTAAGAAAATGTACTAAGTCTTATTTATTGCTGTTTTGTGAGGGGAAAAATTTAATAGATGTTTGATTGCATGGTTGCATGCCGGTGAAGCTCTCTCTACCAAATTGGAATAAATTTTAAAAGTAAGGAAAAAAGAAAGTTTACAAACAATTTTTAACATGGAATTTTATTTTTAAAATTTGGTTAACTCAGTATACAGCTTTCTTTAGCTATATACTGTATATTCTGTATAGTCCGAACAGAAAACCTGAATCAGATTTAGACATAAGTTTCCACATTTGAAAAAAAATATTTAGAATAGGGACTTTTAACCTGAGGTCCATGGATCTCCATTGATAGATTTCAGGGAGTCCATGAACTTAGGGGGAAAAATTATATCTTTACTTTTACTAACCTCTAAGTGAAATGTAGAATATCTTTTAATTATGAATTTTAAAAAATTATTCTAAGAAGGGGTCCATAGGCTTCATCAGACTGCTAGGGGTCTATGATCCCCTCAAAATGGCTGGGAATTCCTTGTTTGGAAGTATAACTTTACAGATTTTCATAAGTATAAAAGAACCTTATGTATCTTAGAGGAACAAATTCTATTAGAATACTAATAGAATAGTATTTTAGAACTACAGGGAAGGCCATTATGGCATTCTTAAAGATTCTCTTAATGCAACCTCTTTACAGCAGATTAGAAAACAGGCCCACCCATATGAATACTGTCAGTAGTGATGACAGAGAATGTTTCCTGTGCAGTAGTGTGACAGAACCAAACACAATCCTACACCACCAACAACCATAATTGGCAGAATTTCTCTTAACTTTGCCCAGGAGAAAGCTATGCTTAGGGTCACTTGTGTATGGGTGCTACCTATTTTATTTCTGTTTCCAGCTGTCCTTTTTCAGTTTGTTCCTGTTGACATTTTTTAGGAGAAATTTTTCATTTCCTAAATATTTGAACAGTTTTCAGAACTTCAGCCCTTTTTAACAGAATAGGTTTGTGTTCATTGCTTAGGAATAATTCATTTCTATAACCTTTTTATGGTTTACAGAGCATTTTTTATGTACATGGTTTCATTTAAGTCTCATAACAAGCACATGAGTTAGAATGATTCAAGCATGATTTTCTTCATGTTACAGATGAAGAAACAAGGATGGTAAAATAACTTGTCCAAGGTTACTAAACTAATGAATTTAATTGGAACACAAGTGTCTGACTTAATATTTTGACCTACTTACACTGCACCATGATACCTTTCCAGCATACTTTATTCTTTCGTTCAGCTCAAAAAAAAAAGGCCCACAAATGACATGGAATTCAATCTCAAGTGAAGTTAGTTTGTCAGAGATCCCTATTTTTTAGTGACCAAGGATATGTGTGAGTCCCTGTGTCTATTTTGAGCAAATTTGAAGAAATGCTTCTTGTTGTTCATTCCAATGACACCCTTGTATTTCATGTTCACAAATACCATTTGATTTTGAAACCGTGATATGTAGCAGTAACTGCATATGTAACAACTTGAAAATATCATCTCTGAGTCAACATATTTCAAACAAAGAAGACATGGTCTGAAATTAGAAACAAAAGCAGAATGAAGGTAGCAAAAGCACTCTTTTTTGCACAAATGGTATTTCTTAGCTTTCAACTTCTTTTGACAAGGTGCCAGTGTCACTTCTTTGTAAATGAAAATTATATTTTGAAATAAATTTATCAATGTTGAATGTTTAAAATATGATCAATGATTTAAATGAAATCTCATCTGTTTCAAGCGGCCAAAAAAGAGCTCCATTCTAATATAGTTAATGAAGAAAAACTTAAACAATTGCATCCATCTTTCTGTCTTGTTTAGCCCCACGTTGGCTTCTCTTCTTGTCCATCTTCCATGTTCCACCAATACTCTTGCTATAATATTAGTAACTGGAAATGGCTTTTTTTTTTAACATAAGAATCTTTTGGAGGAGGTGGTTATGAGGAGTAAGGAAGTCATGTGGTACAAGGGTTCTGGTGGAGACCATGTGGGGGGGGGGAGCCTTGTGGTGGTAGGGATGGGTTTGGGGTATTTGAAGGGAAGAAACTGATGAGAAGTCGAGTGAAAGCTTTCCATTTAAACATTTCTTGAGTGACTACATGGCTACATATAGCTCCATGCTATAACTAAGTACCTGAGGAGATAAGACGTGTTAACCCTCCCCACCTCCCCCATCCAAAAGCATAGTCTGTTAAAGGAAGACAAGATAAATTTCAAGTCATGATTTCACCAAAGTCTGCTCCCTATATCAGTGAAGACAGTACCTCCTCTACAAATTAATTGCAGCCAAACTATTACCCTGAAGCCAACCCAGTAATGAAGTGAATTAAGGAACCCCTTGATGAAATCTCAGGTTGGTTCCCTAGCTTCATCAGCAGGTAGCAGTTCATGAAGGAACTAAAGAATGGTTAGGATTTCAATTGGTATTAGGGGAGAAGGCATTTCAGGGCAGAAATCTGACAAACCACATTTCCCCAACATGGTAACTATGTTAGGAAGCACCTGTTGCTCAGGTTGCATTTGTATATTGTGCTGCAACGCAGGAGATAAAGGGAGAAAATATAGGGCATGATCTAGGACACTAAATTTAAAATGAAGGCATCTGGCAGTACTAGGTCTTAAACTATACTATGAAGCAATGATAATTAAAACAATTTATACTGACAAAAAAAGAAAAAGTCAAGCAGTGTAACAAATTAGATACACAGCACACCACAGCAAACAAACATGGTAGATAGTGTTTAGTAGACCCAAAAACTTCAACTACTGGGGTAAGGCCTCTTATTGACAAAAACTGCTGGGAACACTGATAAACAGTCTGCCAGAATTAGGTTTATTAGACCAAGATCTCATACCATATACCATAATAATATCTATGGATATGGAGCCTAGATATAAAAGGTCACATCATAATCAAATTAGAGGAAAATTACCTTTGTGAACTGTGGGTAAGGGAAGAGTTCATGATCAGACAAAAGATAGGGTGCAACATAAATGATAAAATGGATAATTTTTATTACATAAACTTGAAACATTTTTGCATAAACAAAATCAATGCATTTGAAATTAGAAAGGAAATAGTTAACTGGGGACAATATTTGTGCCAGGTTTCTCTGATAGAGGTCTGATATTCAACTCTTTCAAATATATAAGAATGGCAGCCATTCCTCAATAGCTAAATAAATGGTCAAAGGCTCTAAACAGGCAATTTGTCAAAAGGAAGAAGTCCAAGCTATCAACAACATGAAAAAAAATGTTTCAAATTACTGTGAATTAGAGAAATACACTTTAAAACAACTCTGAGGTTCTACTTCACAGTCATAAAACTGTCAAAGATGACAGAAAAGGAAAATGAAAGGTGTTGGAAGGATTTGGAAATAGATACAGTGTTCGAGCTATGAATTGGTCCAGCCTTTCTAGAGGGCAATTTAAAACTGTCTCCATCCCCACCCCCTTGTATAACCTATATCCAGTTTCTTACCGTCTCAGGGAGGGGGGAGGTGAAAGAGGGAGGAGAGAAAATTTGTAACTAAAAAAAATTTAATGAATGTTAAAAATCCCTTTAAATTTAATTGGGAAAAAATAAAATATTTAAATTTTAAAAAACAAAACTGCCCCCAAAGTCACTAAATTATGTATACTCCATAACTGCTACTAGGCCTATATCCCAAAGAGATCAGATTAAGAGGAAAAGGACCCATATTTACAAAAATATAGCAGCTCTTTTTGCTATAGTGAAAAACTGGAAATTAAGAGTATGCCCATCAAGTGAAAAATAGCTGGAACATATTGTGGCATATGAATGTAATGGAATATTATAATACTGTAAAAAAGTATAAAAGGAATAGTCTCAGAGAAACCTGGGAAGACATGAATGGATGCAGTGAAGTGAGCAGAACCAGTTGAATAATTTGTACAGTGTCAAACACTAAAGAAAAAAAACTTATAAAGAAAAACTTAAGAACTCTGAAGTAAGCAATGGCCCACCATAGTTCCAAAGACATGATGGAACCCGAGTATAAAATTAGACATACATTTTTGGGGCATAGACAAAAAAAAGGGGGGAAGGTGTATGTATACATACACACATACACATATATACACATATATACATATACATACACATTATACATACATATATGTATATACTGAGTTCAGAGAATGTGGACAAGAAATAGGGATTGACAAAAACCAACACTTTTGAGGAGGGACAGGGTCAAAAGAGAAAATAGAATAAATGGGGGGTAGGATAGTATGAAGGGAAATATACTTAGTTTTTCACAAAAGGACTACTATGGAAGTGTTTTGCATGACTACACATCTATAACCTGTACCAAGATGCTTGCCTTTTCAATGAGGGTGGGTGGGGAGGGAGGAAGGGAGAAAATTTGTAACCCAAAGTTTTAAAAACACATGTTAAAAATAAAAAAATTTAAAAATGGAGCACAGAGATTGTAGTGGTATCCAATAACAGTGCTGGATTTGGAGGCAAGATTTGGTTTCAAATCTTGCCTCTGAAAGTAGTTGAGTAAACCATAGGCTTAACCTTTATGAGCCTCAGTTTTCTTTAAAATGGGGCCGATAATACTTCTGTTACTTACCTCAGAAGGTTATTTTAAGACTCAAATGAAATAATGTATGTGAAATGCTAGATGAATGTCAGCTCTTAGGGCCTTGTAATTTAGAAATGGTCAAAAGCATTAGAATCTCACATTTAGAGCCTCAAAGAAGGGTTAAGATTTGAACAGAATTTGTTCTGCCTCACTATGATTAGCTGTCAGAAAATATTGGTATAGTCAACCAGGGTAGCCCTGCTACTAAATCCTTTATGCCTGCATTACATTTGTGAAACAGATATCCTAAAAAATTAAGTCTTGAACTGATCATTCCCGCATTATTTCCACAGCCTTAAAAAGACAAGTAAAATTCCAGTGTTTATTGAATTGTAACCACTTTCCCCCTCAAACACAAAACAGATCCCTTAGGGACCTACGAGGACCTGACAAGTAAAGGGACCCAGGATACCCCAGGAACACCATGGATATGTTAGCTGACTTGCTGTATCAGATGGCTCTCTTAGAATAAACTTGTGAATACTATACCACACTTAAACACTGTAGAAGAGCAGTATCTGTTTTAGATATATACATCCTTATACAAATTTATATGTAGCTATATTAATAAGTAAGGTATTTTTCCCTTTTTAGGCCCTTTGTGTATTTGAAGATTACTCCCTCTCCCCAGTGGAATCTGAATTAGCATTTCAAATGCAGAAATGGAATGTGGGGAGGAAATGAGACCAGAAGCACCTCTACAAAATCTTTGATTACTCACTTGAGAGAATAAGCCAAGTCAATTCTCCTCGCAATTGATAGATAATTGTCTTGTGTCCCTTAAGTGTTAATCATCCCTTGCTTTTTTGTTTTCACCCCTAAAATCACCAAAGATCTCTTCTTCTTTTCATAATGACATCATAGATATCATAACACCTGGAAGTTCAAATAAGGTCCTATACATCTCCCTTGTAAGTCAGCCTTGAGTAAATCAAGGAATGGTCCAGTCTTATACTCTTATCCCTCTCAAACAACTACTGTGTTCATCAAATATCCCAGTATAGGTCTGAAAGAAGTGGCAGCAAATAACACCTTGCTCCCCACCAGTCACCATCAGGGAACCCTGAAAAGGAAGAAGCATTTCTAATATACATCAGAGATGAGACTTTTCCTACACTAAAAAGAGAAATCTGAGAAGCCATCTTTAAAACCGTCATGTCACCACCCCAATTTAGACATGAATGTGAAGACTATAGCATCCCATTCGCATCTCCATCCTTCCTCTGGCCTTGGTTGGCTGTACATAATATATTTTAATAAAAAAAAATTTAACACATTACTCATGCATAAGTCTTTTGGGTTTCCTTTTTCTCTCCCAAGCATCAACATAGATGACCTCTTCAGAGAAACATTTGCTGCAAATAAAGAAATTAAAGTGGATAAAAGAAACTGATCAAGCGTCTTCATTTCCAGACTCAAACTTAAGGAGTCTTCATTCCAACTGCTGCAACAAACAGCCCTAATTTACTCTCCTTCATAATCTTCCTCACAGATATTCCCTTCTGTCTAGCACAAGCCTTCATCACCTCTCTGGGCAATTGTAGTAGCCTCATAACAGATCTTCTCTTCACTATCTCCCTTTTTCAAACCATCCTTCATATTGCTGAATTAACTATCTTCATACATAAACCTGGTCACTGCTCTGTTCAAGAATTTTTAGTGGCTCCTTGCTTTCTACCAATTAAAGTTCAAATTCTTCTGCCAGATGTTCAAGGCTGTTTTACATCACCCTAAGTCCCTATCTAACCTTGAAGAATCCCAAAGTTTGAGAGTCGGAAAGGACCTAAGTAGCCATGTTATTCAACCCATAGGAACCACACTACTCCACCCTGCTGCTAACTGACTTTCTTTTGACCCTGACTGACCAGGTCCAAAGGACCTCCTTTCCCTATACTTTTGCCTATCTACCTCCAGTAACCCTGACTGGCAACCTAAAACTACTGATAACTAGTCCCACTAGGGAACCTAGCCCTAGAAACATCGTTACTTTTCCTGTTGAACACCATAAGGAAAATAGAACAGCTTTCACATATAATTACAGAGGGCCTTTGCTATTTGGTGAAAAGTTACATCTTAAAAATGGAAATGTGACTCCTTTAGAATTTGAAAACCTTACTTTAAGTCCAATTTCACTGCTACAACAATGACTTCGTTGTGTCACCTTTGCTGTTCTATATTTTCTATTTTAAATGCTTGTCATTTTTAAGAGTTGGCCTTGGTAAAAGAATCCTTTAATGAGTAAAATGGGACCAGCTTCCCACATGCCTCTTTCAATGCTGTTAGAAGCACTTCTGTAGAGTATTTCTTCTGACATACAATTAACAATTGTTCTGAAGAGGGGGAAAATGTGTTCAGTTATTTCTAACTGTTTCAAGCTCTTGAATTCTTGAACACTTATAAACTATATAAAATGAGGGGGCTGGACTAAATCTTTAAGTTTGCTTCTAACTCAAACTCCTGTGACCTCTGCAAGACTTGTTCTCTCTGTGATTCAGGTTCCATGTAAATAGTATCTAGACACTAAGAGCACACCAAAAGAAGATGTTGGGGGAGAAAAAAAGCTAATCTTCTCTATATTTACCTTAATGGACAGAAGCAAGATTCAGTCTAACATCTGAATGGCATAAGGCAGTGGGGAAGAACTTTCTCTCAAAGACTACCAAATCACAATTTATATATCACAGCCCCAAAACAAGTAAATACTTATATGTATGTATCCCTAGAGAGAGGCAGAATGGAGCAGTAAACAGAAATCTGCCCTTGGAGCCAGCATTCTAGCTTCAAATCCTACCTCTGTCACATACTGGCTATGTGACCCTGGAAAGTACCTAATCAATGCTTGTTGACTTCTTAACTTGACTCAGTGTTCTCAAATAAGTTGCAGGGTTGGGGCTTATCTAAATTAGTTCCAGATTTCTTCATTTCCTCATCTGGAAGTACACATGCATGTGTACATGTAAGTATATGTATATGTACGTATGATATTGTGTATATGTGTACACACACATATATATGGGGAGGGAAGGGGGCACACACATGTTCAGATCTATTTATATGTGTATAGGTATATGTATAAACACCATATATACTACACATATACGCATATACATATATACATGTGTGATATATTATCTATAGTGAATCATATATTATGTGTGTTGTATGTTGCTGGGAGTGGAGTATGGGTATGTGGATAGGACCTGGACCTGTCATTGCATTGGTATAGGGAACTTCCAGATAAGGAAATCTGGAACCAATTCCCTCCACATCCATATATCTATATTTATTTGGATAAGAATGTGGGCATATATAAATACATATACACATATTTAAATGATATAGAGATTAGAGATGTTTATATTTATATATAGATGAACATGTGAATATAAATATGTGTGAATATCCCAGAAGGTTGTAGTTTTGTGTGTGTATATATCTATATATGTATGTATGTATATATGTATATCACAGAGCCATAACTTGACATCTAGGGCAAAAAAACTTATCTATTTAAATTACAGATAGATAATAATGTATGTGTGTATGCATATGTTTATGTGTACATATATCTGTGTGTCTCAGAGCTATAACTAGCAAATGTAGCAATTTGGCACCTGGGGCAAACAGCATGCCAGTGGCAAGCACCCCAAAGGTATCTAATCAACTGTGTATTTCCCAATGTGAAAATAATACAAAACATGAAACCAAATTCAACTGAAATAAAAGAAGGATTAGTCACTAAAGCAAGTATACTTACAGCCCTATATATCTTAGTTTAACCATTATAATGGTTGCTGGCTCCAGGGGCCCTAAGTGTCACTCTCTCCCTCTCCAGTAAGCAGCCCCATGCATTTGCAAGTAGGCTCAATTCAGTCCTGGGGTCCTAGTCCCTAAAGAGAAATCGGGCTCCTTTTCTCACACTCTACAATCCGAAGCCTTAGGAAAATTACTTAAAACTTACATTTGGCTGATGTCAGTGATCTTCCCAAAATTGGGGAGTAGAAATATGCTCAGTGTAAATTGAGCAGAGGATAATTGTTTATTACTTCTACACAAAAAAACCCACTAAATACTAAAAACTCATAAGCACACATTGCTAAAAATGCCTTAAAGAAGCAGCAGTGATTATTTATAAACCTTAAAACCATAAAAACACAGTCATTTGTGGGACTACTGAAATAGAACTTGACATTTCACCTCACCTCTGCACAACCCAAATAGTTCCCATTAGGTCCGTATCTTCAGGCAAGCTAAACCAAGGGCTAGGCTCATTCTCATGCCACCTCCTCCAATGTGCACTATAATGGATGTAGAAAGGGTGCCTGCTACAGCGCAACCATCACCAAATGAGGACCCAGGATCTCACAGCCTCTCAAATTCACAAGGCTGCCTTCAAGCCTGGACACATCCATTTTAGAATTACTGTTCAGTTGAGTCAACAAAGTCACAAAAATTACTTGGAGTACTTTTTGTTAACATTCTGAATCCTGGCTTGTCCAGGTCCCAGTGAGGACCCTGTAAACCTGGAGAGAAGAGAATCAGTGAGAAGAGGTTGATTGACTGTGTAACCAAGATCATTGTTAATTTTGAAGTGACCAACATCAGTTGAATGATGAAGTCAGAACCCAGACTGCAAAGATGCTCCATTAATCAGGCAAAGAAACACAGAGGCATCCAAAGGTGTAGGCTTAAGTTTACTTTGCTTCCTTGTTCAAGCTACCATATGGAATCAGTAGAGATGTTGTAGAGATGGATAAGGCTACTTTCACAATAATTATAATGACACTGGGAATAGGTTGTTGTTCAGTCATGTCCAACTCTTCATTACCCCATTTGGGGTTTTCTTGGCAAAGACACTAGAGTGGTTCGCCTTTTCCAGCTCATTTTACAGATAAGGAAACTGAGGCAGACAGGGTTAAGTGACTTGCCCAAAGTCACACAGCTAGTAAGTGTCTGAGGCCATATTTTAATTCATGTATTCCTGACTTCAGGCCCAGAGCTGTAGCCACTGCACCAACTAGTTGAGGATAGGTAGGCTAAAAAAAGACTAAAGGAGGACATAGTTGCTTATTCAAATATTTAAAGTGTTGTTCTTTGGAAGAGGAATTAGACTCATTCTTCTTGAATCCAGAAAAAAGAACTAGGAACAGTTGGTAGAAATTGCAGGGAGATACTCCTCTCTGACTCAAAAGGGAAACAAAAGTCCTAACAATTATAGTTGTCCAAGAATAGTATGGTCTTCCTCATGGAATATTGAATTTCCTATTATAGGAATCTTCAAATGGAATAAGGGATGTTGTAGGCAAGGATGTCATAGGCAAGATTCATATTTTGAGTTTCTGCCTCACTGTCTTTCTGGAGACAGCCAGACCACATTTCTCAAAGAAAACTGTAGCCTTGTTTGCAAGCTGGCCTGTTCTATAAAGGCCTATTTCATCCCTGACTCCTAGTTAGCTGAGTAGAGAGAAATGAGGTAAAAAAAAAAACAACAGTGACTGAAGCAATCACCAGCACCAAAGGAGAGATCCTCTTATGGGGAAAAGGGATGTGGTCCAAGCCATGATTTGAGAGAGGATAAATGAAAGGATATATGAGATCACAGGAAATGCCTAATCTAATGGACAAGCCAAAAGGTAGGAAATAGGGCATAAACCAGTAGTCTAAAGCTGGGGGAGTTAATATGGAATCAGTAGGTGTTGGTGAAATAATGCTTTGTCTGATACAGCCTCCTTCCCCAAGGCAGTGTTCTTTTAACAGGTTTGTGGCTGTAAGCCAGCATGCTTGCCACAACCTTTCCTTGCTCTGCCACATGAGCAATACTGTGAGATCAGACATGATACTTTGGAGCATGTGGTTCACAAAAGGGAGGTAAATGGGGTAGGGGAGCTATGAAGGGTAATGAGAAATATTATGTAAATTTCTGAGAGACCAGTCATTCTGCCTATACCTTCAGGAACCTTGAGCATCTGATTTACTCTCTCCATTTGCTCACCTGTGGTTAGCATATTTTGGACAAATACATATACATATACACATACACACATACATGATATGCATGTACACATGTGTGCACATGTGTGTATATTCTGTATATATGTATGCATATGTATATATATGTATCTACAGATATCGATAGATATATAGATATATATAAACACCTATTCCAGAAGCTCCAAGTAAATGTGGGCTTTGATTAGAAAGAATATCTTGAGAGGACCCATGAAAGTAAAAGTCACATGCAGCAATACATGTGTTGGATTCTTTGGAGTTTCTTGTGCCATTTTGGTGAAGAGATCAACCTCATTCAGGATCACTGGGGTGGTGAGAGAGCCACAATGGAAATGAGTGAAATATTATCTCTGATAAATTGTTAATGGTTGCAGCAAGACTTGGGAACACTGATTCAAGACCTTTATTGTTATAGAGGTTTAGTAGTATGTCATACAGCTTTCAATGTCCCATTAGTTTGTGGTCCAACTGGAGGTGCAGTGTATGAGCTTCAGTGTTTTGTGGAGGCACTTGCAGGGTAGGAAGGAAGGAATGAATGAACATTCATTAAGTGCTTACTCTGCACAAAGTGCTGTGCTAAGTGTTGGGTATACCAAAAGAGAAGCAACACAATGCGTACTGTTAAGGCACTCACATTCTAATAGGGGAAAACAACACATATAGAAGGTTTCAGCTGCAAGTCAGGTGGAAAGGTGTAAGGAGCTGGGAAATGAATGGGAGGTAAGATAGTAAAAGCAACAAGTGCAAACAGCTTTTTTTTTTTTCTGGGAGTTTAGCCATGAAAGGAGGAAAGATATGGGATGGTAGGACACAATGAAGGTTTTTTAAGGATGAGCAACATTTGGTCATGTTTGAAGGCAGCAGAGAAGTCAGTGGACAGGAGAGGCGAGAGAGAGAGAGAGAGAGAGAGAGAGAGAGAGAGAGAGAGAGAGAG